>NC_137458.1:213296359-213612022 GCF_964235325.1 Thermobia domestica
CCCAGGTGCTGAAGTTAATTTACACATAATAATGTCTGCCAATCAACCGTTTCAGCAAAGGCAAGTACATTGTAATAAGTAAGTGTCAGAGTTGCTTAATGGATAATAACAATTAAATTAGTCTCCAGGAAGATTCAAAAATCATTCTGGTTTTCTAGAGATTTCAGAAACTAAATTACCAATAAATACTAACTGGACTATGTACCTTCTTTATTGTACTGTATTATACTTTAAAGCATACGCAATTACAACAAAATTGATCATCCCAAAGCAAGTGAGTAAATGAATTGATCTTTGTGTGACTGTGACTTTCAAATGGGCTTCCGTAGATCAATCTCCACCTGTTACGAAGAACGGGATACTTTACCTGGTATGTTGTTTATTTATTATAGCCTTTTCAGTACCGAGTTATGTGAAATGTGTACTTACAGCTTAAAGTGTAAACTGAATCATCATAATCCGTTCAATGCTCCTCAAAGTTCAACCTACAATTTACAGTATTTTTTAAAATTATTTTTTCATTGTAAATAACATTTATCTATAACGCCTCACCTTTGTTAACATAAAGTCATTGAGCATTAAAATAGGTATTGTCAAGATCTTTTGTATGTATGGGTAAAAAATGTTTAGTTGAATGTTACTATACTTCAGTAACTGCATTGCTTTATTTAATGTGAAAAACTGGATTATACACCAAAAAAAAAAAAAAAAATGGTTGAACAAAAATCCTAGGTTCAGTAAATAGCGATGTTTAAAAAAGAGGGTTTATGAATGATTTGAGAATTGTATGGTGATTGTATACGAAAACAGACTTTAAGTACAGGTATAAAGTGAAGATATTTATTAAGGAAGTTATTTTGAAGTGGAAGCTATTTAACTAAAAGCCTTATCTGATCGAACTGACCGAAAATTGTGTTTATTAGTTAAGCATGTTAGGTAACTTGAGAAATATTAACGGCTAGTGGAGATTTTATGACAGCACCTATTCGTAAAAAAAAATAAACACACTGCTGAACAAGACTGCACTTATTTAATATAAAAACACATTTACACGTGACGTTTCGATCTTCTATCCAAGATCCTCATCAGACGTACGAGTGTACGTCTGATGAGGATCTTGGATAGAAGATCGAAACGTCACGTGTAAATGTGTTTTTATATTAAATAAGTGCAGTCTTGTTCAGCAGTGTGTTTATTTTTCTAATTTCATTCGCAAGACGTTGACTATGTTTGTGTGTCACCTATTCGTGAACAAGGTATTAATATAATATATTCTAGTATAACAAAACCCTTACTGTGTGGTGTAACTAAGATTATTACAAAAGTAATACCAGAACGAAGTGTTCGTCATTATTTAGTTGACAACATACGTATGTTTCATTATAACAATTGCATTTTTTTTTAATTCCATTGGATTATCTGTAATCGATATTTAGTGACGTGCGTGGATTTCCTGAGATTTCGTGACCAGTTCATTGGAAAGTGAGAGGTTTAAAATTGAATAGCGAGAGTAACGGAAGGAAAATGAACGTTTCTTTCTCCAAGTGCTGATAAAATAGTCCGTAGTGGTGCCATTCAATAGATTATCTGAATATCCAACAATAAGCTTTTCAAATCTACATGGCGACTTGTATGCTGTTAAACCTCACTCCCAACCAGATAACTTATTTTCATGCTAAGAAAAGAATCCAAGCTTTTCATGACTTTCAAAACAAACTAAAAGTAGAATGGTATGTGTTGGTCTTCGACTTAAATCTGTGAATTCAGAACGAAACTCAGTTACATTTCAAATAGGAAGAAAACACAATTTTGTCGGTGGATAAGAATGGGCGGAAACAAACAAGAAAAAGAATATGATGCAATTGTTCAATGATAAAACACATTTGGATACTTGTGTATCCTCTGGAGTTCCAAACAAAATCTCTCCCAGTTAAGAGATGAGCATTTGTACCAGTATGTAGCGTCTATGGAAGGTGTGGACATACCGTTTTCTCTGAGAAACGGAATAATACATGAATACTGCACACACTCTCTTCATCAAGGATGTGAAACTCGCAAACCGCATGATGCCTTTCACTAATTTTTCTGCAGTCCTCGGAGTTTTTAGATAATTTACTTTATAAAATCTCATGGCATAAACCATTGACAATTTTCTGCTTTCTTAGAAAATTTGTTCTTATAGATTCTAGGCTTCTCCACTACACAGAAGTGTGCTCCTCTCCTACTCCATGGTTCTTCAAAGGATATGAAACTTAACATACTAAATTCACAATTTTTTAGAAATGAAAGAACAAAACACCAGTTTACTGGCCGATCCTTTGTGATTAGAAGCTATTTCGTCACGATTAATATCATTAGTTGAGAGACTTGAATTTGAGACTGCAAGCAGAAGATATAGTTATTAAGAATAAGATGATCAGGTAAAAACCTTTGAATACAAGTTACTGTTCTGGAAGAAACATTAAAAAAATGAGACTTGACAAACATCCTAACTTGTACTAAGTACAAAACAAGTTTAAGGGATCCTTTATATATATATATATATATATATATATATATATATATATATATATATAAACAAAACGTTTTGCGAGAAGTTCATGTGTTTAAAGACTGAGTTCGAAGAAAGACTCCCGGTGTTACATCTATCGAAGATGAACTGGTATTTTCGTTTACTACTTTTTCAACCGAAGTTGAAAAAGTGTTAGCCTATGTACAGATGCAATTAATAAAAAATCTGTGTGACTCGACTCTAAAGCAAAAATTGAATGAAGTCAGTATCCCCAAACTTAACAAATACTTGCCTGCGTGATTTCCAAATCCACAAATTTGCATCATACGCGATTTCTAGGTTTGTATGAACAACTTGTCTCATTTATGAAAACAATGAAGTTCCCAGTAAGATCTAGGTTACAGATATTATCTGAACTTTGTCTCCAGACATCCGAAAACTGGTTCCAGAAAAAAATGTCACGTGTCGCGAAAAAAACCAATAGTTATCCATCTACAATATGAATTTTCTTCTATTTTTGTAAGAACTGAAGCATTAGGTACGTCTTTATATATTTACTCACATTTTAAAGACATCATTATCTATGAAAATAATAGCGGACCACACTATTATACACTGATGATTATTTGACCCACTTCAGATACTGAGTTAGACATTCCTCTTCTACACACTTAATTCAAGGATTAGAAAAGAGGAAGATAGCCTCTTAGTGAGTGTCATCTTCTGTAACCCTGTTGTTTGTGGTCGCCACAAGGAAGAGCTAACATGGAAACGCCAAACAGCGTTAGATGGGACTATATACCTTGCGAGTTTCAACTGGGAAGAAATGCTAGTGAAACGAAGATAAAATATGCCAGGTATTCAGTAGAGAACGTTGTACATGAACGAACTGTGGAAGACCAATTTACAAATTTAAGAACGGTCATGGATCTTTCAAGGACTCACGACGTATGAAATGTCCATAAATAACGAGGAACTCTTTGTGAGTATTGAAATTGCTAATGGTCGAACATTTGAGGTTTTGCGAGAAATATTTAATTCCAGTGCAAGAATTAGTCGTCAATATCTCCATCAGCTTAGAGTTTGAATAAAACTGGACAACGGGTCCTATACGAGAGTCCTATCAGAGAAGAGTGCGTTTCTAGACGGTGCTGATGTACGCTGAAAAGTGAATTGTTTATACATTGTAATATTCCATGGCGCCATCATGATTATTTCGTACTTCAAAAGCATGTAACTAGAAAATCAGTAGTGGCTCAGTGGTAGAGCGTTCAGCTCTGGTGCTTGGGGTCCCGGGTTCGATCCCAGCCCCCGCCAAGTGAACTTTGTGGTGGACAAACACCGTGTGAGTGGGTCTGCTCGGGGGTTTCCCGTTTCCTCCCACTTTCTTCACTCCACCATTTCATTCATTACTCATCATCACCGTCTCCTTTAGCCTCACCGGCATAACCGTGGGACGTAAAAAAAGATTTCATTTCATTTTCATACTTTATTCTCAGCTCCTTCTCCTACTACGCTGTTGAAGTCTCCCATTACTACGGCGTTGACCTTACCTCTTCCTTCCTGATGCAATATGTCACTAATCTGATCATACATTACTTCTACTTTATCATCATTATGGCCGATTGTTGGCATATACACTTGTATTATCACAATATCCACTGGTTTTGCATGTAGTTTTACAAACATCAAGCGGTCACTGCAGTATTCCACTTTGGTTACACTTCTTGCTACTTCGTACTTGCTATCGCGACACGATTCTAGCCCTTATCGCCACCCGAATAGCATATTCTGTAATTTCTGGATACTATCTCATCTTTCCCTGGCCATCACACTTCACTCAAGTCCACTATGTCCAATTTACATTTGTCCATTTCCACTTCTAAATTTTCAAGTTTTCCCGCACGTCGTAGAGTTCGTACGTTCCAGGTTCCCATGCTGAAATGAAAGTTATTATTTTATTCTCTGATGATTCTTCTCGGAGTAGTCCCCACCCGGAGATCCGAACAGGGGACTATTTTACCTCCGGATTTTTTTTTCCTCAGGAAGAACCATCATAGTTCTTTATCTCCTCCTTCGTACCTTCTGAGAAAAAGATAATTTGGTAATATTCCCATTTCCTTTCGACATCTCCATGCCGTTGACCATCTAGTGGTTCATTCGCCTTTTAGGACAGTTCCCCCCTTTAAGGACAAGAAGGTACCCTGACTTCCATCCGCTCGTCCGCCCTCCGAGAAGGCCTTTGGCACTTGTTAGAAGCTGACTCCTTATCCCGGGAGTCAGTCGGTCCCCACTACGTTAGTCGCCAAAGACGTTGCTCACTTCATCCCGCGAGGAGGTGTAGGTTGGGATTTATATGTATATTTACCGAGCGAAGTAGCTCAAGTGGTAGAGCGTTGGTTTCGCATTCGGGAGGTCGTGGGTTCGAATCCCGCTGCCGACCATCCTGACTGAGGTTTTCCAGGGTTTCCCTCAGTACTATCAGGCAAATGCCGTTATGGTACCTACTAAACAGGCCCTGGCCGATACCTTCCCAAATCCTTTCCATTGTTATTGTTGTTGTTGGATATCCAGTGTAAAATGGCCTCTGAGCTGTATCTGGTGATTGTTATATATATATATATATATATATATATATATATATATATATATATATATATATATATATATATATATAAAGTGTTCAAAATGTTTTGCACGGTGGTCTCTAATTTCTTTATTTGTTATAGGAGGAGAATGAAATTTTTTGTGAACATACTTGGAACATTTAGCTATACGTTGGTATATAAAAGTATTTTCTTTTATTTACAAGTGAGCCATAATGGACCGTGAAGTAGATGTCAGGTTGCAACAACGGTCGGTGATGGAGTTCCTCTTCAAGACCGGCGATGACTCTGCCACATCGATTCACAGGAAGTTGCTCCCTGTGTATAGGGAGGACACATTGGATCGCAGCAGTACCCAGCGGTGGTTCCAGAGGTTTAAAGAAGGTGATTTCTCTCTACTGGACAATCCACGATGCAGTAAACCATCGACTGTAGTGAGTGATGTGAATAAGGAGACCATTAATCAAATCATCCAAAATGACAGATGTGTGACGACACGATAGCTTGCTGAAATGACTGGTTTGTCATTGGGTAGTGTGGTATCACTGGTACAGTCACTAGGGTACAGAAAAATTTGTGCACGTTGGGTGCCTAGATTATTGACAAGAGAAATGAAAAAGATGAGGAAGGATGTGTGCGAGGGTCTCATGACGACCTTTACTGAAGAGTGGAAACTGTTTTGACGACGTCATTACCCAGGATGAAACATGGTTGTTTTTTTCCTCTTTGGTCGTCTGAAGGCCCACCTGCGCGGTAAAACATTTGATAGTGAGAAAGACCTTATTTCCTGTGTCAAGCGATGGTGTAAAAGTCAATCCCCAGAATTTTACCAAAATGTATTTACATCATGGAAAGAACGTTGGACCAAATGCGTCACAGCTGATGGAGGCTACGTTGAGTAGGCTCAGTGTATAGCTAAATGTTATTCAAACTTTATAAATTGCTATGAAAATTTTAATATTTAGCAGTATGCAACGCGACAAAATTAAGGTTAAATCTTCGATATTTCCTCACTTATCTAAGTCACTATACCATTGCGCGAACACAGCAGGGTAATTGCATCAATTCGGTAACGTACCTTAAGTAAGGTTATTTCCTTATTAAAAGAGCACCTAGTTAGGACAAAACTTTTGGTACGTAGGGACGTTTGTTGAAAGCTCACAAGTGAGGTTGTGGTGCTCAAATACCGTGCGCGTGGGTTTTCTCGGCCTTCTCTCGTTTCTTAACACATTGTTCACTTCAGCATTAAGTTCATTATCAGAAATACCTTCTCCTTTAATCTTAGAGTAAAACTGTGGAACCTTAAAATTAAAAAAAAAGGATATTTCGCCAGTCCTGGAATGTCGAAGTTCCAATCAAGCGATCAATGCAATAGTAACACAATTACGACAAGGAAAGGCTTTTAAAGGACAACAGAAGAACATATATATTTTTATTGTGCTTTTGAAGTGGTATTCCAGACAATGGTGAAATGAAACTTCTTTTATGTTTCGTTACAGTTGTGTACAGAAGTATTCTTCTGTATACATGTAGAAAAAGAATATACAACAAAAAGTTAGTGGCGAAAAGTTTGACGGAAAGTGTTTAATTTCTTTATCTTTCTACCACTAATAAAGACACAGCGCTCGTTACAAAGATTACAAGGATACAGGTGCTCAATATCCTCTGGGTATGACTCAAAAGCACTTTTCTCGTTAAATTTATTGCGTCGTAAAATATACACTGCTTTTTAATAACTTTGCACAGACAGGAAGCAGACTACACTTTTACCATTTAGAGGAAAGAAGTTTCGAGAGATAAATGTCACAGCTAGTAACAGTTGTTATAAACAACTTGGAAACTGAAAGAAGAAGGAAAAACACTTGTTTAAGAAGTTCACCATTTCCATCTTTAATTAATTTTCCTAAAACGAACCGAAGTTTCACATTTCTAACGTATTTTAAAGAAAAAAGAATGTTTGCTCTTGATTGAACAAGGAATGAAAATATACTGTCTAAGAATAAAAGTCAACTTCTATAACAAATTTTAAGGAACTTAACGTTTTGAAAAAGTCAAAGTTTTCGTACTAAACTTAGCAAATTATGATTTACTCAATGTGTACTTTATTTTATGAACATGGCTTCCAACAACAACAAAAGTTTTAATCTTATGACAAAAACTTGTTCTCTAAGTGTTAGACGTCAGACAAAAATATTATTATGTATTTGCCAAAGATTTTTGCAGATAATGCTATGGAGCTATCTCGTAATAAAAGATAATAATCCCAAATAATAATTAATAGTTAAGTCACAAGGGACTGTATTATTTTCAATGAACTTAAAAAATCGTTACTGAATATTCTATGTCTGTGTGTGTGTGTCTGTCTGTCTGTTATTTCCGAGTTTTTTTTTTTTCAATTTTGAGCCCTTTATTCCATGGAGCATTAAAAGCATCTGAAAGAAGTAATAGATCATCATCATCATCATAGGTATTCTGCCTTTATTGGCAGGTCACTTGCCGCAGCTGAGAAGCTTCCATGCTCCACGGTCCTCCGCTAACTTCTTCGTCTTCGCGTATGATCTTTCTGTTTTTATATCATCCATTAATTGTAGTCTCCTTCGCCCCCTCCCTCTCTTTCCCGACACCATACCCTCTAGGATGTCCCTCATGATACAATCTCTTCTTAGGCAATGTCCCAACCAGTTTCTCTTCCTCTTCCTAATAATATCTAAAAGTGTTCTTTTCTCACCCACCATTTCTAACACTCTCATTCGTTTTGCGCTCGACCCAACTAATTCTTTCCATTCTTCTCCACACCCACATTTCGAAGGCTTCCAGTCGATTTTCATCACCTTTACGTAATGTCCACGTTTCCGCCCCATACAGTACAACACTCCACACGAAGCATTTTATGAGTCTTTTTCTCAACTCTTTCTTCAAGGTCCCACAAAACAGACTTTTCTTCCTCCTAAAGGCTTCTTTCGCCATTCCTATCCTTGCTTTTATTTCACGTTCGTACTTCATGTTATTACTAAGAATACTACCCAGATATCGAAAACTATTCACTTGTTCTATTTTCTCCCCTCCTACTTTTATATTTGACACAGACCCCTTCGTTCCAATCACCATAGCTTTTGTCTTTCTAACATTTATTTTCATCCCATATTCTTCAAAGCCCTTTCTCATTTTTTCTAACATTTTATTGATTTTCTTTTCAAATTCTGCAACAAGCGCCATATCGTCTGCAAATCTTATGCATCTAATCATTCCACTTCCTACCGAAATACCATCATCATCATGTAAACTCTTTTTCACTATCTCTTCTAGATAGACATTAAATAGTGTTGGCGAGAGGCAGCATCCTTGTCGAACTCCCATTCCAATTGCACTCTCTTCCGTCAGTTCTTCCCCTATCTCTACACTTACTTGTTGGTTCATGTATAGGTTTCTTATAAGTCTTCAATCTTTCCATTCCAACCCTATCTTCGTTAGAACTCCCAACAACAATTCCCAATTCACGAGGTCAAAAGCCTTTTCAAGATCAATAAATATAACATACACCTCTTTCCCTTTTTCTATAAATCTTTCACCGATCGCCCTTAATAATCCAATTGCATCTCTTGTGCCCTTGCCTCTTCTGAACCCGAACTGCTAGTCCTCAACTTCTTTATTTGTTCTTTCATATAACCTTCTGTTCACTATTCGGAGCAGAATTTTAGCTGCATGAGATATGAGACTAATAGTTCTATAATCCTCACATCTCTTTGGGTTCGATTTGTTAGCCATCGGTATCATGATCGTTTTCAGAAGTCTTTTGGCCATTCTGCTGTTTCATATATTTCATTGCATAGTCGGAACAATTCTTTCTTTCCCTTGTCTCCTATATTTTTAATGAATTCGATTGGTATGTTATCTATTCCGGTTGCCTTTCCATTCCTAATCTCGGATATAGCGTTTTCAAACTCATCCCTAAGAATACTAAATCCCTTATCATCCTCGCCTACTTCATTTTCTACTTCAACATTTAGGCTACACGGTCTATCCCCACTCTCATATAAGTCTTCAATTTATTCTTTCCACCTTCCTATGACCTCATTTCTCTCGCTGACTACCTTCCCATTCTTATTTTCTACTGTCATCATAATGCCCCCTTGTTTCCTCCGAAATTCCATAGATTTCACATCCTTGTACATTTCTTCATATTTCCCAACTCTTTCTAATTCTTCTATGTACTCGCATTTTCTTTTGTAAAACTCTTCCCTCGCTCTGTTTCTCTTCGTAATTCATTATTTAACTTTCTGTACATCTTTCTGCCCTCTTCTGTATCAACCTGTTTCCACATCTTCCTCTCCCTCATTTTCTGTAACATCTGCTCTGTAACCCATGGTTTCTTAGCAGTTTTGTGTTCGCGGTAACCTACTGCTTCTTCTGGGGCTTGCTGTAAGCAACGTTTAATATGTTCCCACCGTGCGTTACTACCTGCACCTATTCTTTCCTCGTTTGAACATTTTTCTTCGAATTTTTTTAACGAAAAGATTTCTTATTTCCTTGTTTTTCAACTTTTCAGTATTCAACACTTTGTTACCTACTTTTCTTCTGCCTACATTTTTCAGTTGAATATCTACTTCGGCCAGCACAAGATTATGATCAGAGGAAATATCAGCCCCTGGAAGGGTCTTCGCGTTCTTTAAGCTATTCCGATACCTGTCCTGAATCATAACATAGTCTATCTGATATTTTCCGCCGTCTATTGGTGATTTCCATGTATATCTTCTTCTCTTATGCTGATTGAACCAAGTGTTCCCAATTACTAGTGAATTCTGTTTACAGAAATTCACCAGTCCCTCTCCCCTTTCATTTCTTTCGCCTAAACCATATTTGCCTACGATACTACCTTCCTGTTTTTCTCCCACAACTGCATTGAAATCTCATATTAGAATTATGCATGCACCTTTGTTCTCCCTATCTATAATTCCTTCTATTTTCTCATAATTTTCCTCTACTTCTTCATTTGCATGCGAAGTCGTCGGTGCATATGTCTGTATCACCACTAGATCCTTCTTTTTTCCTTTAAGTCTTAACATCATAACTCTATCATCAATAAATTCTACTTTCACTACCTTCACCTTTAAGCGCTTTCCAAGAATTATTCCTGCGCCATTATGACCGCCCTTTTCATTACCTGAATAAAAGATTCTATATTCTTCGCTGTTTAATATTATTAATTTATAACGCTAAAATAAATAACTATTAATTATGTATTTAGTCTAATTAATAAAAATTAGTATTAAATAAACCCTATTCCCCCCTTAATTCTTCCAGGATTCGGCATAATTTCACATATTGTAACCCAAGAAAGTGGTAAAAAGGAAACTTTTGGCGTTTTAGGAATAATTTATTCCATTACCTTCCCATCTAACTTCACAAACGCCTACCAAATCTAAATTATTTTGTTTCATTTCTTCTTTAAGGTTTTCTAATTTTCCTCCCTGTAACATAGTACGTACGTTCCATGTCCCTATCCTAAACCTTTTGCTCTTCCTTGTCTTTCTTTCTCTGTCTGTCTTCCCCCCATTATTACTTTCTCGTTCAATAGAGTTTCCCAAGCCATCCCCCTCCCGGAGATCCGAATGGGGGGATATTTTACCTACGGAACTACATTTTGACCTGCGAAAGACCATTGTTCATATGTTCTCTTTTTGCTGCCAGCAAACTAGGGAAAATAGAGTGGTGGTTTCCCGTTGCCTTCCACCTCGCAGTATCCCAGCCGTTAAAGTCACTCTGAGCACGCCTGGGACTAATGTCCAAGTTGCCGTACCAATCACTTTGATTTCCGCCAACTTGGCTACTGGAGAACTGTTGCCTTCTCCCAGAACACTCTTTGTCTGGCTACTCCATTTAGACCAATTCGGTAGGGGTGGCCCTTCTGGTAGTGAACTACCACCGACACAGCTCTAAATTTCACTCTAGCACGCAATCCTCCCCACCCGACACATAAGTGTCTTCGTAAAGGTGGTGTTTATTGGGGAGGAGAAGTAATAGATTTTTTCGATTTTATTGCGGGAATCCCAAGTTGTTGCTGCATATTCTAGTTTATATCGTACATAGGAAATATAAAATATTTTTCAGAATATTAGGATTTCTGAAATTTCCGAGCCTCATTACAAATCCGAAATTTATATAAGTATCACTTACTGTTTGCTTAATATGAAGGTCAAATGAAATATTTGACCTTATTGCAGCTCAAAGAACGCGGACGTAATGAAATTTCTTTAATAGAACTATCGATTTCATATTGAGATTGAAAGGAATACGTTTATTTAGTGTACTAAACTACAATGCAACTCTTAGCATTAACAATAGTTTCTTGATTTTGTACCGTTCATGAAATGTATTGACTTCATGAAATGAAATGTATCACTTTGTAATGAGACAGCATGCCTTTCAGTATTTATAGTACATTAAATTATTAAACCATTTGTACATAACGAATGTGATTGTATTATACCATGCAATCTAAATGTCCAAATTCAATTGTCTGTAAACAGTGTTGCAGCTGAAAAGTTCTCTGTCGGCTACCGCAAGACAGTGTTGCCACACTTGGTACAATTGTATCAAATTCAGCCCTTTTTGTCATTCATCGGTCTGTTGGTACCACGCTGGCATTTTCAACTTTTTTTTTCCTTTTTAAAAAAGTTGGTACAATTCTACTCAATTCAGCACCATTTAACTTATACTTGTCACATTTTTAAAAGTGTCAGTAAGACTTTTCCTACATCTCACGTTACTTATACCATTGTGACTTAAAATTATTAACAATGTGTTGTGATGTCTTTCAGGGAAGGTTCTAGGACCCTGGACCGGTTTTACATTTTCTACAAATGCCAGTTTACTTACCTTATATTCTCCTTACAGTCTATTATCCTCCTTCGGTAGTGAAATAAGCGAGAATAAGGCGGATAATTATATTTTATTTTTTTTATTAACGTACTGTTTACACATGAGCTTGGAGACGATTGATTTGTTTCTCGTTTTATATACTGTATATATATATATATATATATATATATATATATATATATATATATATATATATATATATATATATTCATATATGGCCAGAATGCCGTTTTGGTTTATTTCACTTTGAAATAAAGGCGCATTTGATTTTCTTACAATACATACCGAAAATGATAACCGTTTCCCCAGTGGCGGGTATAGCCTGGGGCCGGGGGCCTAGCCCTCCACTTTTTTAGGTGACAAAAATAATTTAAGCTATTACATATATATTTTTGAAAGTCTGTAGTAAACTCATGATATAACTACTTATCATAGCCTGGGTTCTGCCTGGCCCCCGTTTTTACCTTCTACCCAGGCAGATCTACCACTGTGTTTCCCTTTTAATTTGCGGCCTCTGTTATATTTCCTACATGTGAGAAACGTTTCATTTACTTCCATGGTTTTTCCGGGCCCTACTTTTTCGATGTCTTTGAAAAGTAATTCTTGAAAAGAGAAGTTTCTTGATTTGTACTCTTGGAAGAGGGGAGTGGAGAGTGTTCTGGAACTTTTTTTTAATTATTTTCTTGTTATAAGGTCATGTATTACACTGGTATAAAATAATGAATTCAGCCCTTTTTGTTCCAATGTGGTACTATTTTTCAGCCCGCTGCAGAGCTAGGACTGTGGCAACACTGCCGCAAGATGACACCATGAGTATTACCGACAACACACTTAGACGCCTTGAGATGCTTATTTAGAACACGACGACTTGTGTATTTCTGTATTTGGTTAACTAGCTGTTTTCCCAAGAGCAAGGAGTTTTCATTGTTGAAAATTATCTTAACAGTGGATATTCTTATACTGTACATGCGTTACAGACGAATTTCGTAGGAAATATTCTGATGTGGCAATGCTTAACAATTCATCCATTACGAGATTAATCGCCCGTTTTAGAAAATGTGAATCTGTTGCATACAAGAAAGAATATCGTCCACTTTGACTGATGCTATACAAGGTTAAAAATATGATGCAGCGTTCACCTTCACAAAACTTGAGATGGCTATCAGCGTACTCTCAGATTTCACATGGAAATACTTAGAGAGCGATGAAGAGGTTACACTTTCGTGAATATTATGTTCGTAGTGTTCAGATATTGAAGGACCAAGATGAAGTTAAGCGGTAATATATTGTACATGGTTTCGTTCATTTGTTAGCAGCCATGGAATTGCAAAACTTGACTGTGTTTTCTTCATTGATGACGCGTGGTTTCACCTTAGTGGCTACGTGAACAGTCAAACGATTAGAATTTGTTCAACTGAAAATCTACATGTATTATACGAAACTCCCTTCTACTCTCAGAAAATAACAGTTTGATGTGCCTTATCACACGTCTTTGTATAGTGGGTTCCATTTTTATTGAAATTATAATGAACATCGTTGTGTACCATGATATCTTAAACAGTTCATTGCGCTTCCTGAATAGGATGAGCGTGATTGCTAGTTCCAACAGGACAGTGCCACATGTCATGACATCATATATTTCTTCCGCGAGTATTTGGCGGTGTATCATCTCTAAAGGATTATGGCAGGCCGTCGCGTGGGCGGGGCGCTAGGACGACAAATCAACAAAATTCAAGAAATTCAGATTATGTTGGTAAATGAAATTTCTTTTTAAAAATTTATGGCAATTCAGGCATTTTAATCATGATCAGGCTACGACTAAGTAAAATTTATTTATTTATTTCACACAACAGGCTTAATGCCCAGTTATAGTATCGTGTACATAATTACCTTATATACACTATTATACATACATTATTATACATACGCAAATACACGTAATTTAATTATGCAGAAATTATTGTCTGACATTTGTTTTGAACTTGTTTTCGGGCATACCGTCAAATGGGGCTACTTTGATACAAAAAAAACACATGTTCTTAAATATTTTGTAAACAACATACTGTAAGCCCAATGTTATATTTTTAAAACCATGGCACAAAAAAGTACTATCACTCTGTTGATAACCATTGTTGTCAGATAATGTCTTCAGCTAGAAAAAAAATGAAATACGAGTGTTCAAAGTAGCCCCATAAATGGGGCTACTTTGAACATAATGTTAATTGTTATTGTAAAATTATTCCTATAAGCTCTATGGTATTCTTTGATATTGAGTTTAAAAGAAGCGAGTTTTATGAACATTTTGGTATATATTACATAGTTGTGCGATTTTCCTAACGGTCTACAGAAAATATTTTTAAAATGTACTTACCCAATATTTCTCAAAGGTTGATGTCCATCGTATCACTATTGCAACTTGAATATTTAAAACTTTAAAAGGTCTCTCTTGTAGTAAGAGGTCCGTATGTTCATATGAATCTAACAGAGACGTTTTTAAAGATACGCAAATATTTTTTTCGGTACGATGGATAAGCACTATTTACACTATACAGGATGGTAAGAAACTATTTGTATACGATTGGAACATGCTTGGCCTTATTGCAAATTGAGACTTTCAAAAGAGATGCCACCAAACTTAAGAAGCCCTCGATTGCTAAGAATGGGCTCTGGTAACATCGGAACAATGTGTTTTGCACAAACCATATCACTGTCTACATTTTCGGGTCAATAGAATGTCATACTGGTACCTGTTTTATTAATGCGCGTAAACTTGACTTTCCAATTGCAGCTCTCTTTGTCTATGACTTGCCCAGTATAATGCCATTTACCTTTCTTTAGAATATACCGTACTATTACCCACGAACTGATTTTTAAACCCACCAAAATCAGCTGTTCATAGTAGCCCCATTTCTTACCAAAAATGACATGTGGTTTTCAAAAAATCACCAAAATTTGAATATAGGATAGACAACAATAGAACCTATTGGAATCGGTAGATAATGGCTGAGATTTCATCAGTAACACTGATTTAGGCAGTTACTGCTTTAAACCAGAGTTCCAGAGACACAATTTTCTGGTCGACGAAAAATTAGAAAAAACATCGCTTCATATTTAATTTTTTTTCTCATACATCATTGTTAGTAAAGTTTATAGATTTGTCATGGTTGAATTCAGAACATTCCAAACTACTACTTGCAATATTCAAATGAGCCGCAAATGACTTTTCAGGGCATGAAAATTTTGATTGAAACATTTTTCCAGTTTTGTTCAAAGAAGCCCCCATGTTCATAGTAGCCCCATTTGACGGTACTAAATACATCTGCTACATGAAATCTAATTATTTCGTTACATGAAGCACACATTCTCCGGAAAGGAGGCTTATGTAATATGTTAGTTCTTGCCTTTCTACAATAGAATGTCTTAGTGTTTACTGTACTAGTCTTACCTATTGGGACACGTAATAATACTTCTGAAGTTAATTCTGGACAGTCAATTTTACGGTTTAATAATTTATGTAAGAACAACAGATCAAACACCCATCGTCTTTTTTCTAATGTTTGAAACTAAAATCCATTACTAAGTCTTCATAGAGGACATACTTTAGGCAGAATCTGGTTTTCTTGTATGGAAGCGTTTTTAAAAATTTAAACTTTACACTTTCTATTGCATTAGAGCATCTAGTGACATTTGGTGTCCAAACAGTACAACGGTATTTTGATTTTGACCTCCATACGAAAATTAGGCCTATAACCTTATACATGTTGATTCTTTGTAGAAATCCGGTCCTACCCTATAAATTAAACCTAAATTTCTATATGCGCCACTCGTTATTGCGTCAATTGTTGAGCAAAGATTAATTTGGTATCAAATACAACTCATAGGTCTTTGATGGTATTTGGGATAGACAAGGAAGTGGCACTTGTTGTATAGGTAAAGTTAATTGAATTTTCTTTCCTCGAAAGAGAGAGATTTACATTTGAACACATTCAGGACTAATTTATTCTTATCACACCATATTTGAACGCTCTGTAGATCCTGTTGAAGTTTCACGCAGTCATCAATTGAACTTAGTTTAGAGTATAATTTGAGATCATATACAAAAAAAAAAAAAAAAAAAAAAGAACTTCGGAAGTTTTAATATACAGAGAAATAGAATGAATAACAAGAAGAATCAACAAGGGACCTAGATTAGATCCTTGAGGGACTTCCGATAGAGTATTAGTAGTATTGGCCCCACTCTACCGAACTCTCGATTATTCAATTTTGGGTCCCCATGGACCATAGTGAATGAATCAGGGATGCTTTGGCCCGGGATTACGTCACCTATTGAAATTTTGCTTATGCTTATTCAGGGGCCATGCACGATGGTGTAAATGAATCAGAGGTACATTGGCCAGGCTATGACGTCATTGAATTGGGAGTATTGGATCAGAGGTCATGATGATTCTTTAAAATTACTAAAAATATGATCTTGATGATTCATTACGTTATGAAATAGTACAGGTTTACGAATGCTTTCGTTCCCTTTTATGGCATAAAATTTGGAGATTGTTATCCATGGACTAACACTGGTGCAATGAAATCTTTAGTTTTACGTCCCACGATTATGCCAGCTAGGCTAAAGGAGACGGTGACGATGAGAAATGAATGAAAGTGTGGGAGAAAATTGGAGCATAATGTTGTCCACCACAAAACTATTTTCGAGGAGTTTAAATCAGGGACCACATACAGCAGAGGTGAACGCTCTACTCTCTACTGGTATGAATGAATTAGAGGTAGTTGGTTCGAGCTAATATGTTCGTTTGACGTCACTGAACTGGGATTTTTAGCTTGGAGCTTATGATGGCTTGTTTCGTTCCCTTTTATGGGTATAAAATTACCAAAACAAGGTTTGATTTCTTTCTTGATGATCTATTACATTATGAATTAGTGACCCCAGTAATAGTATAAATTAGTATTAGTATTAGTATGAAACTCGAAAACTTTGGAGTTCCTTTGTGGCTAACCGGTTAGCGTATGCGCCTTTAACGTGGAAGACCAGAGTTCGATTCCCGGAAGGAGCTCATGCGGTTCGGATTTCACGTTAATTAGTAGGTTCTATTTTTTCGCTGCTGAACTTTGGGAGGAATACTTGATTTTGGGTTGTTATCCCTTTGATGAGATGGACTAAGACTGCTGCAAATGAAATCTTTAGTTTTTACGTCCCACGATTAGGCTAAAGGAGACGGTGACGATGAGAAAGGAATGATAGTATGGGAGAAAATTGGAGCATAATGTTGCCCACCACAAAATTACTTTTGCAGTGTTTGAACCAGGGACCCCATACAGCAGAGGTGAACGCTCTACCACTGAGCCACCACGTCCCTTATTGGTGCGAATGAAGTAGAGGTATTTGGTTTGAGCTAATGTGTTTGTTTGATGTCGGGGTGACCCTATTTCACTTTTGGACCCCCCACATGGACCATAGCGAATGAGTTAGAGATGTTTTGGCCCGGGATTGCATTACCTATTGAAAGTTTTGCTTATGTTTACTCAGGGGCAGGGATCACTCAGGACACATAAGATCACATTGATTTACATCAGGAGTTGAGGGGGGAGGGAGGGGAGTATCGCACTTCGTACTCTTTGATGAGTATAAAAATATCAATTTCGGAAGTTTTTTTTTAACTTATCCTATTATCTTTCACGAGACATTTTTGTTGTATAATAGAGTATAATGATTTACTTTTTTTTGAGAGTCATCGTTCCCTTTGGAGCCTTATTACGTTATATGGAGGCATATTTAAAATTATTCCCTTAAATTTGATAAGTACTTTGTGATCCATTTTTGTTCCGCTTCAGGGGTGAACATGGATACCTTGCAATCGTCCCAAGTTCGATTCTTGGTGCTAGTTTAGGAAATTTTGGATTTAATGTCCCCGCCGATGATGAGAAATGATGAAATGAGAAAACATCATAAACTTACTTGCTTGCGGATTGAAGCAGAGACCTCACACATCTGAGTCACCATACTCCATTGAGAAGTTCAGTTTGTTGATTACTATGTAATGGTCCCGAGTTCAATTTTTTATGTGTTAGTTTCAGGAAATGTTGAGTTTAACGTCCCCTTGAAACGATAATGAAAATGATAAGAGGAAACATGAACTTACTTCGTTGTGGATTGAAGCAGGAACCTCACACGTTAGAGGCAAGCGCTGAGTCAACGTACTCCATTCAGTGCGAACAGTTTCGCGTATGAAAAGAAGACGAACAGTTTATGTTACATTACACATTTCAGTGCGAGCAGTTTACACTAGGTTTATGTTTCATATAGAAAGATAGAAGATCTGTGTTGTCACCTTTTTACTTCATGTGCGACTTTGACCTTGAAGAAAACCTTGCTGACTCAGTGCTAAGCATTGACGTATACACATAATCTTATTGTTTAGCTGGCTGTATTTAGAGATGAATCAGACATTTAAGGTTGTTGGTTCGAATCTAGTTGTGTTCGCTGTAACTCAGTGCCTGAGCGATACTTACCGAAATTTTCCAGTGTTGCCAACACTATCAGAATGAATCGATTCATTTAGTCGGAGCAGTTTCGTGATGAAAACTGATTTTTGTTTTGCACTCAAAATTTTTTTCTGAAACAGAATTTTGTTTGTACATAAAAAAATTTTCTGAAACAGAATTTTGTTTGTACATAATTTTTTTTTGAAACAGTTTTTTGTTTTGTACGCAAAAAAATTTCTGAAACAGAATTTTGTTTTCGTACACAAAAAATTTTCTGAAAACATTTTTTTTCGTACACAAAAAATTTTCTAAAACAGAATTTTATTTTGTACACATTTTTTTTATTTCGTACACGAAAAAAAAAGTTCTGAAACAAAAAATTTAGTTTGATTTTTTTCCGTAAAACTGATTTATTTTACCGGTAAACTGATTCAGAAAAAAGAAATTGAAATCGCAGTACAGGAAAAGAATTTGATTTTAGGATGTGAAATAAAACACAGAATCATGTTTTTGTACATTTATTTTTTAGCATGTGACATAGAATACAGAATTTCTTTTTCTTCAAAGGAAGACGTGTCCGTGACAGGTACAAATTCTGTAAAGAGAAAATAAAACATATGAATATGCATGGTAATATTTATTTTGTTTCCTGTGAAAGAAGAAAAACAGATTATTAACATCGAACTAACTGATCAAGAGAGAGTGAGGTGAAAAAAAGAAAAGCAAATGTGACGTACCTGAATTCCTTTTTCTCTCCACTGGTTTCTTCAAGGTGATGTCATCTGAGTTTGTCTCCTTTCGTGCATCGTTGAAGCACGTCCCGTGTTGATTCTTTGCCCCTTCTTTGGGAGGTGATGTTGGTGGGATTAGGGAAAAATATGGCTGTTATTCTGTTCTGGCTTTTTTATACCCATAGGGCAATGTTTCGTATGTGTCTGGTATTAATCGGCGTTTTCTATAGTTGAAACTGTACTTCTTTTCTTCAGGTTTTGTGACAAGATGATGATCGTGGGTTCTGTAAATTTTGTGCGGCGTGCTAATGGAGATTTTTTTACTCGATTGATTTATGATCATTTGCTCCAGACTATTGAAATTTAACTTTTGACTTGCAGTATAATTGAGTGTGAATCCACGAATTTTGCATACATAACTGATTGATTTCGTGTCGGGGTTGTAGATTTCCAAGGCGTACTGTTTTGGGCCACCAGACACGAATTTTTTAATGTATGCTTTTGGTCCAATTGATTCCAGTTCATTTGACATTGAACCAAGAAATACTTCTGGTTCTATTGTGGGCTCTGATGGTCGCTGCGTGAATATCACTGAATCTGTATCGAAATATAGTACTCTTTCTTGCAGCAATTCTAAATATTTGTAGAGTTCCAGACGAGCTTGACACGTTGTAAATGCTCCAAGGACAACATTAGCATTGTGATTTTGTACTGGAACATCATCTTCATACTGCCAATAAAGGTATAACAACGAATCATTAACAGGTAAAATTTGGTTGACTTTTATGTCTGGAGCAGTTAATTTCTGATACAGTTCTTTGGGGTCGTTAATGATGGTCGTTTGGCTGAAATTGTCTCTTATAGCGAGTCGTCCCCAGAAGGCATTCAAACAGAGTTTTGCAAGACTACGACGTGCTGAATTTGTCATTATATTTGTTGCATCCAAAGTTATGCCTTCACGTTGTTGTACCATTTGAATATACTGCTGCCTTTCTTCTTCGGTGACGCAATTGGCAGGCCAACCAGAAGCTTCCAGCTTCGATTTCAAAAATGTGTTAATGTATTCGCTGAATAATCCGCCAGTCTTGGTTTCTGGATCATATACGGTGATGTCGTAATCCCAAATTTCGTAAATTTCAATGACTTGATACCCAAGTTCAATGGCTTTTTGAATTTCATAGGACACCCACGTTCCTGTTAGACTTCGTTCACTGTCCGAATGTGCACATTCAGAATCTTGATTTAATGCTGTGGCACAGGCAGCACAAAGTGGAAACAACAACTTCTTATTGGAGCGAAATGGCAGCACTGGATGAAACACATTTTTGCTAGGCAAAATCTTCAACTTGACCAATCCGTTGACATCTTGAATGTCGGGCATTTCTGGATCTCCCTGTAGATATATTCGTGGATGCCCTATTGGATACCGTCCACATTTATTCACATAAGGATACAGGGAAACGATATCCAAGAATTTTATTTCTTCGCCTTCATTTTCATTTGCGACGTGATACAATTTAATGGCATTAACACGGCCACCATAGAAACTGTCTCTTGGATTTAATGGTGTCTTATTAGTATAAGGATGTGTGCTTAAAGAAGAAGCCAATGCTGGATTGGATTTTAACACTTGACGAAATTCACATTCCCACATTTCATGTACTTTATATCCCATGGATCGTAATAATTTCATTTTACGCTGTGTTCTCTCGTAGCGATAGTTCATTGTTTCTTCGGAGTTCTCATAAATGGGCTGATCACGGCCTGTAGGGACACATAGAGTACAGCCATGAATTCTGCAGCCTTCAAATTCATACACGTGTTCCTCTTTAGTGTCAGGATCTTTGTAGTAGCCGTCCAGATGAAAACCAGCAACATAAACTTCTTTCCCTTTTGCCGCATGCTGAATTTGATGACCCTCTTTTTCTTCCATGTAGGCAAGCCACTGCAAAGCAATCCGTGACTGATTGTTTCTGTGACGATATCCTCGTGCAGGGAGAATGCTAATAGTATTGGGTTTTAAGAAATTTCGTCGAAATACTAAATTGCACGCACTCGCCAAAGTGATAGCCTCCAGGAAAGGATTAACGTGAGTTTCTTGTTCATAAGTGGTCATGAAACATATACAAGCCATTCGAAGTACGTTGACGTCCTGGACACAATAGTTCACCAATTCTTCTTGGAAAATAAACGTATCGTTCTGGTGTTCGTTGTACCATGTCATGAATTTTTCTCGTTCATCCACTTTCATTTCATCTGCACCATAATAATGGATGTCCGGTAATTTTCCCACATACGTTTGATTTGCAGCAGTATTAAAAAAGTGTGGAAAATATCCCTTGATCGCTGGTAAATGAAATGCCTTGGATAATTTACTTAAAGCCATTGGCATGAAATTTAAGGAATCAATAAACGATAAGTGATTCACTTTCATGCTTAAAATTTTTGCTCCGTTCAAAATCAAAGTAGGTTTCAATTCATGTTCTTCCACTAAAGATTTAAGAATAAAATGACCATCATATCCCTTAGAGTTATGTGCCAAAGATACAATAAGTTTGATGTTGGGTCGTGGTTGACGTAAATACGCAAGAAAGGCATTGATCGGATCATCTTGAAAAATATGTTCCCGCTGTCCACAAACTTCACACGGATGATGTATATCTTCATCTTGAACACAGTTGTAACATACTTGTTGGGCCACCAGTAAATTGGGCTTATGAATGAACGTATCTTCATCAAAGAAAGTATCCTGTGTGGCTTCGATATCATAAAAAACAATCATAGCCTTCTTGGCATGTAACACTGATGGAACTCCAGGTTTCAATTGAGTCGTATCAGGCTTCATGTAGCATTGGTGGGTAGACGTAACGTGTTTATGGCACACATTACAAAAATAATCTGTACAATGATGTTTTCTTTCCCCTGTATGGACAAACGAATAAATGCGTAGACATTTGGCACACTGTTTCACCATCTTGCATATTGGCTGACCTTTATGGTATGGTACAGTCAGATGATTTGTATAACATGTTTCACCATAAAATTCACGATTGCATTCTGAACACTGTTTCTCCGTATTGGTCTTACTGCATGGCGGTTTCTGCAAACATTTCTCACACATGGCCGAACAGTTCTTGACGTGTCTATTAAGATGATCATATTTTTTGTGGCATGCAACACAATAGTACTTAGTAGAAAAAACAGACGTTAATGACGTAATGATGTCATAATGAGAATTGATGCACATTAAATTGATTGGAATCTTGTCTTCGCCACCAGGCCCTTCATACAGAATATCTTCTCCGGAAAAGCTGGTGTATACGGTAAGTTTATAATCAGTTAAGTAGCGTTGCAATTGTCGCAATTCTTCCACAGATCCCCCATGATCTAAATTCACTGATGATCTGGACAAAAGTTCATGCACGGCTGGGAGAACGACACACTTGCTCTGGTCCTGATATTGTCTGTACAGTTTCTTGTTCGTATCCTTATATTTCTTTAAACCAATAGCAATCACATTGCATACGCTAAACATTTCTTGTCGGTGTTTTTTACACGTAAAATGCCAGTCTTGCGTTTTAATAATTCGTCGTTTGATAAAAGACCTCGACGCATTCTCCCAAATCCACGGGGCACATCCACATGATGAAAATGTACAATGAAAGGTTCGTTCATGAGAAAACTATCGTTACTTTGAAGAATGCGATCAAAGGATGCCCATAAAGTCTCCAGTGTTAGATTACTTGCACGCCGAAAAGATAAATAAAACGGTTTGTTCTTCTCATCATGAGATAAAATAGATAATCCAACCATCGATAATTCGTCGACATTTTCCAATAAGTAATCCAACATCTGTTGAAAGGAGGCCTGAACCCACTCAACAATATCTGTGTCACTAGTCGGAGCATTGATTTGAATTTCAAGCATTCGTCCTTCAAGATTAAAACGCCGATAATGTCTATTGATTTCTCGCAAGACAGTAAAGCCAGAAGTAGCCATATTCAAATAGGAAAAAGGTAAGGTAAGCAAAAAGGAATAGGCAAAGAAAACAAATATCTAAAACGAGAAGAAAAAAACACGAATTAAAATTGAATTCAGAGATCACTAACACGTTTAACTGTATCAAAATGACTACACGATCAATCCTAAAAAGAATTATCATATCTCAAATAGTTTTACTGTTAAAATTTTCATTGTCGTCATACTGGAAATCAAACCCGGGACCAACATGTAACTGACCTAACTTTCTGTAGTGATAAAAAGAATGAATGAAATTGTTTTTCTAACTGTGCTGAGAGAATCATTGTAGTAAGCATTTTTTCCTCTGACACTGAACTTTAAAACGTATGACGAACATGAAACGAAAACAAAATCTCATGCGCTTGCTTTTCTCGAGCTAAGACAAGGAAGACTCGAATTCGATTCTCGGCGGGAGATCAGATCCCACATTAAACTGTAGGTCCACGTCTCACTTTCGGGGAACAAATTTGTGCGTAGTTTCTTTGTTTAAGTTAATGGTAACTTTCAGAAACTGAGCTAAGTGGTTAGCGTTACGCACCTCTGGCCCGGGTTCAATACCCAGTATGCGCTCAGATTCAACATTAAGCTGTACTCCTAGCCCCACTACTGAAGGGACGCTAAACCAAAATCAACAAATTTCTCGTGCTTACTTCTAATGTGTGGGATTCCTGATTCGATCCCCGGTCAAGTAAGTAAGGGTTATTCTTCCATTTGCTAAATATTTCATGCTAAAATAAAAACAGTGATAACAATGTTATCCTCATGCAAAAGCACTCCATTGATATTAAGAAAACGCGGTTGATACTTACCTCAAATTCAAGGAACGGAGTAAAGTCACGCTGTCACTAGAGGTACACCTTCGTTCATTCACGATCTTCGTGGAAGTAGGACTTGAAAAATGAAAATGGATTTTTTATTTAGGCCAGAAACGTGTTCAACTATAAAGTGACATCACTATCAGCCAATCAAAAACAAGGAAACTAATAAATGACATCACGAAGAACAAATGAAAACACAGAATTCATCATGTATCATGAGCCGAAACGTAACGTCTTTTCTCCTTACTCATCAATCGTTACGACATCTAGTATCGCAATTTTGATCATGACATCATCATAGTTTAATACGACATTCAAATTACCACATCTAAAATGTGATTCATTTTCCTTAAACTTGATTGAAAAATGTAACACTCATCGATATGTTATGAAACTGTCTTTGACATAAATGTAAAGTTGAGCTTTAAAAGTCCGTCAGCTGAGAAAAATGCTGATGTAGTAAAAGCACATGCTGCAATTTCACAATAACAAACTTCTATGCTTAACAACGAGCAGAAATGTGTAATGTAACATAATCTGATCATGTTATTTTTCATACGCAAAACTGCTCGCACTGAAGTTGGCATGGTGGCTCAGCATTTTTTTTTCTGATGTGTGAGTTCTCTGCTTCAATCCGCAATGAAGTAAGTTCATGTTTTCTCATTTCTCATCATCGTTTCAAGGGGACGTTAACATTTCCTGAAACTAACACCAAGAATCAAACTCGGGACCATTGCATAGTAATCAACACACGTGTATGGTCGCTTAGCGTTTGTCTCTAATGTGTGATGTCCCTACTTCAATCCTCAGTCAAGGAAGTTCATGTTTTCCCCCATTTCTCATTACCATCGTTTTCGCGGGGACATTAAATTCAACATTTCCTAAACTAGCACCAAGAATCGAACTCGGGACGATTGTAAGGTATCCATGTTCACCCCTGAAGCGGAACAAAAATGGATCACAAAGTACTTATCAAATTTAAGGGAATAATTTTAAAATACGCCTCCATATAACGTAATAAGGCTCCAAAGGGAACGATGACTCCCAAAAAGTAAAACATTGTACTCTATTATACAACAAAAATGTCTCGTGAAAGATAATAGGATAAGTTAAAAAAAAAACTTCCGAAATTGATATTTTTATACTCATCAAAGAGTACGAAGTGCGATACTCCCCTCCCTCCCCTCTCAACTCCTGATGTAAATCAATGTGATCTTATGTGTCCTGAGTGATCCCTGCCCCTGAGTAAACATAAGCAAAACTTTCAATAGATAATGCAATCCCGGGCCAAAACATCTCTAACTCATTCGCTATGGTCCATGTGGGGGGTCCAAAAGTGAAATAGGGTCACCCCGACATCAAACAAACACATTAGCTCAAACCAAATACCTCTACTTCATTCGCACCAATAAGGGACGTGGTGGCTCAGTGGTAGAGCGTTCACCTCTGCTGTATGGGGTCCCTGGTTCAAACACTGCAAAAGTAATTTTGTGGTGGGCAACATCATGCTCCAATTTTCTCCCATACTATCATTCCTTTCTCATCGTCACCGTCTCCTTTAGCCTAATCGTGGGACGTAAAAACTAAAGATTTCATTTGCAGCAGTCTTAGTCCATCTCATCAAAGGGATAACAACCCAAAATCAAGTATTCCTCCCAAAGTTCAGCAGTGAAAAAATAGAACCTACTAATTAACGTGAAATCCGAACCGCATGAGCTCCTTCCGGGAATCGAACTCTGGTCTTCCACGTTAAAGGCGCATACGCTAACCGGTTAGCCACAAAGGAACTCCAAAGTTTTCGAGTTTCATATTAATACTAATACTAATTTATACTATTACTGGGGTCACTAATTCATAATGTAATAGATCATCAAGAAAGAGATCAAACCTTGTTTTGGTAATTTTATACCCATAAAAGGGAACGAAACAAGCCATCATAAGCTCCAAGCTAAAAATCCCAGTTCAGTGACGTCAAACGAACATATTAGCTCGAACCAACTACCTCTAATTCATTCATACCAGTAGAGAGTAGAGCGTTCACCTCTGCTGTATGTGGTCCCTGATTTAAACTCCTCGAAAATAGTTTTGTGGTGGACAACATTATGCTCCAATTTTCTCCCACACTTTCATTCATTTCTCATCGTCACCGTCTCCTTTAGCCTAGCTGGCATAATCGTGGGACGTAAAACTAAAGATTTCATTGCACCAGTGTTAGTCCATGGATAACAATCTCCAAATTTTATGCCATAAAAGGGAACGAAAGCATTCGTAAACCTGTACTATTTCATAACGTAATGAATCATCAAGATCATATTTTTAGTAATTTTAAAGAATCATCATGACCTCTGATCCAATACTCCCAATTCAATGACGTCATAGCCTGGCCAATGTACCTCTGATTCATTTACACCATCGTGCATGGCCCCTGAATAAGCATAAGCAAAATTTCAATAGGTGACGTAATTCCGGGCCAAAGCATCCCTGATTCATTCACTATGGTCCATGGGGACCCAAAATTGAATAATCGAGAGTTCGGTAGAGTGGGGCCAATACTACTGTATTGAACTTGAAATTTACCGGTAATGTAAAACATCGTCTAGGATTATTCAACTGGAACTCTCTCCAGCCCTCTGCGAGAAGAGTTTTTATTATCTTGAAGTTTAATATTTGTATCGTTATTTGTATATTTTATCCTATTACTGTGGTGATAAGTATCAAATTCAAAGTAAAGAAGAATAGTACTCGATTTCAATAATTCAAAACCACGTTTTCATTAACTTTTATGATTTAACTACAAAATCCATTCACTTTTAAAGATTGACATAATACCATCATTATTTTATCTTACATTATGATCTTACATTCCATATTGAAATCTAGGAGTAGAGAATAAACTCCGGTTGTTTTTCATAATATATTGAGGGAAAGCGGGCGCCTAGGAATTCTCGCCCCGGACGCTTACAACCCACGCGACTGCTCTGGATTATTTCCCCCTACTTGTCTTCCACTGATTTCTTCCTGTGAGGTTACCTTAAAGGTAAGGTTTATACCAACAGACCAAACACACTGGAAGAACTAAAGATGAACATAACTAATGACATTAACAACATTAGTGTATACGTGCTCCACAAAGTGACCTGAAACATTTCAAAAAGAGTTCGTACTTGCATTACTAAGCGAGACAGCCATTTTGACCATAATGTTGCGAACTATATTGTATTGAGAAAATATACAGGGTGTTTCAAAACAACACCGACAACGTTTGGGGAGTGATTCCTAAAACCATGATAAGACGAAAAGTATAGACCAACTGGGGTGTACAAATGCTTACTTTCTTATTTATAGGCTGCCGAAAACATGAAAAAATGCACTTTAAAGGTCCAAAGCTCTAAAACTATGGGACCTACCATAGTCGGGTCAAGATTTTATTTAGGAAATAGTATATGCCCTATCCAAATATCCACATTTCAGAATCCTGCGGTACTTCCACAGTTTTTATAGAGGTACTTGGAGAATATTTCAATTATTTGCCCGTAGGCAAACTGCCTCTATAAAAAAGTTGCATGAGTACCTTAGGATTCTGAAACACTTATTTTTGGATGGCGTACATATTAGTTCCTAAGTAAAGTCTTGACCCGACTACGGTAGGTCTATGGTTTTGGAGCTATGGACCGTTAAATTTCATTTGACCATGTTTTCGGCAGCCTATATCTCCGAAAGGAAGCATTTGTGCACCCAGGCTGGTCTGTACTTTTCGTCTTATCTTGATGTCAGGAATCATCTCAAAAACGTTGTCGGTGTTGTTTTGAAGTAGTATTATTTAATGTCGTCTGGTGTTTATTATTATTTTCATATACGCGACTTTTGGATCATCTGTTACTAGATAAATCATTTAGCTATAATAAGAGTAATACAGGTTCCAAGTTGGAACCTTGTGGAACAACAAAATATGATGTGCATGGTTCGGACAAAGCCCCCTCGTAACGTACATGGAGTTTACATTCGCGAAGATAGTATGTTATAAATCCTCGTAATTTGTATGTAGAATTGATAATAGTGAATTTACTTAACAACATATCATGATTAATAGCATCAAAGCCTTGTTAAAATCTGCATAAAACACATTTACTTGATTTTTGCTACCAATTTCTGTAGGTAAATAATGAATAAATTCAATAAGGTTTGTTATGTTAACATTTTTTCTGGCAAGAAGGCATGTTGTTCTAGGGAACTAACTGAAAAAAATTTGAAATATATCATTTGTTTCTGTAAGAATTTCGAACATTTTAGCTGGTGTAAAAATGATCACAACCAGTCGATAATTTTTACATGTTTTCTTAGGGTTGGAAAGTTATAACTAGCTAGCGCATTATAGAATATAACTTGCAATGAATATTTAAGTATTTCAGAACAAGCCTTGATAATATATGGTGGAATTTTCTCTGGTTCAGGAGAAGCTCTAGGTTGAAGCTGAGCTGCTTTATAGCATTGCTAATGTCATTAAATTCGATATAATCGATTGAAAATTGATCCAGAATGTTGGAGTTGACATGGTCAGGTAATGATTTTAGGTTGCACTCGGATTTGTTATATTAACTTGAAAGTGCTGCATGAAAGTATTTGCCATACCCTGTTCATCGTCCAGCAACTTTCCATTATAAATCAGGGTATTGCATTCCGTGATTCGTTTTTTATTCTTTACGTAAGTCCAAAAGAATTTAGGATTAGCTAGAATGCTGAACATAATGTTCGTGCTCAATAGTTCGTGCTTCATATTTACGAACATAATGTTCGTGCTCAATAGAAATTTCCCTCTTTGATGTAACCTGAATTTCGTTGAATTTAGGTCAATGGTAATTAACATTACTTATGCCGCGCCTCCATTTCTCCCTATGACACTGTTTACTCTTTATTAGCCTAATTATACGAAGTGTAAACCAAGTAAGACATTTCTGGTTTGCTTTTCTACGCGGTACACATTTATCAAAAAAATAGGGTAACCTATTTTATGAAAAAAAAATGCCTGTACCACCTCCAACGCTAGAGTTATTAATTACAGTGGGCCAATCAGCTACAGATATTTCTTAATATATTTGCTTTGAAAAATATTTAATGTAGTGTTTGGGTTTTGAGTTCATATTTTTTAAATCTAAATCAAAAGTTAATTGAATGAACAGTATTATACCCTTTTTCGGCATTGTTGGTTGAGATCTATGGATGACTGTAGTGTTCTTAATATTCGTTAGCACCAGGCCTAGGGTTTTCTAATTATGTTTCTAACATTATTGAGTGACTTTAAATTATACAAACTTATAAAGTTGTGTAACTCATGACATACACCTGTGGAGGCAAGATGGTCAAAGTAAACATCGGTTACTTGAGAAAGGTTCCAATCATCTATCACAAGAATGCTACTTTCTGGCTCAAACATCATGTTAATAGGTGACGTGGTTATTATAAGGATCAATTTTAAAATTTCCAAAAAATAAAAAAAAAGTTATAGATTTTCTCGAAGACTACGCACGAGACTTTATCTTATTACTATAAAATTATTTATAACAATGAGATCTTGATTTTTCCTTCTATTTTAAATTATATTGGAGATATGTCAAAAAATAATTTTAATGATTTAGTTTTACTAACATGTGATTTCAATAAAAAGAGTAGTTAAAATTTAATAAAGAAGTTTAGAAAGTGATACGGTGAATAATGTGAAACATCTTACCTAAGTAGTAAATTTTCATGATAGTAAATTTTCATGAACTAACATGTGAAATTTTTAGCTAGGAATAAAAATCAACCGACCACATTTTATACACAGTGTTCTACAAGAAATGCAACTCTAACTTTGATCGAATGTATTTTTCGAAGTAAGAAAGAGACGTGATTTTTGTGACAGAAGTTAGAGTTGTCTATGGAGATATTTTGTGACTAAAACCAATGAGACGAATCGTAACATTGAATTTTACTAATTGTTTAGATGACCAAAAGTGTAATTTAAAAAAAAAATGAAAATTGCTTATAATCACTTGTAAGGAAAAGAAAAAATGATGACGGTTAATTCTTAATGTAAATGTTTGATATGTATCATTACTTATAGGATGGAAAAAACAATAGCGTATTGTTTTCCAGTGTTGACAGTTGTAAAGGTTATTTTTTTATATAAATTCAGAAAAAAATAAAGCAAAATAGCGCATTCTGGCAACAATGTTAAAGCAAAAGTACTACCAACGTGTAACTCATCCTCGCACTTGTTGGGCATTGTGATTTATCAATAAGATAATATTGTTTTTCTTTTTGCAAAATAAATAAATAAAATAAAAGTAACTACTCACCTGCAGCTGGCAACCCGTATTTTTTGTTTTCCAAACAGAATCGTATAATCAGTTCAACGAAATTACTTAAGAAAAGTTATTTCCAAGTAACATATGTGCTATTTTTATTTTCCTCGAAATAATTGTGCAAAAAGAAAACGAAGTTGAAACTTAGAAAATTTGGCTTCTTAGAACTATGAATGTACCATATAATTCTTATTCGTAATGTTGGAGAAACTCGAGAGAAAACTAATTTTTATGGCATTCAAAGGTATGTCATTCTCTGTAAATCTCATGTAGCTGATAACTTCCATTCTCCTAGAATACATTATTTATGTACTGCATATGAAATATATACACTGTTAAGTAGCAGATTGTGTCCATTGTTGTTTAATTTCCCCAAAAATGACGCAGATAAAACTTGTAAGAGAAGATGCTTTCAACGACTAGCCAAGCAAAAAGGAATCATTCACTTAAGGCAGAGAATAATTGTAGAACATTTTGACTGAACTTCGGAATAAAGAGTAGATATTCGTATTTTGAAAAAGGCCAAATTTCACCAAAAAAGTTATTTTTCCTTTTTTTCTGTAGAATGTACATGTAAACGTATTGAATACGTGGTAATTGTGTAGATGTACTGCCATTGTGTGGAAGTGTTGTAATGAGAATTCTCCCTGGCGACAAGCTACACGTCACCACATCATACATGATGCTGTAATTAGGAAAGCCTCCAAGAGCACCCATTCCTGCACACATTAAACGAAACAGTGGTTCCGTCTAGTGCTTTTATCAGCATCCTTTTGCTGAAAATGTTAATTAGTGGAATTGTGTTTCGACAAAGGCGCATACACAATGCAAAGTAAACAACACTTTTCGTAAGCGATAGTATCAGCATCCTGCTCTAGGTTGATAGGACGATGTCCCAGCAACTGGAGACAATTATACTAACCGCGGTTCACAACGTTGCCAGATGGTGAACTTTGATACTGGCTGAAGAAATAACGGTAAGGACTGCTCTCGTGTCACCAACGGCTTGACAACTGACACTGAGATGACTATGATATACTAATGTTACAACATTCCTATTTATGTGAGAGTTCTATTTATATTCTCTGAATATGGGGGAAACGTGTCTGTCTGTGCGTTACTCAAATTCCTAATAAGCAGTCACGTTAATAGGTGCCACAGTTGCAATATCTAACTAACGTCAATAGATGTCACTAGCATGTAGTCAATTTGGGGATTTAAAATTATTGTAAAGCTTTAATTCCAACTGAAACTGTACAGGCTGTATATTGAGTCGTTATTACGTGTGATTAGCGACATATTAACGGATTGACTAATCATTAAATCATGTGGTAGTCAAACCCTTAGTATGATGCTAATCACAAGTAAGAACAACTCTGAATAAGACCATATTAGTTTAATTATCTCAAAATAAATAGTGATGATAATCAAAATCAACATGCTTTGTTGTTTGTTATTTAAAAAAAGGTCCGTAAGATTTGAACATTAATATTTGTTTAAGCCGACATTGCTTGGTGGGCAAACTCAAAAATACAATAATATAATATTAAATAGAAATAATTAGAGCCTTCAATTAAGCACGACATTGATCCATAATATTCAGTGGGCCAAAATCTTGGATGCAACAGCTAGCGATAGAAATCTTGCGCCAATTAAAATTAAATCTTTACCACAGGCTGTTAGACTTCATAAAACTGAGCAATAATGCAAAAGATAGAGAAAAAGTATATGAAAAATTAATTTCTTTAATGGCCAGAAATTTCCTTTACACTCAATATCATCCAATTGTATATAGGTGAATGAACTATATAGGTATATAGGTTAAGTAGTAGTCATACTTGGCTATTTTTCTTCATACGATTTGTACTAACTTTATTGTTGTCCCCGGATGCCAGAAAGAAAACGCGCGAACAGGACAAGCCAGTGAGTCCTGATGGCGGATACAAGCATTTTCACTTACGCTTAGTGTCCATCGGCGAAAGCCTGAACGAAATTTTCTCAAATTGCTGGATCGAACGTGGGTCAGAACGGCTTCCGACTCCGTTGCCCTGGCCGATAGTTATTACCACATCTGACAATGCACTTTGGGATATTGTAAAAGAGGAGGTGCGAAAATCCCGATAAACCGATAACGAGCAGCTGAAAGATGAAGTTAGTGCAGCATTTCAAAAAATTGCCCATGATATGCTGTAGTGAATAAAAAATCGGACACGGAGGCACGAATATGCTACGAACATGGAGAAACGGGCAGGGATATTTTGAATCCATAGGAGGTAAGCAGTACACAATCATATAGGCATAAAATGAGTGTAAAAGGACTTCCTGGTCACATTGTATTTTAATTATTTCGATTTTCTGGTAATTTCAATCAATGCTATGTTCCTATTGCTTATGAGTCAGATAAAGTAATTGAAGTAGGTCTTTACTTTTAGAAGATTAATTTCGAGAAAGAAGTGGATGAGAGGCTAACAATTTCCTTAAAAATCGTCATAAAATGGAGACACCCCACCACTTTAAGTCAGCTGATATTTTAAGTTTAATATTTTTAACCATTACTATATTTCGTAATGTATATGAATACATTAAAGTATGAAAAAGTTTTAGAAATTTTCGTTTCTTCGAAAAATAATAATAAAGAAACACAATGTAATCAAATTAATCCAAGAGTAAAATTTTTTGGACGTAAATAACATAGCTTTAGCTATTTGAATGGACGTCCTACAACTATTCAAGCAATTCCAGTTGTCAAAACAAAATCAATGTTGACGTGACCAATTCCCTTGGTTGGCCTGCTTTGTTCTCTTGTTTGCGTAATTCACTTCTATTGTATGTACGTGGGATATAACAATTTATTCAAGTTAATCTTTTTTTTCTCTCTCTCTCTCTGTTTTTCATTTGACTGCTTCATTAGATTCCATGTACAGTGATGCAGCCTTACTAACGTCAGCGAGGATAGGAAGGTAATCGATTCAGATATATATATATATATATATATATATATATATATATATATATATATATATATATATATATATATATATATATATATATATATATATAATCCTTTAATTGGTATTTAATCAAATTTTTACATTTGCAGAAAAGTAGGAAACTAAATAGAAAGGCAAATAATAGAAATAGAACCATGGAATAACAAATAGGTACAGTTTAAGTTGTCACTAATAGTTTCTATCTTTATTTAATCCAATGTCAACAATAGAGAACTTTTGAGATATAGGATAAATCTGAGCTGCACTGATACAACATTTATGACAAAGAAAATAACTCCCTAGCCAATAGTGTGTTGTGGAGGATGAAGGTATTCTAATAATAAACTGCAAAGGTCTCAGTCTGTGAGTTACGCGGTATAAAGAGTCATACTGATAGATGTCGCTACCTGTACTCTCTAGTATTAAACTGTGCAGGTAATTTGCCGATTTAAAACTACTAGTGCTTTGTTATTATGTCATTATTCAATAATCCATACATTAAAATAAGTATACTATTGTTAAGCATTGAAAATGGTCCCATCCAGCATTTTGCTATAGATTGGAATATTCAGTTTGGTGCATGATATGTTCACTGTGTTCCTGAGATCAGGCCTGGCACGTCCCGGTGCGCCTTCCGAAATATCACAGTATAAATAAAGATACAAGTTTTTAATAATAAATTCTTACAGTTTTATTGGTAAAGAACCAGTGAACGGTGCAGTACGTACTTTACATTAGGCTCCCTTGCGAAATCACATCAAAGATGAACGATTTTATTTATTCTTTTGTGCACCAGACTTCTGTACCATTTATTGTTGGTAAAGAACCCGTGAAGGATACAGTACACCCTTTACATAAGGCACCCTGCGAAACATCACATTATAGATAACTGGTTTTAGTTATTCTGTTATTTCTGTATACTACGTTTGTATAATAAACTCAAATAATTTCTATTAGTAAAGAATATGTGAAGGGTACAAGGAGTCCTTTACAAAAGGTGCCATGCGAAATATCACATTATAGATAAATGTTTTGTTCTTTAATTTTATTCTTCTGAATATCAGTTTCGTATTATAAATTCGTGTAGTGGCTATTAGCAGAGAACAGGTAAAGAGTGTAATCATTTACAAAAATATGTATAAAGTTCCTCGTACGAATCTATAAAACAAAACATTGTAAGAAATTAAAAATAGTTCGGACAGTCAAACGTATGATGCATGTAAAATACTACATTGACAGTAGCACTGTTTGTAATTTCTGATTTTTACAGCATCGAAGCTTACACAATCTTAATGTGCATTCACATATCAGTGCATATTCATTGTTCCTGTGGCTTTAAACCAGTGTTAGGATAATCAGTGCTATTGTGTTTCTAATATATAGCTATATTAATTTCCGTGATATATCACCACGGCATGGCGCGCCATCAGGTTGCAGATCGAGGAGAAGGCCTCTAGATATAGAGGTTAACTGCGAAAATACTGAATAAACAGTCGCGGGCAGACGACAAGGGGTGGTCCTCAATTAGAGATTTGGTATGTGGTTAACAACCTCATCCTGTAAAAAAGAAGGGACTTGTTGAGATACATTCGCGGAATCCTCGGATCAGGACTGATAGCTTGGCACGAACTCAGCAAAGTAAAATGAACATGGAATGTAAGAAGTCTTTATAGGACAGGCGCGTTAAAATCCATAACGAGTGAGTTACAGAAATAGAGGATGGACCTAGTAGGAGTTCAGGAAGTTAGATGAGGCAAGGGATGAGTCAAAAGGATGAGTCAAGTCCGGATATTTTAGGAGGAAGGGATTAAAAATTGCCAACTAAGAACAGGGTTTTTAAAAATCCTCTTAGACATTCTATTGTCAGATTGACTCCATACCCAGATCAAATTATGGGAGATTATCAGTGCGGATTTAATCGAAATTGATCAACTATCGACCAGATATTTATCACTCGACAAATACTCGAAAAAATGGAAATACAATATCCCGGCACATCCACTATTTATTGATTTTAGAAAGGCCTATGATTTGGTTAGAATGCAAACTGTAAAACATTCTTACAGAATTTGGAATATCGAAAAAGTTAGTTAGATTAATTAAAATATATTAAAATGAATCCAAAAGTAAGGTCCAAGCAGGGAAATTTTTGTTCACGAGCTTTCACGGTGAGAATGGCCTGAAACAAGGAGATGCGTTGTTGCTATTATTATTCAACTTTGTTCTGGAGTATGCTATAAGCAAAATCAAAGACATCAATCAGGTCCTAGAGCTGAATGATATTTACCAGGTTATGGTATATGGTGATGATGTAAATATAACAGTGGATGATTGAACAAAAGAAAGAAATGCACAAATCTTAACACTTGCAGGGATATGGGCTCAGAAGTAAATGCAGAGAAAACTATATGTATGGAAGTTCGTCGGGATCGAAATACTGCAAATTATGAATGCGTAAATTACTAAATAATACTTTCGACGAAGTGGATACTTTCAGATATCTAGGATCACTATTAACAGACCAAAGCCATAATCACGAAGAAATTTGATGTCGGCTGAAAGCAGGAATTTCGTGTTATTATTCAGTTAAAAATATTTTGTCGTCGCGAATTCTGTTGAACAATTTGAAGCTTAAAATATATATTTATAAAAGGACAATCATGCCTGTTCTGCTATGTGATTGCGAAATATGATCACTTGCTCTGAGGGACAAACGCAGACTGAAAGTATTTGAGAAAAGATTCTGAGGCCAATGTTCGGATTCCAAGAGGAGCGGGAATGGGGAATGGGGAATGGCAGAATCTTCATAACGAGGAAGCACATAATTTATACCGTTTATCAAACATTGTTAGGATCATCAAGTCTGGAAGGCTCAGATAGGTAGGTCATGTAGCCAGAATGGAAGAAATTAAGAACGCTTTCAAAGTTTTAACTGGAAATCCAAATAGGAAAACGGCCATTAGGAAGACCGAGGGGCGATGACAATGTTTAGATGGATCTCACAGATATAGGAATATAAAGTAGAAACTGGATCCAGTTACGTAGAAATCAACCCCCTTTGTCGATAGGCCATATCGATAGTTGATTATATATTTAGCTTAATTTTGTTTGACAAAAAAATTATTATAGGAACTAAAAGTAAAGAGAATTTTGAGGTTTTCACAGTTTAGCTATTACGTTATTAAAATACTTTTGGTGATTTTGATATATATATTTTCGTTTGTATGGGCGCCCTATTAGTAGATTTGTCCACCGCTCTCGTTACTATCAGCACGGACCTGCCTGAGATACATATATATTGGGAAACTTTTCAGATATGGAACACAGCTTACTGCGTTTTTTACGTTAACTATTAGATTGCCATATTGACTAACATAAGAATTTATCTTTGAAATAAAGTTTAAGGTTTGTTAAGAGGCTAGGTAGAAATTAGGACATGAGGTCTGGGTCTAGTTCTAGCTAGATCGTGATCAGAACCTGAATCGGGATATTATATGTAAATCAGTATATATCAACTTCGTTCCGAGAACCGAATAAGAACATTAGTCGAGAGGCAGAATCTGGGAAAGTATCCAAAATAAGGAGTTGGATTAACCCGAGAGAGTAAAAGCAACCGGTGGTCCTAAATCATCAACTCCACTATCCTGATCATTTCTAGACCGCCGGTCACTTGATACGAACGGAAGGTTCCCCCGTATACCCCCTCCCCTCTCTACTGAAGCTAAAAAATGGGCGTTTCAAATAAAAGGACATATCTCCGAAACTAATCTAGATATTAATGAATTTCTTTTTCCGATTTTATCCATTAATCGTGCTTTACGATTTTGTCTATTCGTGCTTTGGATAGACCCAACGAGTTTTCGGAAAATTTAACTTAAACATTAAAAACTGACATATTTTGTTCTTCATATTTTCTTTTTTTCCTCTGTCTCTCCCCAATGAGTTGAGATATGGAAAGAACGTCTCTAAATAAATTTGTAGAACATTAAATTATCTTTCCAACGGTAGCAATATTGTTAGGTTTACTCTCAAAAATAGCCGTACAGTGAGGTAAGGTTGAAGGAAAGTTCACTTTGATTCGAATGCCGGTGCTCCGAATGGCACCACTGAATTTCAGCTCACGTCACCCAACAATGTTTTGTTTCCGAGATAAAAGCTGATTTTTTCCCCAATATTTGAAGAATAGTTCTCACCCTTCTCCCTTGATCTCTCCTGCAGTGGCTTGATCATTTCTAGATCTCCGGTCACTTGATACGACCGTGCGTTAAGGATGACAAAATTTTGAGATAAGTAGAGAGGATTTTTAAGTAGTGTTAAAATCCATTTATAGTTGATATTCAGGTTGATTCAGATTTTCAACTCTATTTGTGTGCAGTATTTCCACGGTCATTGAAAATAATTCCTTATTTCTTTAATAAAAATCTTTATCTTACTATAATGAAAAAGCAGAGAATATAAATAAGGTAAGAACATATGTAAAGATGTCTTAAGTGAGGGCAAACACCATTTACAGGTGATATATAGGGTGATTGATAACATCGTTATACACCTGAAGAGTATTTCTAAAATCAAGAATGGTCTGTATTTTCTCAATGGTCACTTAAAAAATGTTTATGCAGAAACTTCAATAACTCTATTTGTATGTAATTTATGAGAATATTACATCGAACTTCATTAAATACTTACTAATTACTGGAAACAAGCCAAACTATAATAATATTCTACATTATCATAAATCTACGCAAAATTACATATTTCTTTAGTCTTTTGAATCCTCACCAGATAATAATTTTCTGGTACATAAATGTTTATAAGTAAGTTATAACACTTGTTACCATTACAGCTATAGCTTTTCATGCACTCCACTGAAGCCCGCACACACTTGCAATTGATTGTGTCCCACGTATATTTACATGTACCATGTCTTGGCTGCCTTTTGAGAACGGTGACTCATATGAACAATCTTTTGCCACAACGCTGTTTAGTGTATGAAGTTCTATCGAATGAGGTATTATTTGGCCCATATTTTCTTTTAAAATTTCTAAGTTGGTCTTGGGCCCCATGAAAGTCGGCCCTGCCCTAACAGCACAATTACATAGCAGACATATGCCTATCATGTTCCCTATGGTACATGGGAATGTGTCCAGTATGTGCCTTATGTATCTCTGAGAGAGAAATCGCATGGATGGCAAGTGATAACCACAGTCTATGTCCGCCCTTAGGCACTTGCCTGACATGTACCTGGGGAACGTGCCTAATATGTTCTAGGTATGTTCCCTATGCCGTAAGCGTCAATGAACCACAATATTACTCCCCCAAAATATATTAAATAGCCTATATGCGTAATGTGTTTACATTAAGGTGTCTTAAAAGACACTTGAAACAAGTAAAAACAATGTACCCCAAGGTGGGAGCCAACCACCAACCTCTGAATTACTAGCCGCGTGCTCTTCCGACTTGGCCACAGACTCGATGAAGAGAACGTCGCTTGTAGAGGGATAAATTGTTGAGGTCTTTTGAATTTGGCTAATCAGAGTGCTCCTTTAACCGCGTATGTTCGACGACAACCGTTTGGGATCAGACAAAATCTGCTCGCCATGTAGTTTTTATAACAAAATGACGAGTGTCTTTTTACTTTATTTTATGGTTCTTTCATATTCATTTTCAAATGATCGGCGACAGTTTCCATCTAATAAAGTTGATGTGTTTGTTGCTTCTAGTACACAATCGCTTAAAAAATGAAGCAACAAATGCATCAAATGTGGGAGATGAATTTAGAACACCAAAATGGCGCATGCCTAGTACATCTTGTGCTGTTAGGGTATCTGAAACAGTATTTTCCTAAAGGACGTACCTAGAACATAATAAATAAATGTCCCAAGTGACGACATAGAAACAAATGACTATTAGAGTGCGAAACTGAGCCAGGTATATAAATGCTGTATTTGTGGTACATAGTTGCAAATATCAATTAGGTGTAACAAGTACCTAAAACTGTAGCTGGAGTACATACTTAGAAAAGTGTCGGGTACCTAAAAAGTACCTGGGACACCTAATGGCACATGCCTAGCACATCTTGTGCTGTTAGGGTGGGGGGCACCGCGACAACATCAATCAATTTGCTCCATGGCATTTCCTATTTGAGTTGTTGTTTGGTTCATTTATGTTCAACCGTTTTCATATTAGTGATACTGGACGTTTATCTGAGGCAGGTAACATATCTTGGCGGCCATTTTTGAATACAGTGACCAATATGAAAAATCTTTTGCTACATCACTTTTTAGTTTTTAAAGATCTATCGAACAAGGCGTCACTCGCCATGTTCCCATTTAAAATTTTAAAGTTGGGCCCTGGGCTCCCAAGAAGAGTTTTTGTTCAGTTCATTTATGTTCGATCGTTTTCGAGACATTTTCATGGAAAGATTAAAATGAGCCACTCTGTATAATACAGATAGTAATCTAATCTTGAAAATATAAATGTGTTTCTTTCATGAATATCTACAAGCTAGAAATAAACTTCTTCCGGGCTGAATTATTATTTCTGTATTTGGTCTGGGAGATCTGACATCCATAGATAGCCTCAGTAGTGGAAACAGACGTTGATCTCTAAACAGAAGCAAAGCTACAGACTCAAAACATTATAAATTTAACATAGATCAACTCAAAATCTTAATAAAAGAACATAAATAAACTGCTTGAAAGTTCTTGGTATATACTCACCGTAGATAATCCCGAAATGCAAATAGGCTTTTCTCTATAACTCTTCAATATTTTCGAAAAGGATAAACTTACCTAGAATAGAAAGAATAGAAAGAAATATTATAAAATCCATGATGATTAATGATAAAATTTAACTTATTTTAGTAACATTTACTAGAATCATCATTATGGTTATTGTCCTGCTACCATTGTCAGGTCACCTACCAGAGTGAGAATTTTCCACGTAGCACGAGTTAACCTTTCTGTAGTTGATCCTACTTACATACTGACCATCACTTATCATACTGCAAATTGCTGACTGTCCCTTTTATACTATCTATTGCTAATTATTACTTGTTATACTGTCTATTACTGGCCATCATCCTTTATACTGCCTATTACTGACTATCACCTATTATATTGTTCAATACTGTTTATCACTTTTTATATTGTCCATTACAGACCATCACTTTTTATACTGGCATTTCTCCAACTCTCTCTTATAACTTTTACTATACCTTTCATCATGTTTCTTAGAATACAGTTACTTCTTAAGCAATATCCTAACCAGTTTCTTTTTCTCGTTTTAATTATTTTCATTATTATTCTCTTCTTCCTTACTATTTTTAAAACTTTCTACATTGGGCTTCTGTTTAGTATCCAGCTATTTATGTACATATCAATAAAAAGAGTATTTTTTCTTTTCGTAAAAATACTATTTCTAATCAATAATTTAGAAAATTATTCAAAACAACATTTGTTAGTAAAACGAAATAAAATTTTTCGTTTAGAGTGCCATATTTTCTCAGAGTATACCGTGTGTACAAATAGTCCAGGGCTTTAGGTTAACTATGTTATGAGTAAATGGACATAAAGGAATGCTGTCAGATACCACATTGGTAAGGAGTTCTGTATTAGATTAAAAGAAAAAAAGCAAAGAGCAAGCTGCTAGTGCAGCAGGCTGTTCCCTTGGACCTTCACAATGTGAACAATATAGCAATTTTGGGAAAATGGACCAAGGTGTTAGAGGTTCCCTCACATAACAATGTATGTGTTCTCCATGTCATTCTTGAGAGCCCTTGCGTTCTGCTCGAGTAGCCTGCTGAAATGTAAACTTTTCTTTTTAATTTAACATAGAACGCCTCACCAGAGAGTGGCTGATGTGATTGAAAAAATTTCATCATTTTAGACAGAAAACCATCTATTTATCAATAACTCTCTCCTCTTCCGATTTTATTTATTTATTTATTTATTTATTTTGTATTTTTACTCATAACAGAGTTTGCCTGTGGCTATGGACTTTTGATATGCCCAATACAGTACATTGATTATTGCATTTAACTGCAAGAGAGGGGTTTATTTAGGATAGAACGTTTAAGTTATTATATCCACTTCAAGGAATATTTACTCTCAAAATTAAAATATGATACAAAGAGTTTCATATATCCACTACTGGTGAAATGAATAAACCCTATTTGTAAGGAAAAGGGTGAGTTAGTAATATCTATTACATCGAGTGTGATTCAGTATACAAAAAAAAAAATCCTACACACAAGTCTTCAATTTTCTTTTATATTATTATTTGAGAACTAACTAACTAACTAACTCTATGGCCTATGGAACCCGGAGGTTCAGTACCGCGTTCACAAAAGCTCTCCACTGACTTCTATCCTTAGCTAATTGCATCCAGTTTCTACTTTGTATTCCTATCTCTGCGAGATCCATCTTAATATTATCTTCCCATCTGCGCCTAGGTCTTCCTAATGGTCGTTTTCCTATGGGTCTACCAGTCAAGACTTTGAAAGCGTTTCTACTTTCTTCCATTCTAGCTACATGACCTGCCCACCTAAGCCTCCTAGACTTGACGACCCTAACAATGTTGGGTAAACCGTATAAACTATGTAGTTCCTCGTTATGAAGCTTCCGCCATTCCCCATTCTCGTTCCTCTTGGGTCCGAATATTCTTCTCAGGATCCTGTTCTCAAATACTTTCAGTCTATGTTCTTCCCTCAGAGTAAGCGACCATGTTTCGCAACCTTACAGAACAACAGGCATGATTATCGTTTTATATATTTTAAGCTTCAAATTCCTCGACAGAATTCGCGACGACAAGAGATTATTTGAGAACTAGTGCCAGTATTTAAATACATTGTACTACTGTACTCTTACAAGATTTCATATGATGTTCCGTACTATTCATATAAGATGTTATATTATAGTGTTCGTAGTGGCAATAATATCCGAGAAGCAATATAAGTATCACAGACACGAGTAAGTGCGTGAAATATATTTGAAGAAGACATTCAATTTTAAGTTAAACTTAGAAATTCAAATGCACGTATATGGTAGAATCTTTCATTATTCTCCCAATAAGCAATTCTGACTTTGTCAACTATACAAATTGTAGGCGGGAAAAATATAACAAATAACTACTTTTTCACATCGAAATAGGTCATTCCTGCAGATCTTGAATGTAAATGTGAACAAACAACATAAGCAAGGAATTCTAAACAAATCTTTGGAATGAGAAAAGCATGGTTTGTCAGCATTGAAAAGATCTCTAAGACTCTCAAATGATTGTAATGAAGCATTATATTGTATGGGACAGAACCAGTGTGAATACTACATAAAAAAAATGGTCAAAACGTACTAAAGACCTTCGAAATGTAGGCATCCAGAACAATGGACAAATTCATCCGTGTGAAATGAAAAATCAATGAGAAGAAGTTAGAAAAAGTGAGGAAAAAAGAACATTATTAAAGGTGATTAAAAATAATCTGACAAAAAGAATGTTAGATAAAAGTCCTATTAGCAAGGATATAATAAAAGCACAGAAGAAAGAAAACGAGGCGTTAAAAAAGCGTAATTTCTAAGTCAATACGCATAAGTTAATGGGAGATCCTAGTCCATGGAAATTCAATTTGCAGAAAATTACAAACCAATAATGGGAGAATGTGTAAGCTGCTAAGTGACAATGCATAAAGCTGTAAAATGTCTATCAATGGTGAGAGACTGTAAGTTCACGAAAAGTGAAAACGTATATAAGGCTATGAATGTCTACACATGATGAAAGACTATGTAAGATCATGGAAAGTGAAAATGCATAAGACTATAAACGTTTATTAATGAGAAACTAGTTAAGATCATGAAAAGGGAAAATTCATAAGGTTATAAACGTCTATCAATGATGACAAAACATGTACAGTAATGATAAATAAAACTGCATAAGGATATAATTGTCTACCAATGATAAGAGATAGACAAGTGAAGTGCATAAGGCTACGTTGTATAAATGTCTACCAAGAAAGAAAGAATATGTAAGATGACAGCAAACTGAAAGACGTAACAGTACCATAGAAGTACAGATAAGTAGTGGGAAACGGGAGGGTAGCCAACTGTCAACATTAATTCTATGTTGTAATTCGAAGTCTTGCAAAACCATTTTCGAATCTACTCAATTTCCAACGTATCTTCTACGAAAGAAATAAAATTGAGATTTGCTGTATTAAACTGAAACTGTTGGACAAATGACAGTAAATTGTTGGTTTCCCAACACTTAATTTAAACTGCATTGGTCCAATGCATTTCTCAACTTTATTTTCGCAATTACCATTAACCTACAAAAGACCTACCACATGTTGTGTTGGAGTACTACGAATTACCCGTTATAATAAACTGTTAATCGAATACAGAACCAGTATCCTGTGACCAACTCTCTTGGTTCTTTATCATTCTTGTATTTTTCCTCTGTGAACTTTCTTTTATTTCTCAGGAACAACTTGACGACTTGCTAACAAAATTAGCGCGTACATAATTAATGGTATACAGAGGTGGTTTGTTAACTTCAGCAAAAACTGGTTGATTAGTTCCTGAGAAACTTAAAACTGTGTAACAAATGATCGGATAAAAGAAACGATAATGAAACTTGTTCTTAATTTAGATATGATATTTCTAGGGCAATTGTTTGAACCTCAGTAAGGCCACCAGAGGACAAAGATGTGAAAACATCGAGTGCAATTGAATTCCCTTTCCAAACGTGAAGTATGTGATATATTTTAATTTCATCAGGTAACTGTAGAGTACCCTGAAATTAAAAGATCAGACACTTCAGAAATGGCAATTTACTTCTTTCACGATTCACATGATCATCAAGAATATCTCATGCCACAGATTTTCAATTTCAGTTATTCTCGTTATGTACGTTGGTAGTCCACTCTGCAGCAGTTATCCACACAGTCATCACTTAAAAAGTTCCAACCGTAACCCTGATTCATTTGACGATGAATTGTGGCTGTATTATGCTTTTTATCCTGGAAAAATCTAATTACATGACATAATTCACACATGGTGGGCGCTTCGATTGTATTGGTATTGGGCACTTCGATCTTGCTACTTCACAACGATTGAATGGAAGAGTATTCTATCGGTGTGGAGGATGAGCGACAATCAATGAATAGTTTCGTCTTATCTCCGTCTTATCTCTCCTCTGCTGGTTTAACGGATGTTGAAAGAATAGCCCTCATAGAAATAAAATTTAAGTTTCTGGCAAGTTAAGAAAGATAAAAATGGCAGCAACTTCGAAACTACAAAATGAACATGTTCCAAGGATTTTGAAAGATATTGTAATTCCGCGAGTAATTGAAAATACTAAAGCTTCAACTAAGAATCAAACCCCTAGTTGTCAGTAGAATAGTAGTGCCTGTTTGGTAGAATATAAAGTTTTGGACTTGTCTCAATAAGTTAAATTAGGTTTTGGAAACAACCGTTACCTAACCCATTTAATTAATGCAGTAAAACTTTGTTATAAAATAGACTTAAAATACTTACAATAAATTTAAAAAATACAAAATTTGATAATTTATGGATTACGATCATTTTGAGGTTATATTTTTTGGAATACTACAATGTATTGTAAAGAATGAAGAAATAGCATATAACGCCTATATAGAAATAAATTGTAAAAATAAACAAACGAATATCTATATATATAAAAGAGAACGCACAAAATCCTTTGTCCGCTCATCACGCTAATACGGCTGAACCGATTTCTTTCATTTTTGGGGGGTTGTTAGGATTTGGACCCTAGATGGTTTTTATCATATCACTTTAATTTTCAATTACCAGTGTCTTGAGATAATTGACCAATCAGGTGTCAATACGTACAAAAAATCCTTTGTCCGCTCATCACGCTAATACGGCTGAACCGATTTCTTTCATTTTTGGGGGGTTGTTAGGATGTGGACCCTAGATGGTTTTTATCATATCACTTTAATTTTCAATTACCAGTGTCTTGAGATAATTGACCATTCAGGTGTCCATACGTACAAATCCTTTGTTATTAGTTCATCATAGGTATAAAAATAAACGTATTTATATGCAACCCGCATGACCCTGTGACTCGGCGGGTTAACATAACTGACAGGCGCTATAAATCACTTGAAAGCGAAAAAGTAAAAATTATCTAAGTAACAAAGTTTATTGCGTTCCGGGATGACCGCAGCGAAGCGGGGCGGGTTGGGGTGACCGCAGCGAAGCGGGGCGGGTTAACATAAATGACAGGCGATATAATGTTAACATTAGTGCAATCTTCTATGGTTTTTATCATATCACTTGAAAGCGAAAAAGTAAAAATTATCTAAGTAACAAAGTTTATTGCGTTCCGGGGTGACCGCAGCGAAGCGGGGTGAACGCTGCTAGTCTTATTTATATATATTTAATAAGCTGTGAGAAGCCTAGTAAACTGAAAGTTTGATCTTTTGATAAAACAAAAGTAGCTTATCAATTCATTTAATGCTTTTATGTATTTCATCTAATACATGGATTGCGTGTTTTCTATCTTCATCAAATCCAAAGAGAAACTGAAAACTGAATCAACAGAACTTCAGATCTTTATTTAATCCATTTTTGTTTTGTGTACAACGAAAATTCACATAAAAACAATATTAGAAATAAAATCTTCAATCTATAAAATAAGGCCTGTATTATACACATGAATATACATATAATTATGAATGAGCCACCCTTAACATGATGAAACATCCATTGGAAGATGATCATAAACAAGAAGTATCTCTAGCAAATTGTTATAATGCCAAAGCTAGCTTGAAAGTTCTACTTAACACTAAATTAGCACGAAATATATGAGTATTGGGTTACATAGTAGAAATCTTTGCTACCTAATGGCAGTCAAACTAATAATCCTTTAAGTAGTATATCGTCATTCTTCTATTAACCTTAGTGACCAAATGCCATTTATCAATCTTTTGTGACAATCATGCTTAAAACAGATAGCACTAGATTCATTAATATATAAACTATTAGTACCACAGATGGTAACTACGTCAGTGGTTTTCGTGGCCATTATTCACGATTGTGAAGCATTTGTGGACCTGATGCAAAATGGAAATTGACTTTCACGGTAGTACAGGACTCTAGCTATAACATCTAGTCAATACGCGTTGCCCAGATTGCATTGTTATAGCAACCCACAAGTTAAATGAATTTTAGGTGAGACAGTGTGTGTGTGTGTGTGTGTGTGAGAGAGAGAGAGAGAGAGAGAGAGAGGAGAGGAGAGGAGAGGAGTCGAAACGAAGATACACACAAATCATTTCATCAACCCTTTACCCTCGACCACTTAATGCGGGATATCCTTCCCATACACACACAAATACAATGGCCACAACTAAAATACGTACACAAACAATAGCGTAGCCATGATAATTTCATTATGGTTGGTAGTGAAGTTAGAAACTTCAATATCTGGATTTCAATATCACGTACTTATTAAATTAAGTTTATTAAAGCATTTAGACGTAAATATTTTCGTTTAGAAACCAAGATAATGACTTGGTTAACAAGCTAACTGACAGTTTAATTCAGTTACACTACCATGATGAACGATCTGTGGCGACTCGTGACTACATTTATTGTTAGGGATAGCCCATACTCTAATAATCTTGAACTGCTTTTAAATCCTTATACCCTTAAGTATTTACTAGATGAAAAGTACCTTCTTTGCGCGAGGAAAATGTGTTTATGAAAAGTATTTGAATCTTTCCTCCTTATGATAAGCAAATTAATGAAAGTGTAGTGATAAAAACCAATACTGCCAATTCCTTCCCACCTTCATCTCTCTGCTATGTCAATGGTGGCCGATCTTGCATTTCGAAGGCATCAAGTAGGCCACTATTCATTACACTGACATTGAAAACTACTGATTGAACATTAATAAATATTTCTCGATTATTATTACATATCACTCCTTCTCAACTCCACTTCAACTGAGAACTGAACTGAACCGAACGGGACTGAACTTGCAATTAAATGGCAACAGAGTGTCACTACTCATATAAGTGATCCAAAAAGTTATAGTTAGGATACTTATATTGATCATTTTAGATTATTTTTAGAAATATCATTCCCTCCCACCTCTATCCTTCATCCCATTTTGATAAGGACTTAATTTAGACTTAAATAGAAACTGGAGTGTCAGTATTAATTTCAAAGTCCCCGAAAATTATGGACTTCACACTAATATCGGTCGTTTTCGATTATTTTTACGTATCATCACTGCCAACAATGTTCAATTCATAGTTTTCGGATGAACAGTGACACACACGATGCCGTTTAAGTCCACAATCACACCCCAGTGGACATAAAACAACACTATCACACCTATGGGTTGGAGTAACATAAAAATAATCAAAAATGATGTCGATGTCGGCGAATACTGATGTCGGATTTAAACTTTTACTAGTCACTGAGGTGAATAGTGACACTTCCGGTGCCATTTAAGTCCAAGTCCACTATATATAAATGAAAGTGACTAAATTTGTAACTTAATAACTCTTGATCCACAAGACCAATCTCGTTCAAATTTTCAACACAGATGAGATTCGGAGCTTGTTTCTTTTTATCATTCCACTTTGATTGTGGGGGAGGTATATGATATATATATATATATATATATATATATATATATATAGATAGATAGATAGATAGATAGATAGATAGATAGATAGATAGATAGATAGATATAAAATGATCGAAAATGACCTACGTTAGTGTCGAATCCAAAGTTTTCGGCGTCGCTGAGATGAACAGTGACACTTCTGATGCTGTCATCCCTGAAACTTGGGGGAAGTTGAGAAGGAGAGAACTTATTGCTTCTCACATGACCAACTTTATTTGGCAATGTCTCGAGTTGGAAATCCCGAAAATTTGTGTTCTGATTGAAGAATGCAAGACAAAAAAACATCGTCTATCAGAAAGTGCTTCAGTAATAGTAGAAAGTGACTGACTAATGAAATATACTATTAATGTTTCTTATTTTAACGCAGTCAAGAGGGTAATTACGCTAGTACTTAATAAGTCGGATCAAACATGATTAATAGTGTTGAGGATCTTACAAGGAAGGCTTACATTCGCAAAGTGTCCCCTCGAGATTCGTATAAAATTAATTCAAATGCAAAGTTCTTCGCATCCCAATGTGTATTGTACTAATTTTAGCGGCCCATACGGGTAATTTGCATATTTATGAGCCTCTATATTTGCGGAATTCAGTCATACACTACTATAATGTTCGGACACAAAATTGCTTTTAGTTTCTTTAGATATAACTGGACATAAATGTTGGCATATACAAAACAAATTAGATCAAGTACTGCTTCTCTGACACATGTTACGCACCCCGGCCACTGTCTTGGATCTGTCATGTTGGATTCAACTTTTGTTTTTTCAAATGGGAATAGGTCCAAATGATGCTTCAAGTTCATGTACATTTTTTTCGGAAATTTAATGGTATAGTGAATCTTACCGTAGCTTGTACCGTTTGGAAGGTATTGCCTATTAAATCCCTCCAGGCACTTCGCGAATGGACATTGCAGAGTAATATCAGTTACGCTTACGTTTTTGATGTTTATAAATCAAAACAATTTCTCACTGAAAAAGTACTATAGGTATAAACAAACTCTTACAACATTGGTGTCATATTCTTATTACATTTGTGTTAGTGATTGTTATTACTTCCATGTTATACTATAACAAGTAAGTATTGTGTTAAGGTCAAAATGCCTAATGTAAATCCAGATACGACCAGAATTGAGTGATTACTTACGATTTCAGTATTGACGTCTGTGTGTCTGTATGTATGTACGTTCAGAGAATATTTCGTCAACGATAAATCACGTAAAAAATACATATACACACGGGGTCCTGCACAACTTTCTATTTGGTTCAATATTCGTGAAGTGCCTGATATTTAACATGCAATACCTTCTAAACGGTACAAGCTATGGTAAACTTCTCTATACCAATGAATTTCAGAGAAAATTGTACATGAATTTGATGTATCACTTGCGCCTATTCCCATTTGAAAAACCGAAAGTTGAATCCAATATGGCGAACCCAATGTGGCGGCCGTGGTAGGTAACATTTGGCAGAGAAACAGTACTTGATCCAGTTTGTTTTCCATTTGCCCACATTCATGTCCAGTTACATCTAAAGAAACTAAAAGCAATTTTGTTTCCGAACGTTATAGTAGTGTATGATTGAATTCCGGATATATGAAGGCCCATAAATATGTAAATTACACGTATGAGCAGCTGAAATTAGTACAATACACATTGGGATGCGGAGAACATCGTTTTGAATCAAATTTAGACGAATCCCGAGGGAACACTTCACGAATGTACCGTGTTAGTAGTTTTTATTTCTTACTCCATTGATCTATATAAGGAACTATTTTTTGTGTTTTCTTTGAAATGAGCTTTAATTACATGATTTTTATATAAAACTCTGGTTACAGACACACATACAGACAGTCAACATGTTATTTTATACACAGTATATTAACATAATAAATTATCTAAATCTATCTAGAACTTACTTAATAATAACAATAATAATAATTTTATTATTATTATTATTATTATTATTTAATAATAATAATAATAATTCTTTACTTGTAAAGTTTTGATACTTTCGTTATCTACTTTCTCCACAAACGTTAAAAGAAAAAAGGAAGAAAGTGATAGAGATCAGAGAAGGAAATACGTGGATGATGTATAAGCTAGAACTAGCAAACCAAAAGCCAAGAAAAGAAGTTGTAGAAAATTCTCCTTCACCAGCTGACGCTTTGGCAGTTAACTGAGTGGAAGATAAAACCATATCAGCGTCTCCTATCGATAATTTCCCTGATAGTTTGATGGATTAGTTGCCCAGGGCACAAGCGGAAACAGAGAGATTAAAAGTACGACTTATTGAACGAAAGAAGATAAAAAAGAAGTGGTTGAGATAGATATCTGATATAGTGCCTTAAAGAAAGGAAAAAAGAAAGTTAAGAATAGATCAAAGTTGTTTTCTTGTATCTAATCATTCTCTATTGCTTTATCGCTCTACTAATGAAAACTCAACTTAAAGTGCTGACATGTGTATATCTTTAATTATTAATGACTAAGTGCTTTGTTTATCACTTATATTGCTTACCTAGTACACTTGGTAAACAAGGTTATGCCCAATGCTATTTTAACTCCTCAAACCTAAAATTTAAAAAATGAAAGTACAATAATTGAATTATTCATAATTTTAGAACTGCACTGAGAAATATCCGTTATCTGGAGAGCGGTATATTGTACAAATATGCGGAATACATACGTTTACTATGGAAATCTGTACGGAGCATACATTATCCATATGTTACATACGTACAGCCTTTTTCTGCTTAGATGTTACATCATGCAAATGCAGAACGTGTGACATTTAACAGTCTTCCGAATATTACATACGTCAGCTATATGTTATATACGTCCATCTATATATGAGACCCTTGCCGCGTATATACAGTCATACAGAAAGTACATATAGATGGAACGCTTATACGGACAGTATTATAAAACATACGTTTTCAGTTACACGTTTGCTGCAGCATGTTATATATAGCCCTCCTTAGCTTAATTATTAATGCCCCAAATTCAATCTAACCGGAAAATTGTGTGCTTTATTAAAACAAACTATACTCCAAATTTTAACAACAATGCCTTGTCTTCTATGCATTTGAGAAAACACTCTTGAATTTCTTCTAGAATGTGAAACTTGTAAGATGTTTATATTGCCTTCAAAGTTATTTGTACAAAACGAACAATAAATATAACCAAGGATTTGTCGTTAATGAAGAACTTATACTCTGTTCTCGGCCATTTAAATAAATCTGCGATGATACAAATAGCGAAGAGAGTCTGTATTAGTATGCTTCTGATTATATATCCGGATAAAGCAGTACAACGATCGTTGAGATAAGAGTAGTTAAATTACTGTAATTGGTTGGTTTAAAGTCCCTTACAAAACCGAAACTACACATTAGACGTGAACTTACAACTTTCATTAAGATTCGAATAGCATGGGCTCTCACCGCGTACCAAAGATAATATGTCGATACATTCACAGCAGAGTTGTCAGATGGATAAGGGAAACTGGAAGGACTATCCTTGACTAATTACTTGTTCTCTCTACGTCATTTGATTTCGGATTTTAAGGTCAAGATAAATAATTAGATACACTTCTTTTAAAAATTCAATTCTTGGTTTGGCTTGCAGGTAGAACTTGTCGAAACACGAAAAATATTTGAAAATTAAGTCTGTGAAAAAGATTACATCATAGTTTTAAATGAAAATAACCATACCACGATTATTTATTTGAATTTGATTAAATTTTACGGTTTACTGAATTTCATGATCACATGACCTCGGAAGCATGTTACAAATCTGTCGGCATTACACAAATAGGATTTCTATTATGCAAAACAATTATTATTATCTACATAACTTTTTATGTTAAAAAAGATTGAATAATTATTTTATTCTTGGCTGGTGGCTGAGAAACCACGTCATAATTATTAAGCCGACATATAAGACAAAAAGTACTAAACTATCTAAAGCACTATTGTAGGTTAGGAGACTGAATGGAACTATTTCGAACAATTTCTAAACTTGGGCATCAGACATTAGTCAGTTTTCTTTTATTGCAAGATATCAGACAATCTGATATAACAGAAACGTTAGGGTCTACTGTCTAACATAGCCAGAATTACTCAGTTGTTATATGCCTAGTCTTAACCCAAGTTTATTAATTTCCAGTTTTTCAAATGTTCTTAAATAACTGTGAAATAAGTTGTTTTTAGTTTCCTCGTATTCTACTGAGTTAATGGCCAGTCTAGCTCTGCTGAGTAAATAGATGCTGAGAATAAACATAAGTGAGCGGTTTATGTGAAAAAAATGAATGTTATTATGTAGCAGATTGAGTGTAATGTGCTTAGCCTTAAAACATCTCAAGATCAAATATATCATAAACCAAAGGATAATTTATTTTATTATGCCATAGATCTGATGAAATTATTAAACAAAATTATCACAATAACAGTGTTTAAGGTCTTATCCTTTATGACTGGTTACTGTTAATATTAAAGCATTATATAGGCCAAGGATTCTCAATCTGGGGGTCACAAACCCAAGAAGGTCATGAGAGAAATACATGGTTGTCGCTGTGAAAAGTGGGAAAGATAAATGTAATTAGGATCTAGTAGCGGGAAATTTATCTTTTTCATGATTATTTTGATAAGAGATTTTTTCCATGCTTATTGCATAATTATTCCTGTTCCTATATAAAGCTTACACGTATGTACAACTGTAAGAGATAAGAAACTATAAAAAAATATAACAAACAGGAAATTACTTACAGGTTGCTAGTAAGAGAATGTGATAAAAGGGAGGATGTAATATGAAACAGGTTTGAAAAACTTGGTATAGACCATAACTTCAAAAATGGTATCCTCTACAATATGCCTTTCACTACTTAAAGAACAATGAATTGATATTATTAAAAGAAAGTAACCGATAAGAAAATATTAAAATCATTGTCTTTTCGTTATTTTGAAGTTGTTTATATAATGATAAACATTAACTACAGTAGTAGTAGATTGTAATGGATCAGTTGTTTAGAAGATATTCTGAAAATACTGTAAATTGTTCAAAGAAATTAGCGTCTTGAGACAATCACCCCTAATCATCGTGCGCAGAAGCTTATAGGTAATGAATGTTTTTAAAATTATAGCATTGAATGTAAATTACTTTATAAAGCTGTAGTCGATCAAATTTAGAAACTTTTTTTTCTAACGCTGCCATTTCTTTAAAGGAAAGGGGACAATTTGCCAAAGGAAGCGCCTTCCCTATTTTCTCCAATTTCCTGTCGCAGTTATTGTGTTAGTTTTCAATTCGTTTACTATTCGGGAGGGGCGTTTGGAAAGCCGAACTGCCCAGAAAAACAATATTATCTTCATGACAAGCTTCTGTACTGGTATAACAGTTCTTCCATCAACAGAACACAAATATTTGCTGAGAAGCAGGCAGGCGCCTTCCAAGCTGTGTGATGTCACGTTCACTTGCCATTCTTTTCTTTTGTCTTCGTCCATTTGTTCAACGACAAAATATAGAGAACACACACTGAGAGCCATGGAACGTGAGTGTGAAAATAGCCGTAAAAAAAGAAATGAAAAATGGAATGAATCCATGCGATTTATTTTCTATCAAGCTATTACCAAGTCTTTTTCGTCCTGTTTTTACTGGCAGTACTCTCGCATTTGTTCATATCATTAAGATAGTTAACGATCTCTGAGGTTCTCCTTTTAAGAGTTTAACTGTTATAATTTTAGTATTGTTACTATTTTAAAAGCTATTTCTTGTTATGTTTCTTCTACTTTTTTATTTATTCTTTTACTAGGGCCGCGGTGGCTCAGTGGTAGAGCGTTCACCTCTGGTGCTTGGGGTCCCGGGTTCGATCCCAGCCCCCGCCAAGTGAACTTTGTGGTGGACAAACACCGTGTGCGTGGGTTTTCTCGGGGTTCTCCTGTTTCCTCCCACTTTCTTCATTCCACCATTTCATTCATTACTCATCATCACCGTCTCCTTTAGCCTAACCGGCATAACCGTGGGACGTAAAACTCACAGATTTCATTTTATTTTATTTTATTATTTTACTAGCTGAAATACCCATTCTTCGCATGGGGGGCTGTATTTGGAAGTCAACGCCTGTGGAGTACCAATATTCATCTCAGCGACCATGAAAATTATGGATTTGACACTAATATCGGTCATTTTGGATTACTTTTACATCTCGGTAACACCTCCCCCGCAGGTGATCCTTGGCCCGCAGCCGAACATGGTGAATTTAGAACTTAATGCGATCGGAGTTTCACCACTGATCTCAGTGATAGCGAAAACTATGCATTTGACACTAATATCGGTCATTTTCTACTATTTTTACATGTCCCGTTAAAAGCCCTTCCTCCTGAGACCCATTGGTTCGAATTTTGAAAAAAAAAAGAATGCTTCGTCTTGGTCTGGGGTCTGGACCAAGGTACCCGCGACCAAAATTTGGTAACTCTCGGTCCACTCGTCTGGTCTCCAAGTCACACACACACACAGAGAGAGAGAGAGAGAAACAATCTCTATTTTATTTATATCAGATTTCCACTATTTCTCGCTTACAAGTACTATGTGCCTCATTCTTAGAAATATAGGTGTCAGTCTTAACGAATTCGGCTGATATGGTCGCTTTAGCTATCTAGTGCAAAGAAACAAAATCAATCAAAAAATGCTCTTTCGTTTAAGAGTTATAGTGGGGAATGATGGGCGTAGTACAAAAATACAGAAGGACTACTCTTGCGATATTATAAGTCCCATTTTTGTGTTACTAACAAAAATAGGGAATACGCGAGAGAGCCAAAATATAATGAATCGATTCGGTATATCTATCACGAAAGACCTAGATTCAGAAGACGTACTTGGCTATCACATTACAATGTTATGATGCCCCCATTATACCACGAGATGAGTGTGAATCGATACATCGTTTTCTTGAGCAGCGAGAGATTTTTAAAGTATTTTCACAAAATAGGAGGGTTACTTATCAGATACTTATGTACACGTACCCATACTATATTTTCTTCTTCACGAAATGAGAAGATGCAGCAATAATCTCTTGCCACAAAGACTTTATTGAAAAAAGTAAGTACATAGGCTTGAAAGCTGTGTTCTTATCTTTTTTGAAGATTGATAGATGACACTTCCCATTTTTTAAAAGGGTTTTTTCCTCTCACTTTCTAGAAGCAAGAAAAAACAGCACGACGTTTGTGGTTGATGACGGACTTGGTGAGAATCCATTTATTCGCGCTAGTTGACTTTAAAAATGAGTTTCCAAAGCAGGGCGTAGAGAACGTCACACATCTTTCGACACCACAAGATAAGGGAATTACAGCAGCTCCACGAGCTTCCAGGGAATCATTATTTCCGGTTGCCGAAGATTCAAAGAACTGAAGACTTGAGACAGAAAAAGTGGAGAACAAAACTACCACGTTTTCCTTTCTCTAAAAGAACATTTCTCGTTTTTCAACAGTTGGATTTCATACTAAAGATGAAAACGAGAACATGCAGATCTTTTCTGAATGTTTACTTAACGGAATTCGTATGCAAATTAACAATTAGAAAAACACTACTATTCTTTTAAAAGATGATAGTGTCTGATGTCCAAGCCTATGTTCTCATTCTAAATATAAGTTCTCTAAATATTCCCGAAGCTTTTTCCATAATAAAATACATGAGTATCTGGTAAAGATAACAGACAATGTAAGAAAGAAATGTAACTCATACTTAGTTATAGATTTATGTACAAAATAAAGTATCAAGTAATTCATTAATATTTTATTTTACCATAAGGGTGTCGTAAAACATTTGAGTTTCGTTTCGCAGTTGTATAACTACGGTGTAATTTCAAACTAAGTGGATTCAGCATTGAAACAGATCTACTCTCTACATCAAGACTCTACATCTACATCAAGACTCTAAAGAGGGATAGTGAAAGATGAAATCTGTTAATCTGACACTGAATCCATAATAATAACATTTCTTGCTATATTTTACAATTATTACCAATATCAAAACCGAAAGTTCTACTATATCTTACTTCCAGTTCCAGCAGAAGAATAAAGCTCAGATAGTGTTTGGATTCTGAATCCATATTTAAAAAATCGTTAGTGACTTCTATTAGTGTTTTCGTTTTACAGAATCCGGCAGAAAAACCTTCCTTATTTCGAGAGAGGGCTGTGTAAGTTGTGGTAGGGGTATGTCGGCTCAGGGATATCAATCGATAGCGGTATAGTACTATTTTCAGTAGTCGCAATGGCGTACCATAATGAGCATCGTCGTTTGTTGTGGAGAAGTATATTCGCAATGATAATACTGTGATTACTACTCAGAGGGTATTTTGCATTCGGTTAGGACTTGTCCGACAAGAATTTGTTCCGGATAGAAAAGCTATTCAAGTTTGGGTATCAAACATTAGAGTAACAGGTTTTGGTATGAGAAGAAAATCGCCTGGTCGACCTTCACCGTAACAACGCTGGAAAATGTGGCGCGTGTGAGAGCGTCTATCCAACAATCTCTAAAGCATTCAATACTTAAACAGATCGGCTGGCGATTTCTTTCTCAGTGCAAATCCTGTTGCCCTACAGTTTGATACCCAAACTTAAATAGTTATTTCTATTTAGAATACATTCATATCAGCCAAGTCCGAATCGAATGCGAAATGCCTGCTGAGTAGTAATTACAGAATCACTATTACGAATATACTCCTTCACAACAAACACACGATGCTCATCGTGCCACGCCATTGCGACTACTGAAAATGGCACGTATACGGCAATCGATCAATACCCTTCCTCCGCTGTATCCCCGTGACAATTCACCCAGCGCCCTCTACAAATACGGGAGTTTTTTGCCGGACCTTGTATTAATACAAAAATGTTATACAGATTATCTAATAATACTGCAATGTTTAATGAAGTAATAATAGTATTACACTCAAGCATGCGCAGTGATTACGGCGTCAATTCAACTGTATATGTATGTTCTGTTTTTATGTCGGAAATATGACTGACATGAATCCTTGTTCCTTGAGTATTGTGGTAAAACACAGTAAGCAAAACATTTACGTAATATAAAAAGAAGATCGTGCTAAATATGTTTATAAGTTCTGCTTACTAACAAAATTCAAAGAATATTTTCCTTTTTTAACCTTTAGAATTTCTTTTCTGATAAGTTCTCCGCACGATACAGGATTACCAAAATTCACGTGTATAACTTACTCCTCCCTGTACGAGAGTGAGAGTACTGTACAAGTATCACTAGCCAGTTATAGTTTCGAACAGCGGAAGAATATAAATAATTTTGTTTATCTCCGTTTAGAGATAATCCAGAACAGATAATTCATAAAAAAGATTTCTATTCGTGAAACCCCTCCTTATTAAAATAAAGTTATTTTAAATATTATTGAAACCTTCCTTCCTTGACATATCGCTTTAAAATCTGAATAATTTTCTTTCCTATAGTAAACGATAATGGAAACCAGTATAGAATTAGATGTTCCTTTGTTGCGCTGTATCGCGAGTTTACCAAGTAGAGGACCAACGAGCATAGCTATTACGCCTACATGGACACAACATATGTTGTTGTATTATTTAGTGTGTGGTGACAGGTCGAGTCAACAGTCTTTTAATGTCAACCATAGACCTACAAGTAGATAGATTGGAGCTTAGCGTCTCTTTGTTACATTATACCTAAGTATAATGTATCATGGTCAGTGATTTTCTTGAACCACCTGTATATATATGTTTATATTTAGTTTCAAAAGACAATCGAGAATTATCGTAAATCATTATTATATTTTAGGTTCAGTTTTAAACGTGTAATATTTCGTCAAAATAGCAATATAGGAGAAGTAATTTCCATAAAATTACATATAACATAATATTTTATTATTATTGCATATTTTGTCTTTAGTATTAATTTACGTGGGTTCAAAGGTGTGTATTTAGTAGTTTCTTATAGGTTTTGTGCTATTTTCAAGGGAATTTAGATGTAGGGAATCTTCGCAAAGAAACTTGTAAAATTTAATTTTGTAATTTCCTCAAAATTTCATTCTGAAATTCGGCCATGACGTCTTCTTGGCACATCCCTTTGTTTAGGTGGAAATTATTTCTCATTGGAGCTTAAAGAAATCTCAGTTTGGTTTGAGGCTCATTCCAGATTTTATCATTGGTGCGGATCCTTTTGATGTGTCGAGATTTAGGTGTTATCCTTTTGTTGCGTCACAAAAGAACCAATTAGCTCTCTTCTCCTTAGTATTCTTTGTCTTTACCTAAAACCGTGTTGTAAATAGGAGATACAATTCAGTTCTTCGTCCAAAAGCTGTGAAGAAAGTGAGAAAAGTACTTCAGAATTTACTGAATTTAATGTGAACTGTGTTTTAGTGGTAGTCTAAATCAAACTAAGTAGTTGGATTTGTGATGAAACGCTCAATGGACGGTGGAGCAGAGTACCAAAGCAACTAATTTCCTTGCGGAAGCCGATTGGCAGTGGACAGCCATGCAGGTCTGATCTACAAGTAATTATATTTTTGGAATTAGGTAATTATTTTGAAAGCACCACTTAAGATTTTCAGGATGAAAATCTGTGGAAATTGCAAATCAAGTAAGTAAGTAGTTATTACGATTCAGTGAGACTGGAAAATGAAACGAAAATTTGTGGTTTAGAGTGTTTGAACCTCGGAATTTTGTTTGGACTAAATTGATGGCTAGCTGGTATATAGTGATTTGCACGATATTAATATGCAGTTCTAAACATAAATTCTGTTTCCCTAGAAACTACGATTACATCCATCTATCATGTGAACACGGGTCCTACACGGATGAGCCGGGGGAAGGGTTTTAAATAATTTGATTTGATTGTCGTAATAGACAGGCTTGCGTGCCTTGTGAGCACAAGCCTCCTCCCAGTATTATTTCGTAACATCCCAACAGTGTAATTCAATAGAAAAATACTTCACTAGAAACTACAGTTTATTCTGATGCAACAAAGATACTGTTCTTAACGTACATAAAATTTAAAATCTAGTTTGGCTTGTCCGCAGTAAATCTGAATAAAATATTTAAGATTCCCAATTACAATCTATATTTATTTTGAAAACCTGGTGCAGGTATACTTTGTGGGTGTATCATGGTATCCTCTGGCAAAAGAATTTCTTTTCGATAGCTCGAGGACGTTATCCAATCTTGTTTAAAAGGGAATATAACTAAAATATTTAATACCGTATTTACTAATTTCGTCTAGAAATATTTTTTTTTCTAATTTCTTCTGTCTGATCAGTAACGTTGCCACTATTTACGTCTTTGTAACTCAGGTGTGATGTGGGGGCTATGAATGTTATATGAATGATGATATAAATTTTCTCTTGTAGTAGGTTAAGTTAGTTTAGATTAGATTAGGTTAGAATAGGTTAGCCTAGTTGTAGGTTAAGTTTTACTATATGTGCTCATGTATATTACTTTCTTGTGTCAAACTATGTATGTGATAAAAATATAAAACAAAAGACATAGCAGAGTGAAAGATGCCCCGCGCATAGAGTGCAAGTAGAGAAAATGTGTGTAAATCTTGCCGTCGGAGTCATTGTGTAATGACACAAAAATAAAATAAGGAATAGTAGACGTAAAAGTTCTAGCCCACCAACTACCTGTTAAGTAGTTGTATAAAGAAATTAATTATGTTCTAATGTCGGTTTAATGTCAGTCTGTTATTAGTAATATTAATTCTCAAATGTCAACATGTCTTTTCTCCTTCTTTTATTCCTCGAAAATGTTTTGATTCAGTTAAAGATTTTGGTTACATTAGAAGAATGGAAACATTAAATACATGTTACCAGATTTCCTTTGAACACTGAAATCAAATGTCATAACTTGTAGATACATCAATATAGAGTAAAAGATTTTTATTTGCTTTAAAACAATATTGTTCAGTATGTAGTTATAGTATTTGTATAAACTCATAAAATGTTTCCTCAATAAAATGTAGACGTTGTAATCTGATAATTTTCTTTTAAGTAGACTTGGGAATTAAAAATGTGTATGAAGATAAGCAAATATATACAGTAAAACCTAGAGATGTAGTCAAGGTGTAAAATATATGAGCAGTATCAGAGGTATTTTAACTTTCAATGGAAAGTGAGATTACACAAGTTTTAACTATAAAAAGGGTTTTTCTTGGTGCGACCGACGTAAGAGACGAACGAATACTGTGAAGTTTTCTTCTCTATCTTTCCAGTTCGAGCTTTTGTTTCTTTTACTTTATTTTTTTATTTTTATTTCTTTCTTTCCGTTGCGCTAAGATTCTAGTCAGAAGTTGTAATTTTTTTTGTAGGACCATTACACATACACACACACACACACACACACACACACACACACAAATTTCAGTTTCAGTAGTCATAATTGCCAACTCAACTGGGAGATTGACATCTTGGGTCGGTGGTTTGTGGTTCACAACCTTTCTCACGACGGATTGCGGATAACAGACTGCAGGCCTGGATGCCGAGCTTCGAGTTGTGATGGAAGATACTCTGGAACCATCTTCTTTGGGCTAAATTTGAGTTCCATTTTCCGGGAGTGATTGTTGGTAGCATACCTGCACAGGGCCCAGAAGATGTAGCAGCCAACAGTCAGTAATACATTTTCAAAGTCCATAGCCCTACGGAAAGTGAACATCATCACACTATACACGACAATAGTCATCTCACATTTATTTATTTTTAAAAGTTTTTTTTTTTTTTTTGTAAAATCTTTCATTATCATGGCTATATGAAATGTGAACCAAAGCTTAACTTGGGATCTGAATCACCCTACTGGGAATCGAACGTCACTCTCCGGTCCCAAACTCACATACCCTAACCACCTAGCTACGAGGAAGCTCATACTAGGTAGAGAGGAATACTGTCCATGTAGTAAACGCTATTACTATTAAGAAAAGGTACAAGGTATCACTCAATAACCTCGATAACAACAATTTTGATTAAAAATACAATTATCCAATAAAGTCAACAGTATCGGTCGTTTTCCTTCTAAGAAGAAACTATGCGAGTATGGAAGGATTGATAAAGAGAATTAGATATGAAAAACAAGCAATTGCTAAGAACAAAATAGCCAGGGGGGATTAAATATTAATATTAGAATCATAAAATTTATTACTTTTTCATACTGAGCATCCCACTAAAATCAGTCAGCGGTGAAGTAATAGCGAATACCGGAGCTATGTGTAGTAAAGATTTGGCAATTGCATCAAAACAACGCTCCCTTCATTGCTTAAATGTGATTTAGTTTTCCATTATCAAACATATTTCGCTTCTCTGTCCATCAACTCTAAAGCACATCACTCATTTTGAGTTTTGCTACTCTCCGGACCAAAATGCCGCTGAAAAGGAACCAATTTCAGTCACAAAAGTACATTATACTATTTGGTTCCATTACCAGAAAGACATTTCAGAAATGCTTTCAACAATGGTGTGTCACCAGGTGATATATGTGTGTAAGGATTAGGGTCTTATCCCTACAGATGAATAATTGTGTTTCTTCCATTCAAAGGAAGGGTACTTTTTGAATTTGAGAGAAGAAAGCAACTTCCACAGAGAAAGCCAAAAAGTCAATAATATCTAGTAAATAAAAATTCGAAAATACTTGGCTTTTGAGCTAATGACCTTCTTTTAAAGTTTAACTTTAATCCTAAATATCTAAGGTAATATTGAAAAGTATGATGTGTATTACAGAGACACTAATCATTAAAAAAAAAGTAGCATCATGATTGTTAAAGAGTAGCTTAAGATATTTCTCGACCCTTATTCTTTCAAAATTTTTATTATTACAGATACAAATATGAGAGCATTTTGAAGAAGAAAAACTCATAATAAAATATGAAAAAGAAGTTTGAAGAGCAGCTACGTGTAAGCATACCATATTAGCATTTATTTAGCGGTAGGCACTGGAAACAAATGAGACACGGCGCCCGCGTTCAGAAATATGTCCACATTCCATGTAAACTTGTAACTCAAAGAGGATGCTCAACTCTAAACAACCAGAATACTTTAGTCAAGATGGCTGACCACGATATTCGAAATCTAAACATTTCGATTGCGACTATTAAATGAGCATTGCCCTCTAATTTGAGATCATTCCTCATCAAAATTTTGAAAGAATGATGGTATTAATAATTTCTGATAAAGCAAAACAGTATTCGAGTTATTTAGACTTGTAATTTCAATATTTTTTATTGCAGACCAATATTTACTATGATTTTTTCTTTACTTTCACTTGTGTAATACATCTTATCGTTGTTCTCAGCCTGCATATATAGTTTATAACCGTTTAAGGGTTAAATACTAAGTTATAGGCTAAGTCTTGTACTATTAGAGCAAAATATGTGACGAGAAGGTCACAGAAGTGAGTACTCACGCCAAAGATAAATGTGTAAGCAATCATTCCAGGAGTCAATGTCTCTCTTTAGAGACATAAATAACTTCAATTACATAATTTCCAAGTATATGAGTATAATGGCCTTGTATCACTGCTCCCAATAGTATACTGTAGTAGCAGACTAAACGCATTCTCTGATTTCCTTTCTCATGTTGCGGAAGATGAAACTCGTACCATTTACTCATGGGACTTCCTCCATAAAGATAATGGGATGTTAAAGAAAGAGTGTGAAAGAAAAACGGAGAGATTTAAATTTTATCATTTGTAAGATTCCTTGAAAAAACTAATGAACTTGATGACATAAATTAGTTTGCTTCTTTTACGACACTTCGAGCATCTTACAGTTCATCGACGCAGGAATAAAAACTGTTTGTTAAAAACTATTCTCTGCTAAGCCAAACCATTTTGGGTTGTCCTTATACATCTTCTGAAGACCTTAAGAACGTCTAAACCGGGCACTAATTACTGTGTTACTTGTAGTTATTATTATAACAGAATAAGTGCATACGTCTTCTGTTCAGGACCTTACTCTTTCTTGTTAAGTAAGATTGTTCTGATATGTAAGATATTCTTTCAAATGTGCGCCTTGCATGAGTCGGGTAGTACATGTGATGCCTCAAGATAGTTCTTGGTACACGGATTCTGCAGGGACGTGGTCATACCACGGAATTCAGTACCTTGGGATGTCAGGAAGTGTCCTGCCACCAAAAGGAGTTTGCCCTAACATTCCAGTCCCTATACTTGAGATATCAGTTGCAATGTTGCACAGTAAACTTCTCACTAAGAAACTACTCACTAAGAAACTTCCTTTCCACTCATAGATTGATAAATGACTCTTGGTTCATAATATAATAGGTGTCCCATTACTCCTCTTCGGACAGGTATCGTTGCTCTGTAGTGGGAATTTGAACGGAACAACGAGACTACATATATAGGCTGGCTTAAAACGGTTAGGTACTGACCTGAAAGGAAGCATTTGCAAAGTCAATAACGAGCAAAGATGTCCCCAACTATTCTCTTGCCATCATTTTGAACTTCTCCGTAGATCTCTCTGTACTTCACGCATACTATACACACAAGTGATATCTATCCATCTTAGACACTTTGATTCCTACACCCGTTATTGTTCGGTAGCTTGTAGCAATTGTTCTCAAAGGGTAAATTCGTCCACTCATCCGTATGTTTGTTTCTTTTCGTACCCAATATTTTACCTCTAATCCACACTGTAAACAAACGCCAGTGAAACTGATACTACAGGTGTCGGAGACTCCATCGGCAAAGCGCGGTATGGCCACCCAGTACCGTGTACCCAAACCCTCCATCCACGACGCAACTCACAAAGTGCTCTGTTTTAAGGCGCTGTTCATGTGGTGAAAGCTATCTATGAAGTGGAATGAAAATTAAGTGCAGAAAATCTGTTTTGGTTTGTTTGGTGTTTGTAGAAATTTGGCATCCCTTTCAATCCGAGGCTATGTAAGACGTGAAAGTACAGTTTAACGTAAAATCCGAACCATTGAAATGCCTTCAATTCTCCCCAGCGGAATCTACCGCTAACCGAGAGGGGATGCGTGCAGAAACCATTATAGTGTGACCTGACGGGAAATCGTTGGGGTTTTGTAGTCATCTATTGAAAATGAATAGTCAAAGTTGGTAGTTCCCATTCTTGAAATGAATATTCCCGAATTCGAAGTAGATACCTAATAAAATTGATATTTTTACCGATGGGAACTCACAATGTTTGAGTTGATCTGAGAATGTGGAGAAATTGGAGAGCAACTTGATTTAGGATATATCGAAACGTGGCTTAAGAAAGGAAAATTAACAAAAAGAAAAGGGGCCGATGCACTGACAAATATCTCTTCAATTAAAGTCGTGAGGTCGTCCACTTTACTCCGTACCACAAGACAGTAAGTCCGAAATAAACTTCTAAAATCAAGAATTATGATACATGTTTCACTTTGTAATATATTTAATGTTGAATTTGCATAGCTATTACTTTCTTTCAAGAAATACTCAGATTCTCTAAACTAGGACCAAGTAATATATGTTATCATATTCCTGGCAAACTTCCCGGATTTGAATAAAATGCAGCTGCTTTTTTCTTCTCGGAAAGTTTTATAGCGTGAACATTATTGAATGCGAAGGAAGACTGAGGAATGAAACGTGTTCCTGGAAAGAACCGAAGAAAACCAGAGATTGTAATCGTGAAATATAATAGATTACATATATAAAACCATTCTCATAATTTATATGAACTCTGTAACACGAAGGTAAAGCAGCAAAAATTATTGAATTGAATGCCACAACGACCACTAAAGCAATATATAACTCATGTCATATGCAGGCTTTCTCGTTGGTCTTGTAACTAGAATTTGTGTTTTTGGTGCATGATGTGACATCTCAGATACTATAGTCGGTAAAAAAAAGTCCAGAACTCACTGCAGCGGTTCAAATGCTACTTTAAACTATAGATCTTGTCGTCCTCTGGATCAGTGTTGAATTCAGACATGTTAAAGGGGAGCTAAGCCTTCTCTAGAATATATATGCACCCCTCTAGAATATCTATACACATGCATTGAAATATTTGCTTTTTCTGTTTAATTTTTTTCGATAATATATGTCTTAAAAGCAAAGATTTTTGTGTTTTTAAAGAAAATTAGTTTTTCTTTTGCCCAACCTAATTGTTCTAATTAACAAACCGCGTTCTTATGTAAAGTCGAAGTTAAATAAAAATGTGCAAATTAGATATAGACACACACAAACGCTTTACAAGGTTAGTAAGGAAAAAATGACAATATGTTGGTTATTGCAACCAACCAGGCAAAAACAAGTCGCGAGTTTCCTTGCAACAGATTCCTGTTGCTCTATTGCAATCTAGAACACAGCCCCCATCAAATTTGTATTGCCACCTTGTACAAAAGTCTGAATTCAACACTGCTCTGGATCCTCGCTACTAAAAAAGAACGCTTGTACAAATCAATGAAGCAAGTATATGGAATACAGTTTTTTCTTTTCTTTTCTTTTTCTTTTTCTTTTTTTTTTAGAAATTCCGGTTTTACTCTCAAGTGACGATAGAAGAGAATTATGGCTATCGTAAAAGAAATAGCATTTGCGATCGATAGTGGATTAAAATAATTTGCAATTAATCAATCAATTGAAAATAATTCGCAATAAAATAAATTAAAATTTATTTCAATGTCTCTTGCAATTAATTAATAATAATTGCTCTTAACTTCAATCCTAAAATTTGCAATTGAATGTTAATTGGTGATCAAGATACAGTTTTTTTCGTTTTTTCTTTCTTTTTGTTTTTTTTTCTAGATAGATAATGAAGTTAACATCATGGATAATAAGTCATTTTAACGTACTGTATTCTTTAAAATTAATGACATTTTCTAGTCTCTATGCAACCCGTGCAGCAGCAAATATTATTGGTTGCCTATGATAAAAGGATATTCAGATTTTCTTAACTGCGAAAAGTTCATTACACTTTAGTTTCGTGTAATCCTCTTAACAGTCCTTACCATAGTATATTAACCGTATTTGTTCTTGGAGGAAGAGCGCGTATTTGTACTAGTGTAATATGTATTGTACTCTTTAGACAAGGTGATTAATGTAAGCGAATGATAATTAAGTGACTGACGTCAGATAGGTTGTGGTAGAAACAAGGGAATATAAAAGAAACACATGGACACGATATTCAATACAAAAAGTTTTATTTGAATTACCGAAATGGGCCTCATAATGTTAGTACATCCATGTTACTGTACACAAAAATTCCTGAACAATAGCGTGTATTATTGTTATTACTATTCAATTAGATAGCTAGAGCAGTTATTTTTATCACGTCCATTAATGGAATAATCTACTAACATCTTCACATTTTATGGTGACTTTAACTGTGACTATCCACATCCCAATTTCAACTATTGAAACAAATGTGTATAATTGTAGAATGCTAAAAGTTACACGTCGCATCGTTAGATGACAGCACACTTCCTCCCGTAGTTAATATTTACCGAACGAAATATTGCAGTTTCTAGGCACGGTTCTTTACTGCCTTACCTGAGTTCATTTAAAATTAAAACTCATGAAATTATGTAGACGATGGCATAAGAGTACACAATTGAAAACCTCATCTATCTCTACATCATGTATCACTCCAAGAGACGTGGAAAAATGACCTTCTACTTAACAAAAAAAAATAGCATTTTTAAAGTAGTATTATTTATTTAAGCAAAATTGTAATGATATCTCGAATCAAATCATACATATACATTTTCTTCAAAATGGAATAATAATATCCCACATAACTTTAATTGCATATTAGTACCCTCCAGCAAATAATAATAATAATAATAATAATACACACAAGTACGAAATATAACAATATTAAAAATACAATTATTCTGCTTATCTGAGTGTTTTGCCAGAAGGTGATTTCAAGCATAATAAATAAAATAAGTATCTAGGACGACTACACCAGTAGGGAAAAAGCAATGTGGTCATTAATTTTTCATGATGGAATAAAGAACGTGGAGAACTGCCAATTATAGGGATATAGTTGAGGGTAGATTGAAAGAACTCCACAGTTTTATTGTGGAAAATCGGTTTCAGTTAAATTGGTTAAATTTATGGTATTTCTATTCTTCACATCTTTCTAAATATAAATAATAACATAGTGCATAACAACCGAAGAGTCCTTAAGGGCCTAAATAGGGTTTCCTACCAATCATTCTTTCCCCTTCAAACTAGCCGTTTTTAATTAAATGTTACTTTTATTTTTAAAACAATAGTCAAAACTTGAAGTTGTTTAAAATGCTTAATTAATTAAATAATTGGATAATTAGATATCGGATGACTAAGAAATCCGCAAATTAATTTTGGGATGAGTAGGTAATTTGATAGCAAGATAACTTAGAAAACTAGGTGGGTGGTTAGTTAATAGAGCAACTTTGTAACTAGTCAATAGTTTGCTGATTTTACAAATAGACGATTGAATAATAGTTAATCGGTTAATGGAAAAGTAGATGGTCCGATGATGAATGATTGGAAGATTGGTTGGTGAATGATGGGATGATTTGATAATGGATCATTGCATTATAAGTGTAAGGATAGTAGATAATGGATGATCCGATGATGGATGATTGGATACTAATGGATGAATGATCGGATGATTAGATGATGGATCTAGAATTGATCAAGTGGTGGATTTTTGTATGATGAGTGATTAGATGATCGAATAGTGGATAATTGAATAATGAAAAGCTTACACAAGTGAGCAAGAGAAAGACAGAGACACATGGGGGAAAACGGATGAAGCTACTCCTACTCTTGGTCAAGTATTGCAATCTAGGCTATTACATAAGGTATTGCTGTTGTTAAAATAAAAATTATTTTATTCTCTTTCATGAATAATGTGAGAAAACAAAAAGGTTTAACTCTTTAAGATTCTTTTAAATTAACACATAAAAATCAAAATTTTACAATTCTATTACCTTTCCTCTCTTCACTTTAATAGACAACTTAATTTTGTAAATGGCCATAACCGATATTCACTTGGTTACGAGCTTAATAAGAGGACTTTACGGTGGGTTGTGCCTATTATGATTTGAAAGATGTGAAAAACCAAAATATCATACATTCAAACAATTTTACGAAAAATATTTTATTATAAAAAAAAAAGTTCTGTTTCCTTACGAATTAGCATTGAAGATATTACGTATGGAAGACTTCAAGAAAATTTTAGCTTACATACTTTAATTACTTCCTCCGATAAAATGCACTTTGACTCCTTATGGTGTTGAAAAATAGATCATCCAGAGAGGTGATTAAAACATACATAGTAGTAAATTGCTTTAAATTACAAAATACACTGTACATACAAATTCATATTTATAAATACAAATTTACGAAAAGTACAAGTGAGATTGTTTACTTATACTAGGAACGAATTCTACTTAATCACTCACAAACTTACGACATACTATCATGAAGTTGAATTAGTTTCTTCTGGAATCAGATTAAATCTTCCTAAGTATATGTTGAATATTGTAGCTAATCTCTGCCTAGTAAAAATAATAATTTTTAACTTCTACCAAAATAGCCCTATAAAAATACTAATATACATAAAAGAATATTAGGATATATATATATATATATATATATATATATATATATATATATATATATATATATATTATTATTATTATTATTATTATTATTATTATTATTATTATTAGAACTTTTACCCTTCTTTAGGTTTCTTAAGTTCAAATTTGCATGATGTTGGTATCCAGTACGTATGTATACTGTGCATTAAATACGTATAGTTTTCACACATCAATGAACTTCACTTACTAAACAGTTATACTCCAAAAATTAACGTTTTGCATTCTGTCGCTTAGGAATTTTTCACGAATACTTAGTTAAAATTATATTTCATTGTTAGATTTCAACAAACATGTAAAAAATAATATATATATATCAAAGAAACTACTAATGAAAATAAATATTTTTTCGTCTAAAGAACAACGTAGCTGTATTGCATAGAATTCCAGATATAACGAAAAGATTGTTGTATCTTCTTTGTTGTTGCAAGTGGACATTTGTAACCTTAACGAAGGTTGGTCAGGGTTTTCATGTGAATTTCACTGAAAATGTAAGTCTTGGTCAAGGATTATTAATCTGGTACGGTAAACAAATTGTCTTGAAATTTAGTAACAGTGTAATCATGACTGTTGACACGTGTCCTCAAAATCCTGCTATTACAGAAGTTGTTAACAAGGAATATCTATCTATCTAGAAACAGAGGATTAAAAAAAAAATTTTTCGTCTTGTACTATGGGGTTATGAAATTTATACTAATTTGTTCATTAGGAAGAAAGAGAGAGTAAGTTTTCTGAACGCGAAATAATGAATTCTTTCAGTGGAGGAAAGGCATAGCTGGACCAATAGTTTATGGTTATCGTACCTGGATCTTATGCAACCAACTCAACTGCCGAGTTGTGTTGGTTGCAGTAAACCTACTCTTGTAAACAACGAAATGTAAATTACAATGCAAATAAGATATATTTGTAAGACTCGCATGTGCGTAATCTCATTTAATATTTTATATTAACACTTTTTTCTCTATTTAGCCTATAGTCCTGATTTATTAATATTCTTAACTTTATACCAAGCCATCTAAAGTCTTCTTGCTTTTTTTAAAGTTTAATGTCCCTTTAGAGCTAAATGAGACGGATGATTATTGGAAGCGAATGAAAGTGAAATTAAATCTTTGTGCTCTTCCACCAGGAGTCAAACCCGGAACAATATGCACCAAAGGAGCATGCGCTGCCTACTAGACCAGTGGGAAGACCTCTAGTGCCTTCTTGTATGAACCTAAATTGCTTATTTATTTAAATATATTTGCTTTCTATGCCAAGTAAATACCAACGCACATGGAGAAAAGAGTTCGACAATGATAACTTCGTTCTTGACAGATCTCACAGTTTAAGTTGAACATACTACAAAAAGTTATTCCATTCAAGCAGACGTTGGAAATGATAACTTTCTTCTGTTTGAACTGGTATGGAAAATAATAATGCAATGTTTTATCCTATACCGATCGATTAAGTATCAGTGATGGCAGTAAGTTATTTCGGTCGGACTACGATAGTCGGTCAGACAATGTTCGAGTAAGTGAAGTTACTGTCTACAGAGTATAGATGTAATAAATTAAACTGAGGCTGAGTAACTGAGAGTAGTAATTGCGTTACTATAGGAAAATTTGGACTTTGACCCCGACCTTTGTGACGTCATAGGTCAAAGGTCAATGACCTTGGCCCGGGGTCAATGACCTAGGGGTACCTAGGACCACTCCTCTAAATTTTGGCAGGGGTACCTTGGCCCACCCCCTAAATTTTGGCAGGGGTACCTAAGACCACCACCCTTAAATTTTGGAAATTGCCAAATCTAAAAATTTGGTATGGTAGCCTAGGACCATAGTATGTACCTCTATCAGTATTGGGTGTCTATGTCGTTCCCTTTCATGGGTAAAAAATTGCCAAAAAGTCAAATTTCGGGGGTTTTTGACCTAATTTATCCCCTTTGATGAGGTGTTATTACCCTATATGGTTATATGGGCGTATACAGGGTTCCATTACCTTTCATAAGACATGGGTATATTAATGCACCCCTTTAAATTTTTGGGAGGGGTACCTTGGCCCACCCCTTAAATTTTTAAAATTGACCAATTTCAACATTGGGTATTATAGTACAGGACCCTAATATGTATTATGATAAATTTGGGTGGTTCACCTCATTCCCTTCTAGGGGTACAAAATTGCCAAAACTATAAACGTAAGCAATACGTTGTACAATACGAAGCAAAAAACCTGCAACATGAAAGTTTAAGTTCATTGTGAAACTACGCCAACAACATAGGCAACCAACCTAACGTTTTTGTGGCACTGATCACGCCAGGATAACCTTCGGCTTCGTCCCCCTGCACACTTCGTTTGGAGCAAGAAATGCATAGACCACGTGACTACAAACCACAAATTTCTCACAAGATGGAGTAATAGATTGAGGTTCTTCTCATTTCTCTTCTTATTTTACATCCTCAGTTTTAAAGAGAGAGAAAAAGAAAAAGGTCAACGTGATAAAAACTAAATAAAGAGGAATATGCGAAATATAAAGGAAAAGAAAACGTGCGCATATATTGACAAATGACACATGCACTTCAAAGGAGACCACCTCAAATTTTGTTATGAACCATATATAATAACTGTGAGAATCAGCAAACCACAAAGACATAATTACACACAGTAAGTGTTATATAACACATATTTATTTAAACAAATAAAAATGCTCGCAGAAAGGTGAAAATGTCTTTAAAATCTCAACCATAACTGAAACAAGAGATTACTTCTCTATTGTTTTTCTTCGTAGCATCCATCTACATGGAGAAATGAGAAAGAGAGAACATCTTAAGAGATTCGCACGTATACAATATCGGAAACTGCTAAATGGAAAAAATTACAGTCTTTGGATGGGATTCGAACCCAGAACCATAGTATTAGAAATCCCACACTCTACCGATGCAGCTAGTCTGACAGTAATACCCTGTTCCTCCATCATTACCTATGAAAGATGGAATGGAGTCTGCAGAAAACTACGTCTAACATGTCCACGACAGACCGCCTATAACCTATGTCTAATTGGTACTTTAAAAAGCTAGTTCTACACGTGCATAGAAAAGTAAAATCAAATGAGTAGTTAGTACACATCACTTTGTCTGTCTCACTCTATCTCTGACTATAGAAATCGAGGAAGAAGAAAAAAGTATAGAGGTGAGAACACAGGAAGAACAAGCAAAAATATAAGTTGCAGGAAACTGAATATCAAGGAGAGAGAGAAAGAGATAGAGACATAGAGACAAAGAGAAAAATAGAGGAACGGAGCAAATGATTTAATATACATCGGAAAAGAAGGTTCACAACTGTGCTATACACTTAATGTATTGAATACTCTGCAGGCCCGTATCCACGGGGGGGCTAGGGGGCCGGGCCCCCCTAAACTTTGGCTGACCCCAATAAAGGTTTCACGATAGGCTTGCAAATGAACTATAATATGGTGATGAAGTATAATATGATTGTTCGGGCTCCCCCTAACTTCGGCCACCCCCCCCCCTAAATTTTTGGGCTGGCTACGGGCCTGATACTCTGTTTCTTCTAAATTGCTTGCTAGATGACAAATATTAATTTGTAAAAACGTAGCAAATGCCCGCGTTGTCTTGTTTTCTTACTGTTTCAGTAATAGTGGAAAACGTGGTTTATGCAACATAATAAATTACTAATTTTCCCACAACAATCATTTAGATGTTGTTGATGATTTTGAGTTTAACGTCCGTTCAGCAGCGAGACTATATGAGACGTGGACCTACTTATTAACGTGGAATCCGAACCATATGAGCTGCTGCCGGGAATCGAAGCAACCATGTACTGTTGGTAATAAATTTCTAAACAAAAGAAAAAACTGATCAGCAAAATACATAAAACGATAGTCCTGCAAACTATTACTTAAAGAGAATTTATTGTAAAATCAATACATCCATGTGGCGGTATATAGTCGTAAAGTGATTAGAAAACTTAATATCAAACTGTCGATCACATTGTTTTACTTATTTGAATTCAATGTCGTATAGATTCGGTTTTAGCTCTAGATTTCAGCGTTCTCACTTCGATTCTTAACTTGTTGGAAATATGCATCAATCGAAATTATAAAAGTATACGAAATTGAACTAGCTAAAAGAAGAGAATAACATAAAGATCCGGATTAGAGTACGTCGTCGCCAACATGTGCTTTTATTTCAGGGAGCATAAAGTCGAGAAGATCAACATTTTTTTTACCATTAAGTCGGCCTATAATTCGATGGATACCACCTCAACCTGCAGTCTCGCATATCCATCCCCAACAGTGAATCGTCACATGACCCATTCGCACTGAACGGGCCATATATTGTGGATCAAACCGTCTTCCAGATGGGCGATACACACGTGTTGGCTTAAAGTTTCCAGTGGAAAATATTTTCTCATCTGTAAAGACAACAGTGTCCCAGTGACAAGTAATATTTAGCTCTGCAAACGCCAGTCTATCGACTTTGTCATCTTCTGTCAATCTCTCCTTAACAGCAGCCCGGAAGGACCTTAAGCCTGCGGCCCGAAGTCGCCGTCGGACTGTAGTTACATCACCTGGAAAGGCGGTAGACTGCTGCAGTTGTCGGGCACACATGAAAGGCTGTCGACAGCATTGATCAACTAATCGTTGGTCTTGTGTCGGTGAGGACACTCGTGGCCGACCACTTCCAGATTTTCGAGTTAGACTTCCAGTTTCCTCATATTTTTTCCACCATCTGAACGCTGTTGCACGATGCACGCCTAATCGAGCGCCTGCTTCAGGAACACTCAATCCCGCATGTTCAATAAGAGCGATAACACTCTCACGTACAGAATGATCATATTGCGCCATTCTTACACAAAAGTAAAAGTCCTAAAAACGTCTTTGAATATAGGATAATGCACAATATTGCTATACATGACGTCGTATTATGAAAGACATGCGCAGAAGAAGTAGATGTGCCTGTAATCAATTGTTGTTGCACGCAAAAATACTCACTCACTGTAAGTAACAAAATATTTTCCATTTTTTTTAAAAATCCAATACATTAGAATATAGTAGCAGTTACTATCTTTCAAGAACATAACTTCCATCGAGTGGTGGGCATAAACAAAAACTCGTAACTATGCAACAGTTAACTTCCATCAAAACCCCCGAAGCACTTTACAGATTTAATCCGATTTATTTGTGCAATTTAGATACCGGTACATATAAGATTACAACTTGTTTGGGAAATTTGTTCATACTCGTCTAAAACAGTTCTATTCTATTATTTGCCACTCGTATACATTATATGACAAACAACAAAACAGAAACAAGTAAAGTGCAAATACTCTAGACAATATTTTTCAAAACGTACTAGAGAATTAAGATATAGCCGAGCGGTTTAGTAGAGTAGTCTACTACCTCCGCCTTCTCGTATTCAAACCCACCTGAGGTTTGTGTCTATTCTCTGCTTTTTTTTCTTGTGCTTTCACAACGAACGTTTTTTCTATAATTCCTATAAGCTATGACTTGCAAACCCTAAACAAAATACACATGTTTATTGTAATACTCTAATCCGGATTTTTATGTTATTCTCTTCTTTTAGCTAGTTAAATTTCGTATAGTTTTATAATTTCGATTAATGCATATTTCCAACAAGTTAAGAATCAAAGTGAGAACGCTGTAATCTAGAGCTAAAACCGAATCTATACGACATTGAATTCAAATAAGTAAAACAATGTGATCGACAGTTTGATATTAAGTTTTCTAATCACTTTACGACTATATACCGCCACATGGATGTATTGATTTTACAATAAATTCTCTTTAAGTAATAGTTTGCAGGACTATCGTTTTATGTATTTTGCTGATCAGTTTTTTCTTTTGCTTAGAAATTTATTACCAACAGTACATGGTTGCTTCGATTCCCGGCAGCAGCTCATATGGTTCGGATTCCACGTTAATAAGTAGGTCCACGTCTCATATAGTCTCGCTGCTGAACGGACGTTAAACTCAAAATCATCAACAACATCTAAATGATTGTTGTGGGAAAATTAGTAATTTATTATGTTGCATAAACCACGTTTTCCACTATTACTGAAACAGTAAGAAAACAAGACAACGCGGGCATTTGCTACGTTTTTACAAATTAATATTTGTCATCTAGCAAGCAATTTAGAAGAAACAGAGTATCAGGCCCGTAGCCAGCCCAAAAATTTAGGGGGGGGCGGCCGAAGTTAGGGGGAGCCCGAACAATCATATTATACTTCATCACCATATTATAGTTCATTTGCAAGCCTATCGTGAAACCTTTATTGGGGTCAGCCAAAGTTTAGGGGGGGCCGGCCCCCCTAGCCCCCCCGTGGATACGGGCCTGCAGAGTATTCAATACATTAAATGTATAGCACAGTTGTGAACCTTCTTTTCCGATGTATATTAAATCATTTGCTCCGTTCCTCTATTTTTCTCTCTGTCTCTATGTCTCTATCTCTTTCTCTCTCTCCTTGATATTCAGTTTCCTGCAACTTATATTTTTGCTTGTTCTTCCTGTGTTCTCACCTCTATACTTTTTTCTTCTTCCTCGATTTCTATAGTCAGAGATAGAGTGAGACAGACAAAGTGATGTGTACTAACTACTCATTTGATTTTACTTTTCTATGCACGTGTAGAACTAGCTTTTTAAAGTACCAATTAGACATAGGTTATAGGCGGTCTGTCGTGGACATGTTAGACGTAGTTTTCTGCAGACTCCATTCCATCTTTCATAGGTAATGATGGAGGAACAGGGTATTACTGTCAGACTAGCTACATCGGTAGAGTGTGGGAATTCTAATACTATGGTTCTGGGTTCGAATCCCATCCAAAGACTGTAATTTTTTCCATTTAGCAGTTTCCGATATTGTATACGTGCGAATCTCTTAAGATGTTCTCTCTTTCTCATTTCTCCATGTAGATGGATGCTACGAAGAAAAACAATAGAGAAGTAATCTCTTGTTTCAGTTATGGTTGAGATTTTAAAGACATTTTCACCTTTCTGCGAGCATTTTTATTTGTTTAAATAAATATGTGTTATATAACACTTACTGTGTGTAATTATGTCTTTGTGGTTTGCTGATTCTCACAGTTATTATATATGGTTCATAACAAAATTTGAGGTGGTCTCCTTTGAAGTGCATGTGTCATTTGTCAATATATGCGCACGTTTTCTTTTCCTTTATATTTCGCATATTCCTCTTTATTTAGTTTTTATCACGTTGATCTTTTTCTTTTTCTCTCTCTTTAAAACTGAGGATGTAAAATGAGAAGAGAAATGAGAAGAACCTCAATCTATTACTCCATCTTGTGAGAAATTTGTGGTTTGTAGTCACGTGGTCTATGCATTTCTTGCTCCAAACGAAGTGTGCAGGGGGACGAAGCCGAAGGTTATCCTGGCGTGATCAGTGCCACAAAGACGTTAGGTTGGTTGCCTATGTTGTTGGCGTAGTTTCACAATGAACTTAAACTTTCATGTTGCAGGTTTTTTGCTTCGTATTGTACCACGTGTTTGGTTTTCGACCTAATTTTTCTCCTTGGATGAGGTCCTATTACCTTATATGATTATATGGTCATGTATAGGGGTCCATTACCTATTATAAGACATAGGTACATTTGTGCACCCCGGGAGGGGTACCTTGGCCCACCCCTTTAATTTTGGAAATTGCCCAATTTAAACATTTGGTATTATAGTATAGGACACTAATATAGATCACTATAAATTTGGGTGGTCCACCTTGTTCCCTTTTAGGGGTACAAAATTGCCAAAATTTTAGTACAACCACGTGTTTGGTATTTGGTACATTTTATCCCCCTTTGATGAGGTTCTATTACCTTATATGGTTATATGGTCATGTATAGGGGTTCATTATCTATCATAAGACATAGGTACATTGGTGCACCCCGGGAGGGGTACCTTGGCCCACCCCTTAAATTTTGGAAATTGCCCAATTTAAACATTTGGTATTATAGTACAGGTCCTCAATATGTATCATGATAAATTTGGATGGTCTACATCGTTCCCTTTTAGGGGTACAAAAATTGCCAAAATATAAACGTTGTACCACGTGTTTGTTTTTTTGGTCCATTTTATCCCCTTTGATGAGATCCTATGATTACAAGGGGTCCATATCCTATCATAAGACATGGGTATATTGTTGCACCCTTCTTAAATTTTGGCAATGGGGGTCCACTGAAATTGTCCAATTTAAGCATAGTACAGGACCTCAATATGTTTCGGTGGTCCTATTTTCAAATTTTTAAGTACAACCACGTGTTCGGTTACTGACTCAATTTATCCTATTTGATAAGGTATGGACGGTATCTCCTTTCAATTTGGTAGTACCCTTCGGGTGTAGTACGGTCACGTGATCAATGATTTGGTTTTGATGCGCGACGAGGTCCCTGGTCAATGTTCTCTAGGAAAGATTCTTGGCATTTAAAACTTTTTTTTTCAACTTTTCAAACTAAAAAAAATGAAAACAAAAATTGAAACGAAAAAATTTCGAAACAAAAATGATCAAACAAAAAATTTTAAACAAAAAATTCGAACATTTTTTACACTTAAATTTCAAACAAAAAGTTTTTTAGTTTGAAACAAAAAAATTTTAAACAAAAAAAATTGGAAACGAAAAATTTCAAAACAAAAATTTCGAACAAAAAAAATTTAAACAAAAAATTTTGCAACAAAAAAATTAAAAATTTTCAAACGAAAAAAATTTCAAACAAAATTTTGAAAACAAAAATTTCAAAACAAAAATTTTCAACAAAAAAAATTGAAACGAAACATTTTCAAACAAAAAATTTTGAAAGAATAAATTTACAAACAAAAAAATTTCAAACAAAAATTTGAAAAAAATATTTGAAAAAAAATTTTCAACAAAATTTTTGAAAAAAATTTCAAAACAAATTTGAAACGAAAAATTTTCAAATAGAATTTAAATCAAACAGTGATCAGCTTTCACGGTTAACCGTTAAACTTTATCCGGTTTTTAACTATTCGATTAACAAATAAACGGTTTTCAACTATTCGATTAACAAATAAACGGTTTTCAACTACTCGATAAACAGATGAACGGTTTTAACCTTTTCACACCAGTGAGTGCAAGAATTTACAAACTAAAACAAAAAAATTTGTACTCGCTTTAAATACGCATCATTTTTGAAACAAGGTGTTAGTGTTCATCATGGATACACAGTGGAAACATCCATTTACCTGTATTCTCGCAGGGCCTAGTGGGTGTGGAAAAACGTATTTTGTGAAGCGATTACTGTCACATCTCCCAACCATGATCAATGCAAAATTTCGTAAGATATACTGGTATTATGCAGAATGGCAAGACGTGTATGCAACAATGCCAGTTCCAGTAGAATTTCACGAAGGACTTCCACGAATGAAAGATTTTCAGCCTCAAGATGGACCACATTTGATTATTATTGATGACCATATGCGAGAAGTGAATAGTGATATTGTTGATATGTTCACAAAAGGATCACATCATCGAAATATTAGTGTGATTTTTATAACACAAAATGTATTTCATCAAAGTAAAGCAAATAGAAATATGAGTTTAAATTGTTCGTATTTGGTGTTGTTTAAAAATCCACGTGACAAGTCACAAATCAAGCATATGAGTTATCAAATCATGCCTGAGCATCCACTGTTTCTACAAGAAAGTTATGCAGACGCAACAAGAAATCCACATGGTTATTTACTGATGGATCTTAAACAAGATACACCCGATGAAATGCGATTTCGTACAAATATTTTTCCCGACGATTTGCATCATTATGTTTACGTACCAACAAAACATGTTTAAATTATTGTGCATGTGAAAAGAATGATTTAGTCTGTCACGATGTCTCCTACAGTGAAACACGCTGATCTTCTACGTGCTCTGCACAAAGCTAAACCAAGATTGCGTAAAGCTATTATTGCCAATGCAGACGCTTCATTAATTCATAGTATTTGTGAATGTTGTTATAATGTCTTAAAAGGCAATGTTCCACTGACAAGTGCGCAGAAGTCAAGATTAAAGCGTTACAAGAACACGCTCCGCTATCTGGTGGACAATACAAAATCATTGGATAAAAAGAAGAAACATTTAGCCGTACAACAAGGAGGATTCTTACCTGCATTACTTGCACCTATTGTAGGAAGTGTGTTATCCAGTATTTTGTTTAAACAATAAACTTCATGGAACATAGCAAGAAGATGGTTTTAGTGCCACCAGAAATGCTTCAACGAATGCATGCATCATCATCCCGTGTGAGTGAAAATCGAGAATCTAATCTCGATCGTGAAATGCAATCTATATTGAATACATCGTATCCAAGTGATGAAGAAAAATGGAATCAGTACAATAGAATATTACAGAAATATCTTTATGTGATACGTAAACAAGAAGAACCAATACCACTTACAATTACATCAATGAAACCTAATGGTGACGTCCCGAATGTTGACGATAGCATGAAACAAGAAATTTTAGCCGCAATACCACAAATGTATCGTAAGAAAGCCGAACTACTATTCCGTCGTTTAAAACAAGATGACGCAATTACGTGGGATCATAAAGGAACAGTGTACATCAACGATAATAAACTACATGGATCCAATATTGTAGATTTAATGTGCGATGTGACTCGACCGAGGAAACATTCTAATCCTCAAGGCTGGGAATTGTTTTGCAACTACCTTGCATCGTCAAACACACCTCAAGAATTGATCGGTAATCCACGAAGATTAAACTATATTGTCAAGCATAATAGTACAACAGCATCTGAAGGATCTGCACCACCAAAACCGGCACCTGAATTATTTTCTTCCGGAGAAGAAGAAGAAGATGATGATGATGATGATGTTTTAGAAGTCCGACCAAAAAGAAAACGTATCATTCCACAATGGTCAACGTACAAACCATGAACAAAAAGTTGAAATCCATTTATTACAATCCAGCACATCCTGCATCATTTTCTACTGCAAAGAAATTATGGCAAGCCACAGGAAAATCTATACCTCTAGCCAAAATAAAACTTTGGTTAAACAAACAACCTACCTACACGTTACATCGTCCTGTACGTCGTCGTTTCCGTAGAGATTTTTATCTTGTCAACAATATTGATGATCAATGGGAATGTGATTTAAATGATTTACAATCACTTCAAAACTATAATGACAATTACCGCTATATTCTTACAGTGATTGATGTGTTTAGTCGGTACGGGTGGGCTGTACCACTAAAATCAAAAAGTGGCGAGGATATAGTGAATGCATTTGAAATGATTTTCCAGGAGAGGAAACCAATTGTGCTACGTAGTGATCAAGGAACTGAATTTACCAACAAGACAGTACAAAAGTTTCTCAGGAAACACAACGTGCAACATGTTACAACAAAGGATCCAGATATTAAAGCCAGCATCGCAGAAAGATTTAATCAGACATTGAAACATCGTATGTGGAAATACTTTACCAAATATCAAACATACAATTACATCAAAGTATTGCCTTTACTTGTAAAAGCATACAATGAAAGTCGGCATTCCAGTATTAAAATGGCACCTGCAAACGTTTCTCAGGACAATTTACTGGAGGTGTGGCATAACTTATACGACAAAAAGCTACAACGTTCAAAACAAGATACGGATTTATCTGTTGGTGATACTGTTCGTATAAGTAAAACAAAACGTATCTTTGACAAGGGTTACCTCGAGAACTGGACTTGGGAAATATTCAAAGTAAAAGCCATTGTACCAAGAAACCCACCAGTGTATCGACTAGAGGATTTAAATCATCAACTTATCGATGGTGTTTTCTACAGAGAAGAATTACAACCAGTACCGCTCCCTTCGACGTTCCTCATCGATGAAATATTACGTACAAGAACAAATGGTCGCAGAAAGGAGTATCTCGTCCAGTGGAAAGGATATCCTTCCTCATTCAATTCGTGGATCCCTGCAACTTCATTGAAGAAGAAGAAGAATGGAACCTGATCAAGATTTTTACGTTACACTTCCCAGTAATAGTTCCATGGATTATTTTCCAGAAAATACATTGACTTCATATATTACGAAATTACAACGACGTGTAGAGTTTCGCCAGAAATGGGATGTGGCAATTGTAGAGATTCATTATCCACATTCTTTGCTGAACATTAACAGTGAAAACAATAAAATATATTACAAATCATCAAGTAGTAATGATCAAGAACCGTGGAAGGTTGTAACGATCCCTGTACGCTATTATAACAATATACGGGATCTTATTCATGCAATTAATATACATCATAAAGAAACCAATTTATTTATATCTCATGACGCAACTAATAATATATGCCTCATAAGACATCCCAAAAAGGAAATCCATACTTCTGTACAAATCTCACCAAGTGTTAGTTTAATGCTTGGATTTGAACCGAAAAGTGATTTAAAAGATATGGAAAAGGGACAATATACACCGGATGTACGATTAGGCTTACCATCACAAATGTACGTCTATTGTGACATTATTGAATCTGTCATTGTTGGAGATACAATGGTACCCTTGCTACGAATTGTCAACATGGATCCTGTGAATCATACTTTTGGAAGTCATGCAGTACAAATCTTTAATCCTGCACATTATGTTCCGGTGGAAAAAATGAATTTTGAGCAAATACAAATCGATATAAGGGATAGCACAGGTCATCGTATGCCATTCACCTTTGGAACGGTGTGTACAAATCTACATTTCCGTCGTCGTCGTCATGACTGATCCGTATTTGCAATACTACCAAAAACAAGCGTTGTCCGGTATCGGCAACGTCTATGTGGGAAGTCCCTATCAAGCAGGACATGGCATTGGAAGTTTCCTTGGTGGCTTATTTCGTTCAGTGTTACCACTTGTGAAGCAAGGCGCTAAAACTGTGGGAAAAGAATTATTAAAATCAGGTGCCAATATGATTAATGATGTTGTGATCTCGAATCAACCGCTGGAAGAATCGTTTCATCAACGTATGCAAGAGGCAAAATCAAATTTACAAGAAAAAGCTAAAAATAAGTTGAAAACTATGCTGGGAAGTGGATATCATAAACGAAAATGGGATGACTGCTCTCAGTTTGAGGTTGACCTTCCAACGATCAACAACACCATCAATCCTACAAAGAGACGTAAATTATCACATAAGAAGAAGAAGCAATCATTGGCATCGTCACCAGATATTTTTGATTAATTCAACGATGGCTTTCTTACATCATCAATCCTGTGGATGTGTAAAAAGTGAATTGGACATTTTTTCAACGTTGCCCACGCAAACCAGTGTTCTGGACAATCGTATTATAGGCTACAAACCAATTAGTTCAATAGCTGAAAATTCACCAATAGAATTTGTAGTGAGTGGTAGCAGTGATGAATATATTGATTTGCCACAAACCTTATTGTACATCCAAGCACAAATTGTGAAACCAGATGGTTCCTCCTTCACCAATACGGATAAAGCAATTGCACCTGTCAATGATTTTCTAAATGCTATGTTTAGTGAAGTACAAATCTACTTGAACAATAAACTGATTTCATTTCCGTCACATAATCATCCATATCGTTCGTACATGGAAAAACTGCTCAATTATAGTGATGGAGCTAAAAATACACATTTACAAACAGCAATGTGGTTTCAAGATACGGCTGGTCATATGAACGCAACCACAAGTGAGAACAAAGGATTTCAACAACGCTATGAACTGACAAAACAAAGTATGAAATTCGATATGATTGGACATCTTCATTGTGACATTTTTAATCAAGATAAATTTTTAATTCATGGAGTGGAATTACGTGTGAAACTTATTCCTGCAAAACCAAACTTTTGTCTCATGGCCGGTGAAAGTGGTGTCAGTGCAAAAATCAATATTCTAGATGCATCGTTGCAGGTGAAAAAAGTCAACATTAGCCCTAGTGTTAAATTGGCACACAATAAAATTTTACAATCTACACCGGCAAAGTATCCTCTGACAAGGGTTCAAATGAAATCATTTACCATCCCGAAGGATATACAATCCAAAACTATTGATAACCTGTTTATGGGAACATTGCCAAATCGTATTATTGTAGGATTTACATCGAATAAAGCATCCAGTGGAACTATTACCACCAATCCATTTGAATTTCAACATCTAAACATTAATTTCTTTACATTGTACGTGGATGGAAAAGCTGTACCTTCAAAACCATTGCAACCCAACTTTGAAGAAAATCTCTACATTTCATCGTACCACACATTGTTCTTAGGCTCTGGCATACATTTTACCAATACTGGAAATACAATTTCAAGAGCCGACTACAAGAATGGATATACACTGTTTGTATTTGACCTAACTCCCGATTCTTCTGCTGGAGATTGTCACTATTGGAATTTACAACGACATGGAGCCATCCGATTGGAAGTTCATTTCCAAGAAAAATTAGCAGCACCTGCAAACTGTATTGTGTATGGAGAGTTTTCCTCACTCCTAGAGATCGACCACCAGCGCAACATTATCCTGGACTTTTAAATTACAAGGTACGTATACGTTATGTATCATTTCCATTCACGATGTTGAATACATTACAATTAGCTAGTGCTTTACACGGTAGTCCGTTGTTCAGAAATCATTTTACCGGGGTATTTGCAAGCGATGAGTTGCCCTCACGGATTTCTCTTCCTCTGGCAATGATTGTAAATACAGATCCATCCACAAAACTAGGAAGTCATTGGATTGCAATTTATATTGATCATCGCGGTGTTGGAGAATATTTTGACAGCTATGGCCTTCCTCCTTATGTACCACAACATGTTGCATTCTTAAAACTTCATTGTATGTACTATAAATATAATAATAGCCAAATGCAAAGTCTTGGTTCATCCGTATGTGGCTATTATGCTTATTTTTATTTGTGCTGTAAAGCCCAAGGAAAATCTCTGCGTGAAATTCAATATTTGTTCACAACAGTACCCACGGTTAATGATCGTAGACTGCTGCAATATACCTTCCAGGTAATTTTATCATATTTATCATTGCAAATGTATTGTTTAATCATCATCTATTTCTATACTAATCATCTTTTTCCTCGTTCTTTTTTACAGAATTCACAATACGAAGCTTTGCAAACGGGTGCTATGCTGCAAAACATGGAAACAAATCATTACAATCAAGAAGAGGAGGCGGTCTAATGAAGAAACCCAGCTCAATATACAAACATTGTCAATAAGAAAGAAAAAGAAGAAACCAGAAATATGAATAAAATACAATTTATACTTATTTATGTGTTTTTATTGTTCATTCCACATACAACGTTATCAGATTCTCCTAAAGAACTGTGCGATATAAGACGAGAACCCTGGACAAAGTTTCCACCTAATTCCTAGAGAACATTGACCAGGGACCTCGTCGCGTATCAAAACCAAATCATTGATCACGTGACCGTACTACACCCGAAGGGTACTACCAAATTGAAAGGAGATACCGTCCATACCTTATCAAAGAGGATACATTGAGTCAGTAACCGAACACATGGTTGTACTTAAAAATTTGAAAATAGGACCACCGAAACATATTGAGGTCCTGTACTATGCTTCAATTGGACAATTTCAGTGGACCCCCATTGCCAAAATTTAAGAAGGGTGCAACAATATACCCATGTCTTATGATAGGATATGGACCCCTTGTAATCATAGGATCTCATCAAAGGGGATAAAATGGACCAAAAAAACAAACACGTGGTACAACGTTTATATTTTGGCAATTTTTGTACCCCTAAAAGGGAACGATGTAGACCATCCAAATTTATCATGATACATATTGAGGACCTGTACTATAATACCAAATGTTTAAATTGGGCAATTTCCAAAATTTAAGGGGTGGGCCAAGGTACCCCTCCTGGGGGTGCACAAATGTACCTATGTCTTATGATAGGGAATAGACCCCTATACATAACCATATAAGGTAATAGGACTTCATCCAAGGAAATAAATTGGGCCAAAATACCAAACACGTGGTTGTACTAAAATTTTGGCAAATTTGTACCCCTAGAAGGGAACAAGGTGGACCACCCAAATTTATCATAATACATGTTAGGGTGCAGTACTATAATACCAAATGTTTAAATTGGTCAATTTCCAAAATTTAAGGGGTGGGCCAAGGTGCCCCTCCCGGGGTGCACAAATATACCCACATCTTATAAAAGGGAATGGACCCCTATACATGACCATATAACCATATAAGGTAATAACACCTCATCAAAGGGGATAAATTGAGCCAAAAACCAAACACGTGGTATAACGTATTGCTTACGTTTATAGTTTTGGCAATTTTGTACCCCTAGAAGGGAATGAGGTGGACCACCCAAATTTATCATAATAGATATTAGGGTCCTATACTATAATACCCAATGTTTAAATTGGGCAATTTCCAAAATTTAAGGGGTGGGCCAAGGTACCCCTCCCAAAAATTTCAAGGGGTGCATTAATATACCCATATGCTATGAAAGGGAATGGACCCCTGTATACGCCCATATAACCATATAGGGTAATAACACCTCATCAAAGGGGATAAATTAGGTCAAAAACCCCCGAAATTTGACTTTTTGGCAATTTTTTACCCATGAAAGGGAACGACATAGACACCCAATACTGTTAGAGGTACATACTGTGGTCCTAGGCTACCATACCAAATTTTTAGATTTGGCAATTTCCAAAATTTAAGGGGGTGGTCCTAGGTACCCCTGCCAAAATTTAGGGGGTGGGCCAAGGTACCCCTGCCAAAATTTAGAGGGGGTGGTCCTAGGTACCCCTAGGTCATTGACCCCGGGCCAAGGTCATTGACCTTTGACCTATGACGTCACAAAGGTCGGGGTCAAAGTCCAAATTTTACTATAGTAACGCAATTACTACTCTGAGTAACCGAGCTTAGTTGGAGCTTGAATATTACTACCCTATTTATCATTAAATTCTCATCACTTTGTTGCTTTCATAATGTTAGAAGCGAACCTTATAGAACTCTATTTCACACACACTTCCCTTTACATTTTAAAATTGTAATGTTAGATACAAACATTTACTATTCTCGTACTTCTTAAATAATTGCTGTATCAAAATTAGCTACGTCATCTGAATTTTTTTATATAAACCGAAAACACTGTCGGAGTGTTCAACTTTGACAGTTGAATTTTGAACAATTGTTACTGTGCTGTTTGTGCATAATACCCTCACAAACACGTGTCAAATTTAGACCATATTTCAGAATTGAGCTGTTTATAAATCACAAACACATCCTTTCAAATGTTCAGGAATTCATTTCAATATGTTTGCTAAGGATAAATGTATCATTGAAGTTTGGAGGTATGCTGTTCTACCTTAGCTATATAATTATACTCTATTATACTATAACCATAAATATACTTTCTGAATTTGAACTTTGGAATTCAAAGTCGAACGACACTATACAAAGTGAAAAACCTCAAACAATACTGACGTATTGGATGTGGTGCAAACATTTTATTCTAACGTCTGGAAATGTTGTAAACACTGGCTACTTTGTCTGTGCCGGTTGGTTTAACTGAAAGAAGCTTCATTACTGATGAATATATCCGCTGAATACAATGGACCAATTTCTACTTACTAGCTTAATTTTTGAGTGCTTATCGGAAAATTCCTGTAAATCTTGAAGTAGTTTCACAGTTTGCCAACAGTGCACAGTGTGATTTTTATTCATTTTTATCATACATTAAAGCCAGAGCATTTTTGCATAAGCCACATAACTTTTGTGCTCTTTTGATTGAAAACACAGTGCAAAAATATTTTCAGTAACTGTTAAATGCTACTTTTTGTGATAAGATATGCGACAAAAGTGAGCGGAATATTTTAAGTATTTAGAAAAGCTGTATAAAATATATTATTTAATTTTATCACAGACTGTACAAATTCGGCAATACATTGTTTGTTTAGGGATGATAAAAGTAGGGAGGGTATATTCTATTGAACACCTGCAGACATCTCAGTACCCAACATAATTCATAGACTATTAAGTTACTCACTGCTTAAATAGCATATAACTCTCAACTCCTCCCCAAGTAAAATATTACCTTACAGCATCGGCACCACCTATAGTAATCACAGTGCTTACAGTGCGGTTAACAATACGTCCCTATTTGCTTGCTTACATTTAACCAATAACAATTGCTTCTATGACAGGGGCGCAGCCACGGGAGGTCCCCCGGGTCCGAAGCCTCCCCCAAAACTTTATAACTCAACATACATTAGTACACATTCTCAATAAAACTATACCTGTTTAACAGGGAAATAACTGATGCAGCATGAAAATTTGATCTTACATTTCGTGTGTACTCTTCTTTCATCCCTTAATTGGGCAGTGTTACTCTCAAGCAACATCACATTCTATTGCGTTATCCGCACGAATTATAATTTCAGTGATCATTTAATTGGCATTATTGCTTTCATACAATATGCATATACATGATTTGCGGGTCGCTTCTGTAGATACTTCTAATCTTCGTCAACAGAGAACAGTCAAATTTAGTATTGTAGAAGCTTTATCTACTACGTTCCGCGAAAGTTCTTTTTTTTTTTTTTTATTATTTATTTGGGTTTCTTGCTCTGTGGGAAAATATTTCAATGAAACTGTTGGTAATTGCTGAGAGTATTCTTATGATAACGGTGTTAAGGTAAAAGGTCATAACCCTCAAAAAATTGAAAATGTGAATTTTTATCTTATTCAGCCCACTATAGGCCAGGTCATAGGTGAGAAAAATATTGTAAGGTTGTGTGTATTATTAAGGTAAATAAACCACTTTTTATACTTGTGTCTTGCAAGGATGTAAATGGAAGTTAGAGATTGTTTTTTTTTTTTCAGATCTCCTTTAAAAAGTTGGAAATGAGGCTTACAACGTTTTATCTTAACACCGTCGATATTTTACCATAATAGGGCGATGCTGCTCAGTAGCTACACATAAGACCTATTTTATGGCAATGTTACTTTGAAATAAACATCCTGTATTTTGTAACTAAAGTGCAAAAATACTTTAAAAATTAAGAAATTATGATCAAGAAGACATGGTTCAACCACAAAAGCAAACTAAATATTTTAATAGTAGTGCTATCAATACTTGCCCATTAAACAGTTACAAAACAATCTAATTATATCATTTCTCTTAAAACATAGCTAAAAGTATTCTACAATTAAATATGGTCTTTGGGATATAGAATAATACCCATTCAATACTATATAGACGCAGTGGCTTGTGCTATTGGACCCCTCCCTCCAAAAAATCTGGATGCGCCCCTGTTCTATTGCAATAGTAATCTTTACAAATCCAGAGCTCCTTCCTGGCTAAGCGGTTAGCGTACGCGCCTTTGTCGTGCGAGACCCGGGTTCGATTCCCGGCGGGAGCTCATGTGGTTCGGATTCCACGTTAATCAGTAGGTCCACGTCTCATATAGCCTAGTTGCTAAAAGGGACGCTAAACTAAAAATCAACTCAACTCAACTCTTTACTAATCCAATTGTCGTATTACATAACATTATTAGTTATATGTATAAGGACGTAGTTATAGTTCTTAGGAATAAAACTATTAACTTAAAAGTATACGTACAATAATAAGAATTAAAAACTTTTTTTTTTGTAACTAAGTTACGAGAGTCGATGTGCACTTTATTCCTCAATCTTACACATAATTGACCAGATGCGCAGCTATATAGATACAAATCTGTTTGTTGTTGCTTCTCTGTATGATTTCTAATTTTAGATATCAGTGTGTTAGAAATAAAGACAGACGCCTCAATTTCCGACTTGTCTGGTGTAGACGGCGAGAGTGAGAGTTGAAAAACGATCGTCTCAAATGACCATTAGTAAGTCACTGGACACTTCCTTTAACAGGCTGTTGTTATTTTTTTCTCTTGGCAAGCAAAAATAAAAAAAAGAAAAGAAAGAAAAAAGAAAGTTAGGAACGAAGCAATGTTGACATTTTAGTGATTTTCTCACTAAAGCTGATGGTGTTGAATGCTTGTTTGCTGGGGAAATTTTCTGTCAGTGAGAAAATCTAGAGGTTCTCAACCACTTTGGTGGAAATCTATTGTATTTTTGTAATGAACTGATTGCCTGATAAATGTAATGCCGTCTTGCTCACAGATCCCGCATTCTCTCTTTTAGACTAAGCTCAATGATCAAATCGTAACTAGTCAACTGTTATCAGAGATATTACTATATGTGAAACACCAATGGTACAGTGATACTAAGGTGCAAGCAGTTTTCCTAAAAGCCTTCTCACCTCATACAAATAAATGAAAAGGTGATTTCAGCGCAGTCTCTTGATTCGGATACTGTGCAGATAGACATTAATTTGCTTTTAAAAAGTGTTCTTCTGTCCAATGTACGAAGCTTAATACAAACATTGCTTATAAATTTTACGTTCTTGAAAGGGAAAAACTTGTTTGAAACAAAACTAGATTCTCAAGTCAAAATCATTCAAAATGTTCCTATTTTAGGTGTAATTCACTCGGTAGTACTTATAGCAAATATACTGTAGTATCTGGGAGGAGGGGTATGAAGATTCAGTAAGGGAGGCTAAGTAACTGACAGAAATAAATTACATTTGTAATTTCATTACAAATATTACGAATGCTGTAACAAGGAAGATTTAAATTAATCACTGAAAAAAAAACACAAAATGACTATTAAGTAAGAACTGTGACCTGACCAGGATATTAGTGCGGTTTTTGGAGAAGGGCGCTGCTGTTGTGTTTACATCAGTTTCATGGCAAGCGCGGTGGGACAGGGAGTTGACAGTGTCACTCTGCAGTGTATCCAACGGTTTTTAAAAGTTGCACATTAGATGTTATACGTAGCCTAATCTGTTTGCGCTTAATAAAGAATACTATAGTTAGTATTGAACGCAGGAATGGTTCACCATTCCTGCAGTAATGCAGATGTATTGTGTATAATGGCATATACAAGAAAATTAGCAGTTTAAGAACAACATAACACAATTGACAATTCAGTGAGTTTCTACTGTGTATTAAGTATATTGTACAAAAATCGATTTATCTTTATTGCTTTCATTATAAAACAGAAACAACCTGTAAAACGCAGGAATTACGATGTCAATGACAAGAAGATTAATGTAAGGTTGATAGTTAAGAGACTTGCGCAATACCTTGTAACTGTAAGTTTAAATCAAGTTGAGGTTAAGGCTCATGATGCTTGTGTTTGTTTTAAGTATATGTTTATCGGTTGACAAGTAAATTATTTTCTCGAGTTTTGGCCAGGGAAGAATTCCGATGTTTTCACTCGAGAATTATGGAAGTACTCTCCATTGGTCTATTGGCTAGCGCATGTGCCTTTGCTGTAAAGTATGTGAGAAATTAATTTTCCAGTCCTTCATTTTCACTATTATCGAAATCCAGCCCTTCCGTAAATTTGTAATAGAAGTATTGATAAAACATCAGCGTATGGGTAGTGTAAGCTTCAGCATATAATAAATTAAAAACTTTTATTTATGAGGACAGAAATTCCTCTTGAACTTCCTCTAAATTTCTCAGATTCTAGCTCTCAGGTGACAAAGAATTAAATCTACTAACTGCTTTCACACACAATACAATTTGGAAACTTGGAAGCCTAGTGTTATCTTTGTCTGTAATACATATCATTTGTGGATTGACTTCAGAGGACTGAGTTTAGCCTGTAAGCATAAGTTGCCTATAAGTTAAACATATCAGATGTACGGTCTTGTTTAATAAAACCCGGACTAAAAATCCCTGTATTGTTATGAAATTCAAGTGTAAATATTAAAATGTACTACGTATGGTTGCAAGAGGTTTGGTTGCATTTTTCTTTGTTAATACTGAACTTGTTAATACCTAACATTGGCACTCATCTTCTTTATAAATTGATGTAAGAAGCGGCCGCCTGATTTCCGGCTAATTGTTTCATTACCGATATCTTTGAGCAATGAGATAACAGTGGAAGACAAACTTCGTTCTTTTGAAACTTGATACTTTGAAAAACTAATACAAATCGTTTCGTTATTTAAATACATATTCACCATAATCAGTTTCAGGAGTAGCATTAATCTTATATTAACGTAATGGCTATAAGAGTTAATCAGAAAATGTATTTTGTATGTTTCTTTTTTAATACGTAATTCAGTTTTTTTTAATTTCACTGGCTATAAGGAACCTTCAATTTATAAGGTACACCACTTTAAACTTTAATCGCTACCCATCCGCCCCCAATGCAACATTGAGTATATTTCACTTTTCAAAATGTGGCAGAAATACTGGAATTTCTTTATTACCAAGCCATGTTAAATAATGACAGGTTAGATCAAAGAAAGTTATCTTTATCTACCATCTCGATCAAAGGCGGGTCTAAGACTCCGGGGGCGCTTAGGAGTGTGGTAGTGAAAGGTTATCAGTTTCTCTCTCACCAGACCTTGCAGCACATTCTAATATGATCTCAATGCAAAGAAAAAAAAATGTTACTCAAGGTTACTTAGACAATCGATCGGAGTTCACATGGTCTGACTTGGTGGCAATTTCGAATACATCTCCTCTCAAAACTACACAGTAGAACTTGCTTTAAACAATGGAAACACAGTTTCTAAATGTATAACTTTGGTTTACAAGGATGAATTTCGAGGTGTGAGGTTTTGTTAATAGGAGGAGTAGAAATTAGTTACACTCGAATGCTACGAAGTTCTTAGTGTTTCTTTGTACAACACTGAGGTTAGTTAATTTGCAAGTTATTGCCAAATTAATTTGGAAGGTGTATGTACTTTTTCTGTGGGTCACTTAAAGTGTTCTGGAAATAACTTCCATAACTTTTGAGACCGTGTTTGTCTTAACTTGATCATGTGCGTGAAGTGGTTTATTACGAACAGGACAAACAGAATTGTGATAGAGTGATTACAAATAATCCGGTTAGAAACACTGCTGCTTGCATTTTAGTTACAAAACCGGCCGCCCGCACTCGTCCGCTGGTCTGGTAATAATAATTATTATTATTATTATATTTTTAATCTCCGTTTAAACCAGTTTCAGCTTAATAATCTGACAGCCCTCTTTGGCAAGTGCAGATTACTGAAGAGCTCTTCTTCTCCAAAGAACTTCCTGACAGGTTTGTTAAATGATGTTTTGCCTTTATCTGTTCCAGTTGTGTCACAGTACTTATAGGGACAATAGCTGTAGCTGAGATAATGATTGATCTTATTGTAAATTTCTGACATTTCCATATTTCTTTTTGGCCAGGTCTTTTCATTTGCTTATTTTCTTACGTACTAAATGTTGTACGTATCTTATCTTGGTTCATTTTATTGATAACAGTGATGTCGGATCCGCTTGTAGGTACCGTTACATCCATTCTGATTTTTTAATCTCAGTAGAGTTTATTATTATTATTATTATTATTATTATTATTATTATTATTATTATTATTATTATTATTAATATTATTATTATTTCTGAAGATTTGAGAATTGAAGGTTCCATCTGAAATCGCTAGAATGGTCATACCAACGAATGGCAAGAAGGGTGCGTGAAGTATGCAGAATTCACGAAGAGGGGCACCAGTTAAACGAGATTGGAACCACTGATGTAGAGAGTTAAAAGCTAGGAATCGCGTTTGTTAATCGAGACAATTCATCCACTTGATCCCAAGATATGAACAAAGATCGATTCTCCATGTATTCCTATGGGACTAATTATAGATATCATCCTTGCTTGATATACTACCCGCAGTGCTGTTGAATATAGCAGATATATGTGTATAATGCTCGGAGTGTAAGATACTAATCTGTCCGTGAATTAGAAGGAAAAAGGGAAACTAAATTACCTTGAACCTAACCTCCTCATCTGATATACAATGTGACATCGCTGCTTGTTTTTCTCTATGATGCATTTAAAGTGTTACACTTAGTAACACTTCATTGAATGATATATCTGAAAGCTTATTCCATGTAAAAGTTGCACAGAAACCTGAAATTTTCAATTTTCAGCTCTACTTAAACTGTGAACTATTCTCCACCTTTGTCCTCCTTTAGGAGATTGTGTCCCACGCTGTTGATTACAATTTCCTTTTTTCTCTCTCTCAGTCTCTGTGTCTATGTGGGTTGTTGTGTACTGCAGCTGCAGGCAGGGAGACCCGCTTAACTTCCGCCCACCAACAGCGCATTTAATCGTTGAGCAAATGCCTCCTGTCATGTTCAGGCTCCGGTCTTGTTTCGAAACGTTGTACATTTTAATCCAACATAGATGCTAGTGTCATATTTGTATATACTCTGTCAAAGCAAAACTTGTACAACCGATAAGGTCTCCATTGCTTGTGTGTACGGACACCACCGCATAAATAATAAATGACAAGTAGCATTCACTCACAGTTTGACAGTTTTAAAAAAGTTGTTTGGTGGGTGGGAAAGTAAACCTCTCTATAGATTCCATGGCTGATCAAATTTTCAGTTACTATAATGCAGAAAGCAAAGGGAAGACTGTTCGGTGTATTCAGAGATGCTACTTATCAAAAACTGAATTTGTTCATAGTAATAATACTAAGTAAAGATGATTATTTATGCATTACATTTCAAGATTTTTTAAAATTAAGATGTAGTTAAAGCATTATAAAATCTCAATAATTCTACTGTCAACGATAATTCAACCAAGTGTATAAGTAGTCATAATCGGTATGTTTCTCCAGAATTATTTATTATAAGCTGAACCTGCGCTGTCCATCCAGCATATCATTCTAACATAGCATAAATCTTCTTCCCTCACTACATCTATACATTTCCCTTTACACATATAAATGAAGTACGGAAGATCTCACAAAAGTAAGTTAATCGCCATACAAGCAAGAATTTCAATTTATAGCATTATAAAATTATTGTATACATTCTTTGTATTGTGGATGAAACGACCCTGGTATCATTTATCTTCTCGCTCTCGAAGTTTGTTGGAGATTCAAGAAAAATAACTCCTAAACTAAGAAAAACATCGGAGATTTGTTTTCATTATTAAAAAGTGCAATATTCTGGCCAATACATTTCTCTGAAACAAAAAAGATAAGAATATGCCACAATAAAGATTAAGTGACTACGGGAGTGCTCTAGAACTATCGATTTTTCGTGTTTAACACTGCGTTTTTGAGAAATTCGCGTATTCTTCTTGATTAGGAGCAGAATCAATCATTTCAAAAAAAAAAAAAAAACTATCTAAACCAAGAATTGCTAAAATTGACGTTTCTAAACGAGAGAAAAAATATTTGAAGAAAATGTAATATTTTGTCCCGGTATTTGTACCTTAGCAACACAATACAGACCCTGTTAATCTTATGGGCTTGAAGCGATTTCTAAAATGTTGAATAAAAAATAATGGCAGATTATTTCTTCAAACAATGAATGAAAATTGGCAAATGTACACAAAATTTGGAATCCAACAACGAAAACGGCACGTTTCTAGAACTTGTGGTTTCCGGGATCTCCTTGTCGAGAGGAATTGACTACAAACATATAAACGTAGTCTTTTAATATACAGATAGGCTACTACAATCAAAATCTCTCACACAAATATGAAACCTGAAGAAAATTGAGTTTTATTGTTCTTACCACTACATGGGTGAGTTGTAGGGTAAAAACAAAAGGGGAGAAATAATTTTGCTACTGGGAACTACTACAGTTGCGAACTTTCTATTATGCTGCCAAATAAACCTGAATTATTTATTGGCATTTGCAGTGTCAAGTTCAACTCTCATAAGGGTCATAGAATTTTATATTTCTAGTTAAGTCCCTTTCAGCAGCGGGGCTATATGAAACGTAGATCTGCAGATTAACATGGAATCCGAACCACATGAGTTCCGCCGGATTCGAATTCCTGGTCTCCAATGCTAGGTACGCTAACCGCTTTGGTCATAGAATTTTAATGAGGCAATTTAAAAGATACTTGAATCTCACATGTAGGCAGGTAGAATTGAAGTTTAGTGTCCCTTTCAGTACCGTGGCTATATTGACATGGGCTTACTATTTAAAGTGGAACTTGAACCAACATAAACTGACGCGATATTTCAAGGCTTTCCTATCGGGAATCTAATCCAGAACCCTGTACACCAAAGACATGGGCACTAGCCACTAAACCAAAGGTCAGAGCTTGAATTACGAGACATTGATATATGGTACAGAAAGTGCCGCTCATGAACCAGTGACTAACGTGTGTGGTTTCTGTATACGTCTTCTCAAGTTCGATCCCCGGTGGAAGTGCGTGCTGCCTCGGATATAAATTCGAGTAGTGGTTCGCATACCAATCGAAAGTAATACAGTGAACTCACAGGTTAAGACATTAATCCGTTCCGTAAAGCTGTTCGAGAACCGAAATGTTCGTAAAGCGATTTGTTTGCAAATCGATTTTTCGCGAACCGAGGGATCCATTGTATTATACTTTAATCAATCAATCAATATCAATCATCCAAGCAAAAATCCAATTGGCTAAACACCCCCCTTCCCCCCGCGGCTGATAACTAAGTGTGTTATGGGTGCGAAAATTATAAAGTCAAAGGAAGTTTTGCTTTTTAGTTATACATAGTATTTTTAATTTATAGCTATTCTGTGAGGTTCTAATCCCTCCGGTGACAGTTCCTGGTAAATGATAACGAACATATTAACAACTTCTGATGGACTGACTGTACGGTGTTATTAGCCCTTCTCGAATATTATGTACAGTATATTAGCGCTTTGGCGAAATGAAAGTTGACGTATGATTAATCCTTTCTGTTTATACGTTATATTTGTTTGAAGCTTCACTTGAATCTTGTTTAGAATAGGCCAAGTACCACTAGTGACATTTCAAATTTTGCCAGAGAGAAGGGGACAAGATTGTCTACCGAGTAAGGGTTTCCCGTTTTCTATTAGTACGTTAGTATACAATTTATTAAACAGTATGTGCTTCTCAAACTAATGTGTGGCAATTTCTTCCCCCGCCCACCCGAAATGATACCCTTGCTAAGCGGTTGTTGTATCATTTTTGAATCCATGTGGAATCACATAGTTCTTCCCTTGCCGGGATGGCACCACAAGTGGTAGCACATTCCTGCATCTATACATTAATATACTCACTACTTGTGCAACAGCATCAATGTCTTTCAGCATAAGAATTTTATAATGATTTTGTCGATAAATATCATGTATGTACGAGGTTATTTCAATGGCATGACAATGAAATATCTCGTGACTGGTAATGAACCGTTCATACCACCTAGTTCCATTTATGGAAAAAATAATGGATCAGGTTCAATTATCTAGCTGTGTCAGTTCGTTGGAGGTAGCCACTGGAATCCATTGCTGTGCGTTAATCTAGCATGATGCATGATAATGCTCCAGTAGACACTTCTGTTGTTGCCAAGAGTAGTAAGGGGGTGACCTGATCTAACTTTGGACTTTGACCACGACATTTGTGACGTCATAGGTCAAAGGTCAATGACCTTGGCCCCGGGTCAATGACCTAGGGGTATATAGAACCACCTCCTCTAAATTTTGGCAGGGGTACCATGGCCTACCCCCTAAATTTTCGCAGGGGTACCTAGGACCATTCCCCTTAAATTTTGGAAATTGCCAAATCTAAAAATTGGGTATGGTAGCCCAGGACCATAGTATGTACCTCTATTAGTATTGGGGGTCTATGTCGTTCCCTTTCATAGGTAAAAAATTGCCAAAATATAAACGAAAGCAATACGTTGTACTACGTGTTTGGTCTTTTGGCCCAATTTATCCTCTTGGATGAGGTCCTATTACCTTATATGGTTATATGGGTATGTATAGGGGTCTATTCCCTATCATAAGGCATAGGTACATTTGTGCACCCCTTTAAAAATTTGTGAGAGGTACCTTGGCCCACCCCTTACATTTTAGAAATTGCCCATTTTACACATTTGATATAATAGTATAGGACCCTAATTTATATTACTATAAATTTGGGTGGTCCAACTCGTTCCCTTTCATGGGTACGAAATTGCCAAATATTAGTACAACCACGTGTTTCATTTTTGACCTAATTTATTCCCTTGGATGAGGTCCTATTACCTTATATGGTTATATGGTCATGTATATGGGCCCATTTCCTATCATAAGACATAGGTACATTTGTGCACCCCTTTAAATTTTTGGGAGGGGTAACTTGGCCCATCCCTTTAATTTTGGAAATTGCCCATTTTATATATTTGGTATTATAGTATAGGACCCTAATATAGATTACTATAAATTTGGGTGGTTCACCTCGTTCCCTTTCAGGGTACGAAATTGCTAAATTTTAGTACAACCACCTGTTGGGTTTTGGCTCAATTTATCCCCTTGGATGAGGTCCTATTATCTTATATGGTTATATGGGTATGTATAGGGGTCCATTTCCTATTATAAGACATGGGTATATTGATGCACCCCTTTAAATTTTTGGGAGGGGTACTTTGGCCCACCCCCCTTAAATTTTGGAAATTGTCCAATTTAAACATTTGGTATTATAGTATAGAACCCTAATATAGATCACTATAAATTTGGGTGGCCACCTCGTTTCCTTTCATGGGTACAAAATTGCCAAATTTTAGTACTACCACGTGTTTGGTTTTGGCTCAATTTATCCCCTTGGATGAGGTCCTATTACCTGATATGGTTATATGATCATGTATAGGGTTCCATTCCATATCATAAACCATAGGTACATTGATGATCCCCTTTAAATTTTGGGGAGGGGTACCATGGCCAACCCTTACATTTTAGAAATTTTCCAATTTAAGCATTCGCTATCATAGTACATGACCTCGACATGTATCATGATAAATTTGGGTGGTCCACCTTGTTCCCTTTCATGGGTAAAAAATTGCCAAAATATAAACATAAGCAATATGTTGTACCACGTGTTTGGTTTTTAGCCTAATTTATTCCCTTTGACGCGGTCTTATTACCGTATATGGTTATATGGTCATGTATATAGGTTCATTTCCTATCATAAGATGTGGGTACATTGATGCACCCTTTAAAAATTGGGAGGAGGTATCTTGGCTCATCCACTCAGTTTTAGAAATTGTTTAATATAAGCATTTGGTATCATAGTACAGGTCTTCAATATGTACCACTATAAATTTGGATGGATCACATCGTTCCCTTTCATGGGTAAAGAACTACCAAAAATCAAATTTCGGAGGTTATTGACCCCTTTGATAAGTATTTAGCACGTTATATGGGTGTGTACAGAGGTTTATTACCTTTATATGTTTCTGTTCTCTTTTAAATTTGGGAATTATCAATTAACAAAATTCGGTAAACGTTTCCTAGGACCCATTATAGATGTTGGTGTTCCTCTTATGGCCAAATATTCAAAATTTAAAGGTTATTGACCTATTTTTTGATACGGCTTTATTATTGAATAACTACAGGATTTATTACTTTTTCATAAGACACAGTTGTATTTGTGTACCAATCTTAAATTTTAGGAGGGGTACATTTCTTATTGTCATATCAATAATTGGTAATTGTTCTTAAAATTGGATAGTATCTCATTCATTGGGTAAATCAGTGTCAAATATTAGTGTGATCAGTTATTGACCTATGATGGGATTAGGAGTCCAGAACATTGGTACATTTAAACTTTGTAGGATAATTTGAGAATTGTCAAATTAAATTGCGTCATTGGTTTTGATTATTACAGCCTATGGGCCAAATATAAACGTAAGGAATACGATGTACCACGTGACTGACCTTGATGAGGTATTGTACAGGGATTCGTTTCCTTTGTTGTGGTACTTCTTAAGTTTGAGTACACACTTGTAGAAAACTGTTGGTTCTACTCAGGTAAACAATTGACGAACATTATTGACATTATTGAACATATAATGATATGATTAATTCTAAGACTTAGGTATATCAAGAGAAGTATTCTTTAAATTCGGGAATTGTGATAAACAGAACTATAAATAAGGCGCGAAATTTGAAACAATACTTTGAACTTTAGTCACAGCTCATAGTCTAAGATCATTTGTGGTGATTGATTTGACCTTGAGCTTTAGAAATCTGATAGCTAACCTTATTGAATCTTATGACTCATAGTCTTAAGGGAATACATGCTACAACACTGAAATTTATTCACAAGGTGATGTAATCTGACACTGGTAAAGTTATTGTTGATGCAATTTGATTGGTTGATCACTATCTTTCGTGCAATCTGATTGGCTGATCACTATCTTTCGTGCAATCTGATTGGGTGATGATTTTCAAATCTTTGCTGCATTGAGTTTTAAGTTTTGTTTAACATTTAAAAACTCTTTGAAATTTTTGTTTGAAACTTTGGTTTGACATTTTTTCGTTTGATATTTTTAGTTTGAAAATTTTTGTTTCGAAATTTTGGTTTGAAATTTTTTTGAAATTTTTCTTTCAAAATTTTTTGTTTGAAACTTTGGTTTGAAATTTTTTCGTTTGAAATTTTTAGTTTTAAAGTTGTTTCGAAAGTTATTTGAAAAATTTTTGTTTGAAATTTTTGATTCAAAATTTTTTGTTTGAATGTTTTTTGCAATATTTTTTGTTTTGAAAGTTTTGTTTCAACAGAGGTTTTTGTTCTAAACAGTTCCTGTTCTTTACTAATGAGTGCACAAACTTTTAAAAATGCCAAACCAAACTTTGAAACAAAAATTTCAAAATAAAATTTTGAAACAAAAATTTCGAAACAATTTTCAAACAAAAAAATTCAAACGAAAAAATTTCAAACCAAATTTTCTTCTAAGCAGTTCCTGGACTCCTAACCCCATCATAGGTCAATAACTGATCACGTGATCATACTAATATTTGACAATGATTTACCCAATGAATGAGATACTATCCAATTTTAAGAACAATTACCAATTATTGATATGACAATAAGAAATGTACCCCTCCTAAAATTTAAGATTGGTACACAAATACAACTATCTTATGAAAAAGTAATAAATCCTGTAGTTATTCAATAATAAAGCCGTATCAAAAAAATAGGCCAATAACCTTTAAATTTTGAATATTTGGCCATAAGAGGAACACCAACATCTATAATGGGTCCTAGGAAACGTTTACCGAATTTTGTTAATTGATAATTCCCAAATTTAAAAGAGAACATAAACATATAAAGGTAATAAACCTCTGTACATACCCATATAACGTGCTAAATACTTATCAAAGGGGTCAATAACCTCCAAAATTTGATTTTTGGTAGTTCTTTACCCATGAAAGGGAACGATGTGATCCATCCAAATTTATAGTGGTACATATTGAAGACCTCTACTATGATACCAAATGCTTATATTAAACAATTTCTAAAACTGAGTGGATGAGCCAAGATACCTCCTCCCAATTTTTAAAGGATGCATCAATGTACCTACATCTTATGATAGGAAATGAACCTATATACATGACCATATAACCATATACGATAATAAGACCGCGTCAAAAGGAATAAATTGGGCCAAAAGCAAAACACGTGGTACAACATATTGCTTATGTTTATATTTTGGCAATTTTTTACCCATGAAAGGGAACAAGGTGGACCACCCAAATTTATCATGATACATGTCGAGGTCATGTACTATGATAGCGAATGCTTAAATTGGAAAATTTCTAAAATGTAAGGGTTGGCCATGGTACCCCTCCCCAAAATTTAAAGGGGATCATCAACGTACCTATGGTTTATGATATGGAATGGAACCCTATACATGATCATATAACCATATCAGGTAATAGGACCTTCATCCAAGGGGATAAATTGAGCCAAAACCAAACACGTGGTTGTACTAAAATTTGGCAATTTTGTACCCATGAAAGGAAACGAGGTGGCCACCCAAATTTATAGTGATCTATATTAGGGTTCTATATTATAATACCAAATGTTTAAATTGGGCAATTTCCAAAATTTAAGGGGGGTGGGCCAAAGTACCCCTCCCAAAAATTTAAAGGGGTGCATCAATATACCCATATCTTATAATAGGAAATGGACCCCTATACATACCCATATAACCATATAAGATAATAGGACCTCATCCAAGGGGATAAATTGAGCCAAAACACAACACGTGGTTGTACTAAAATTTGGCAATTTCGTACCCATGAAATGGAACGAGGTGAACCACCCAAATTTATAGTAATCTATATTAGGGTCCTATACTATAATACCAAATATATAAAATGGGCAACTTCCAAAATTAAAGGGATAGACCAAGTTACCCCTCTCAAAAATTTAAAGGGGTGCACAAATGTACCTATGTCTTATGATAGGAAATGGGCCCCTATACATGACCATATAACCATATAAGGTAATAGGACCTCATCCAAGGGAATAAATTAGGTCAAAAACGAAACACGTGGTTGTACTAAAATTTGGCAATTTCGTACCCATGAAAGGGAACGAGATGAACCACCCAAATTTATAGTAATATATATTAGGTTTCTATATTATTATATCAAATGTGTAAAATGGGCAATTTCTAAAATTTAAGGGGTGGGCCAAGGTACCTCTCACAAATTTTTAAAGGGGTGCAGAAATGTACCTATGTCTTATGATAGGTAATAGACCCCTATACATACCCATATAACCATATAAGGTAATAGGACCTCATCCAAGAGGATAAACTGGGCCAAAAGACCAAACACGTGGTACAACGTATTGCTTTCGTTTATATTTTGGCAATTTTGTACCCCTAAAAGGGAACGAGGTGGACCACCCAAATTTATCATAATACATGTTAGGGTCCAGTACTATAATACCAAATGTTTAAATTGGTCAATTTCCAAAATTTAAGGGGTGGGCCAAGGTACTTCTCCCAAATTTTTAAAGGGGTGCACAAATATACCCATATCTTATGAAAGGAAATGGAACCCTGTATACGCCCATATAACTATATAGGATAATAACACCTCATCAAAGGGGATAAATTAGGTCAAAACCCCCGAAATTTGAATTTTTGGCAATTTTTTACCTATGAAAGGGAACGACATAGATCCCCAATACTAATAGAGGTACATACTATGGTCCTGGGCTACCATACCCAATTTTTAGATTTGACAATTTCCAAAATTTAAGGGGAATGGTCCTAGGTACCCCTGCCAAAATTTAGGGGGTGGGCCATGGTACTCCTGCCAAAATTTAGAGGAGGTGGTTCTATGTACCCCTAGGTCATTGACCCGGGGCCAAGGCCATTGACCTTTGACCTATGACGTCACAAATGTCGGGGTCAAAGTCCAAAGTTAGATCAGGTCACCCCCTTACTACTTCAAGGGTACAGTGCAAAAACTGAAGTGTAGGGTGGCTGTGCTCCTCGAACCCAGCCTTTTACTGCAGCCGCGGCAACAAAACTGTGCGAACTGGAGCACTGCCATGCGGTGTGCGAGCTCAGTGCATACTAACTGATTCAAATGACTGCCTCCAATGAATTGATTTCAGATAGAGAGTTGAAACTGATACACCATTTCTCCGACAGATGGCACTATATGCTCTGAACGGCTTATTACCATTGGCGCAATATCAGTGCCACGTCGGAAAACTTCGGAAATACCCTCGTATCACTTCCTCTGAAAATATCTTCAAAATGTATGGTGAAAATATGACATACTTTCAATACCAGATACATCACCATAAAAAGTTTTGATTCAGAAAATGAAATGAAATCTTTAAGTTTTACGTCCCTCGGTTATGCCAGCTAGGCTAAAGGAGACGGTGATGATGAGAAATGAATTAAATGGTGGAATGACGAAAGGGGGAGGAAATGGGAGAACCCCGAGAAAACCCACACACTCGGTGTTTGGCTACCACAAAGTTTACTTGGCGCGAGCTGGGATTGAACAAGGGGCCCTATGCACCAGAGGTGAACACTCTACCACTGAGCAACCGCGGCGCAGTTTTGATTCAATTTGCAGCATAATAGTACTGATATTTTGTTTTTGTTTCAAAGGGACTATCACTGAATCTTTATTCATGAAATTTTGATGAATGAACAGAAATTAATATGTTTTGCTTGCAACTTGAAAATTTACTGCTTTAATCATCAATGGCGCCAATGCAGTACCCTCATCTGTAACTCGTGGCATATTACCATCCACAGTATACCTTTTCATACGTAATGTAAGATTAAACCATCACTTTCAGGTTATCTGTTCCAAATTGACAACTTCAACGCACTAACGGTTATCGTACTACACATAAGAATTACCCTCTCCTTATAATTCATTAATTGTAATTTCTTCTCCTCTTATCTTCTACATTACTTTCTACATTATTGAATCTTCTACATTATTGAATCCAATACAAAGAATATCTTCATTGGCGGTTAGTTGAACATAAGTTTTAAACTATTGAATCCAGTACAAAGAATAACTTTATCGGCGGTTAGTTGAACGCAAGTTGTAACCTATTGAATCCAGTACAAAGAATAACTTCATTGGCGGTTAGTTGAACATAAGTTGTAAACTATTGAATCCAGTACAAAGAATAACTTCATTGGTGGTTAGTTGAACGCAACTTGTAACCTGCACAAAGAATAACCTCGTTTGTGATGATTTCATCCACTACTGCCAATACGAAAAGTATTAGCTATAGAACAATATCAATATCTTGATGGTTGTAAGTGAACAGCGTAAGTTGACCTTTATAAATGTCAGTCGGATACTTTATAATTGATCTGGAGAATTTCGCGTCTTGATATATAGTACATTCCTCTTGGATGTAATTGGAATGTACCGTCTTATTCGTGACAGGTTTCAACTCTAGGTACGAATCCCAGATTAAGTTGTAGGTTTCAGCGAACCAAGAAACATTTTATAAGTACTTTTATTTCGAAATTCAAAATCCTTTTCTAGAACTCCTCTATTCTCTTCTATTGAGCTCATAAGGCATCTTTATTGCTCTTGTCCTTATTTAGTATCCAGTAAACTAAAGAAAGTGAATTGCCAATAATTCAAGAATAAAGATTTATGAATAAGTTTAAAAAAGTGAAGAACAGTTTGATAGATAGTCATTTTGATGTTGCATTTACGCTAGAATGTTTAAAATTTGTAGCTGAATCAATTCTCCAACACATTTTGAGTAAGTTCATATTTTGTTTCTAAAATGCATATCCTTACATGAACATGTGCTAAAAACTAATAGTAAAAATTGAGTTTTTTCCATATTTGTCAATCCTATAAAGTGAATGTTGATCGAAGAATCGGTGAAATGAGTATTTGGGAGAAAACGAAAGTATTTCGAGAAAACCCACAGACACGATGTTGTTCTGTACTAACTTCTTTGGCCAGAAATTGTACCAGGGACCTCATGCACCAAAGGTAAACACATTACTCCTGTGCCACCGTGCGTGCCGTACAGCAAAAGAGATTTACGAACATGGTTCAATGGTTGTGGTAATGTTTTCAGTCCTTCACAAACGTTCGCTAAAAAGATCTGAAAGAAACTAACACTACAAAACTACAGAATTATGGTCCTTCATATGCCGCTGTAAAGAAGTCTGTGTTGCAATTTAAGTGTAATGATTCCTCAACAGATGATGATTCACATGCAGAAAGACGACAACCCCGGCCATTCTTGAGTTTATCGACCAAATTCATGACTTTATTCTCGTGGACTATGGACTGCCAAACATCAGTGAAACGTGAGACAGAGATTCTGGTTATTTTATAAGGACAATTTGATGCTATAATTCAAAATGATAATATAAATATATAATTTTGAATAGCATTAACATTAAGTCAATTAAGTCTTGTAATATTACTTTTGTCTATAGAACCCCTGTTTTAACTATTTGATTTTCTGTCCTAGAATCACGATCCAAAACTTACAATTAATAACTCCATCACTGAGGCACCATGATTTCTAGGGTAAATTCTCTAAATAGCAGAGTAAATAAAAAAGGATTTTGAAAAGAAAGAAAAATAAAAATGCGGTCTGCTATTAAAGCTGGAATTCAATTCTCACAATCAGATAAAAAAAAAATAAATAAATAAAGGAACAAAGTTGTAACTTTTATGGCATTTTCTCATGTGTTAGTTGCATACAGAAAATCCTGCACAGCTATTAAACAAGCTTTAACAATCTCAAACACGGTTGTGTTTGCACTTCCCGCTCCTACCTAGCCCACTTCCCCCTCGTAGTACAAATCAAATTTTCTGAGTTTGCGTTTGAACTAGCAAGTGCTGCGCGCTTTACACACACACAAACCGGCACTCGTACAAATATCTCACATACATAGAGTTTTCTTTTCTCTCACAGGCCCTCATAAGCATTAGGAATTCTCTTTATCTCTCTCTGTCTCCCCGAACGACCACCATAACCGATGGAACTTGGTGTAACCCAGAAGTGCTTGACTACCTCAATTTACTTGGTCGCTCGATTGCCGTCACCCGCCGAGTTCTCTCCAATGAGTTTTCTCTTGGAAAATGCCAATTCTCTCCGTTTCATTCTGCGTTATTTCTCACCCACTTCACTCAATATCCCTTCTCCCAACCACCCATCGCTTGATTTCCAACTCACCATTAAAAGATACCAAGTCGATGATGAACGTTCAACACACAGAAGACGCTGCATGATCTTCATTCGGACGCTTTTTTATTACTAATATTATTTTGCTTTTCTTTTGTGTCGATTTCATCCGTATCTCAGCAAGTGAACCGACAACAACACGAAGAATATTGAGCGTCCTTTTTCAAAGTAGAGCATTACCATATTCAAGGCACATCGACCGTGAATTTATCGCTGTCAGACTACTTCCTTTTTATTCTTTAAACCAAGGTCATCGCCATAATGAGCCTCATCGCACATTTGCGCAGCTTCAGTCGTTGACCAATTGGAAAGCACAGCAAGTGCAAAGGATTGCAAAACATAGACAAATGCTAAATGACTCACAACTTTTTACAAATAATATTTCATATGCCCTAGTTTGCTACAATGAGGACGAAGAGGGAACTAAGTAAATTATTGTTTATTACTCTTGCTCTTCACTTATAAACGTAAGCAACAAGGAAGCTACCACCAATCTTTATGGAAAAATGCTAGGTCAGGTATAATTCATCTTTTATGTTTCTACTATGGCTTTTACAGTGGGTGGTACTACATTCACAGCCGTAGCTAAGAGGGGCAAGAAGGGCAGTTGCCCCGGAAGGTAATAGCAAGAGGGGCTAAAGATAAAATTATATTTGTGTGGTCACATACAGAATAAAATTACAGAAATTTACAATTATTACTGAACATTAATGCTGTCACCCATTTCAAACATTTTAAAAGCACGTAGTTGCAAATGTATTTAAATTGCATTTGTTATCGATAGTATGAAACGTTGTAAATAGTTGTAAATGTTCATAATTGTTCTCCAAGTATATTTGTAAACAAACAAAGGAAGTTTTGTCAAAGTTTAACAAAAAGTCCAAAATAAGCCTCTTGAAAACAATTCTTATTTGAAAAACAATACACAATGATCGCTTTTGGTTGTTGTAGTGGTGTGACCAAGTACCTTGATTAAAAAAAAAAATCAGCATACCATAACAACAAAAGCTGTTTCTCTTCTTTGAAAAAAAAAGAAAGAAAGAAAACTTGGTGAGTGTCGGGGGCGTCAAATTCTACTTCGCCTTGGTTGCCGAAATCTCTAGCTACGGCTTTGACTACATTTCATCTTCCTGGTATAGATTGACTTTAGAAACCCGATCACTAACAGTCCTGGCACAGAAAAAATTAAAAGAGAATACAGAAAAATTAGTGATACAGTAAAACGTGATTAATCCTTACTAATTAGGAAAAAAGTTGGCCAAATTAATGGAAATTTTGATTCACTGAAATAACCTAAAAGTATAACAGAAAGTGCATTGAAACTAGGTTTATAGCAACAAAACACTTATTATGGTGCATTTAGAGGGCAAAAGCCCAAATACGTATACAGTATAATTAAAACAACATACATACATTATATTCTATACTATGATGATGTGCCCGACGGACCTGGCACTCTGAATCACTCGAAATTCTTGCTGTGGAAGTTGGTTTGATGTACATACTGTATCTATATTCTGTTCTGATGGTTTGGAATATAGTAATGACAACAATGGGCAAGTACACTACAGTATTCTTTTACTGACCAGGGAAGTTCGGGAGAAAGCACTCGTCTGCAGAGAAACTAAGCCTGTGATTTGAAAGACCAGTTCATGCTTATTAAAACAAGCTAATAAAATTTCTGTAAGGTTGAGAAGTTTTCGAGAAATTCAACGTTAAATGCACGATTGCGCCTCCTAGCGACCTACTGTTATTATGCAGTTTTGATGGTTTGAACTTACTACCTAGGTACTGCTTGATCACTGGGGACCATTCACAGACAAATTGTCCATTGCAAGTTGGATGACGGATGGCAAAGACGTAATGGTTGAGAATATACCAAAGAACTGTGCACGATTTGTACAACAATTTGATGTGTTTAGATTTCGACCAATCAAAGGTTATGGCAGGAAATTTGTACATAGTATGAAACTTCTTCATCCGGACGTTATGATGTACCAATGAAACAATCAAATGAAGTTCGTTCATGCTAATGAATCAGTTCCCATCACCGCAGTACATTGGATTGTTTTAGTTCGCGTTCTACAAGGCAAGTTACCTAACAAATTATATGCCTTTTGAATCTCCTTTCGAATTTGCTTTCTGTTTTAATTATGTGAACTGTTCCCTTGAAGGATGCAACGCAATTGCACACTCAAAATGTTCATAGTGCAAGGAAGCTGTTGCCCGCGTCATTTCTTCATAGAACAGTAGAACAGGGCTCAATGTTCATCTCTAACCTATCATTATTGTGTACAGTATAATGACTAATTTTAACTAACATACCCGTTATTTATTGTAAAACAGTTTTTCTGTTACCTCCTATAAATTTCAATTCCTATATCAATATTAGTTGCAAATAATTTTGTACTTAACGCGTTTAAATGCGCATATACTCATTTTTTCATATAAACTTCTAATTTGAATCTCTCGAACAGTTCTTAACTGTACAGGAATTTTATTTGCTTGTTGTATTAAGCATGAATTGGTCCTTCAAATGGCAAGCTTAGTTTCTCTGCAAGCGAGTGTTTGTTCCCGAACTTCCCTTGTGAACAATGTGACGAATGCGATTGTTGACCTATAGCCACTTTAAGACATTGCATTCTTCCCTCAATTTTTATTAATATTATTATTAGCCTGTCATATTTAACCGAAGTTTGGATTATCGGAGTTCCGATTAACGAGGTTTTATTACTCGAACCACTAGTTCTAGGTAGAGCGAGACTGGAAGCACAGCTAAGAAATATAGAGGAGTACTTCTTCGTACAATCTTCGTTGAAATTATAGTTCTATTCACTGTAGGACAAACAGCCACTTAGATATGGAAAATGATAAATTGTCTTTAATGGAAATTCAATTTGTAACACCTAAAACTAAATGCACGTTTTCCTAATTATAAAAATTTCAACTTGGTTTAAAGTCTTCCCCCCACATACATTAACTATGATACTCCGAAATGATATATAATTTTAAAGATTTTCATCTCTTCTAATTTTCGGTCAATGAAGAAATTTTATTGCAAAATCTTTTTAAAAGTCCCGAGTCCCTTTAAAAGTATGACAATCACGCATATTTTCGAAATACACTGAACTCTAGCCATAAGGCACTGTGAACGGGGTTACGCTTGGCAACAATGTAGAAAACATGAATGACGTTTATATCGCGATCACGAGTCAGGACCTACATATGGCACAAAGTAAAAGCCAATTGCTGTCGGCCCTGGTAGCCGAGTGAGCTAGCGCAACATGCTAGTAAGAAAAATCGTTGTAGGCGTGGGTTTGAGCCCTGTTAGAAACGTTCTTCTTATTATTTTTATAATTCTTCTTTCGTTAAAATAAGATTAAAATAATATTCAAAAAGTGATTTAACGATTATTTTTTAAAAATTTTCATTAAACTTCTTTCATTAAAATAAGATTGCCCTTGTACTTATACAGATCCATAACAAAAGTAATATAATAATAATAATAATAATAATAATAATAATAATAATAATAATAATAATAATAATAATAGTAGTAGTAGTAGTAGTAGTAGTAGTAGTAGGAACGGGTTAGATTGCAATTCAGCATTCATTTGTTTCCGTGCGATGTTGCCAAACCTAATGCCTTCTGGTTTGTATTTCGAAAATATGCGAAAATATTTCGAAAATTCTCGAAAATATTTCTGAGTATATTTCGAAAATATGCGACAATCACAAGCATGAAATACTTTTTTCTCGTCGAACGTAGTTTGATTTTACTAAATTTTAACTTCTCGCTTTCATGAAATAGAACAATTGCCATTTCACAATTTAGGTTTGTTCATCCGACACTAATCTCCTTTTCTCAGAGTAGTTAGTCAATTTTATTAATGTTAATATTTCATCAAATTTCACCCTATCTTTCGACTTAGCCTGGAAATATTAGTATTATACGCGTATTAAAACTAGTGTTTCTTGTCAGTACTAGGGATAATGTTCAAAATAGTTCTTGGTTAGGTTTCCAAATAATTTTCTAGAGAATATTCATAAAAATACCTAATGTTTCCTTTCTATTGAGTCTTTAAAATGAAAGAAGCCCCATGTCTTATAACTCGTTTATTGTAAACACAGATTACAGAATAGTAAATTATTATTATGAAGCAATGTATTATTAACAAGAACAACGTACTGAACATTAAATATGTCAATAGTTCACAGCGCATGCTGACAATATTCACCCTGAACTTCGGTACACAACTCAGCGTCTCAACATGTTTCTGGAAACTTTTGCGAATTCATTTGGTGTGATTTGCGCAATCGCATTGCTAATGTTTGTTTTCCACTCTTCAATTCTATGAGGGTTGTTATTACTTTTACTTTTACATTTAAATTGACCTACAATCAAAAATAGCAGGTAGGAAGATAGAGCGATGTGGGAGTGCACAAACCTGCGGAAACTGTACTTTCTTCTCTGAAAGCTTCATGGATATATGACATTGAAAACCATGAATTTTGCACCGTAGAGCCATCTTGCTGGAAAAATGCATGCTCCGGCTGTACCTCTGTTAGCTGCGCTATGAATGGCTGCAACAATTCCGTTACATACATTTGAGAATTCACGTTGTTTTTAAAGAAAATTGGGCCTACAATCCGTTGGCCTGAAACTGCACACCAAACTCTTATTTTTCAATCTGCAGTGGCACCTAAAATCCCTGTGATTGTCTGTTGACAAATAGAATGTGGTTTGAGAGTTCACCTACCCGCTGAGGTGAAACTATCTTCGTCTGTCATGAAATAAAGATTTGGATCCAGATAATTATCAGTAATATGCGTAAGTGACCATTCGCAATAGTGTCGTCGTTGTGCGTAATCCGCAGGTAATAATGTTTGCATGACCCTTACTTTGTACGCTCGCATATGTAACTGCTTCAACACGTTCTAGTATCTCGTTCGTTTGATGTCTAGTTGGGAAGATAGACGTATGGTTGATTTAGGTGGACTTCTTACCATAGCCTCTTGAACATGTTCCATATTTTCTGACGAATAAACTGTTTTTGCACGGTTACATTTGGCGTTAGCGACTGAACTTGTTATTCTAAATTTAGAGATCAATTTCTGCACAACTATAGCCGATGACATTACGTGATATCAAGTGACCCCGCTCGAGCAACGCACTAACGTTAAGAAATTACAAAACTCAGAAAGCTGCATATTTCACGTTCAGTCACTCTTTTTATCGGGTTACATGCACAGGACCGACACGGCATAGGATCGACACGGCATAGGATCGACACGGCGTAGGATCGACACGGCATAGGATCGACACGGCGTAGGATCGACACGGCATAGGATCGACACGGCACAGAACCGAAACGGCACAGGATCGACACGGCATAGGATCGACAGCAGAACTTTTATACGATCGAAATAATAAAAAATACATTATTTTATAATTACGCAATATTAAGTAACAATTATTTTCTCAAGGATATATAGGAGAGAACCGTCATACGATCGAAACGGCATAGGAACGAAACGGCGTAGGATCGACACGGCATAGGATCGACACGGCATAGGATCGACACGGCACAGGGCCGACATGGCATAGGACCGAAACGGCACAGGATCGACACGGCATAGGATCGACACGGCACAGGATCGACACTCTGTAGGGTGGTCAACACTTTCTGAAAATATCAATATCGCATATCCCTCACCTTGAATTTGTGGATATAAAAAATTGTAAGGACAAATAATTCTAAATGGTCTATTTTTTAAAAAATTATGTATATATATATATATATATATATATATATATATATATATATATATATATATATATATATATATATATATATATATACAAATTGTATAAAAATATTGTGCGTAATATATCCATGCCGTAATAAATACACCTTTAATTTTGTGATATTAAAAAAATACGCTAAATAACTCCAATAGTTGATTCGAGGTTTTCAATACCGAATAAATAATATTATTTGTCTGATATTTTTATAATGCTGTAATTTTTTATGTATACTAAGTTGAAGTATGTACATGTAACTGCAATTTTAAAACTGTAGGCTTAGAATTTGCGTTTGGATTTTTTTTTTTTTTTTAAGCGAAGCAATGCACCTATGTTAAGTTGCCTCCTTTCAAATTTCGAATTGAAATCGGAAGCCAATCGTTTGTTTTTCGTTTGTTATTGACTTTTTTGAAGAAAAATAGTAAAAATCGTATCTTTCTTAAAACATAAAGAGATGTTTACAAAATAAAGTTGGTATATGGCCAAATTTACCCTTGTTCCTCCACTTAAAATTTTGATTGAAAATCAAAATCAATTGTTTGATATGCGTATGCTACTAATTATTTTGAAAAAGAATAGTCTGTTTCGAAAAACATAAAGAGTCTTTTCAAGAGAAATGGGTGATGGAATTTCATATTGGCTCCACTTTAAAGTCTCGAATCAAAACCGAAGCCAAGCGTTTCTTATTGGTTGATTTTAAGAGCAAATCGCTTGTTTCGAAAAAATAGAGAAAGAGATTTACAAAATAAATTTAGAATGTGATCAAATTCAATCTGATTCCTTTACTTACAAATTTCGATTCAAGACCAAAATCAATCGTTTGATATGGATTTGTTGTTGCTTGTTTGGAAGAAAAGTAATTTGATTCGAAAAACATAAGAATATAATTAAGAAATAATGTTGATGAAGGTGATTTGTTTCGGGGCGGTTTGCTTATTTTGAAGAAAAAATCACTTGTTTCAAAACAACCAGTAAAATATATCTATTTCCAGGATACATTTGGTGGTCAACTTCATACTGTTTTTTCTGCTTTTAAATATCGATTCAATACTCAAGCTAATAACATGTTTTCCTTTCTTATTGATTGGTTTGAAGAGGAAATAGTTTGTTTTGAAAATTATTAAGAGTCATTTACAAAATAAGGTTGGGTGGGCCAACTTTTTGGTGGTATTTCAAATTTCGATTTAAAATCAAACTCAATCATTTATTTTTCGTTCGTTATTGATTGTTTTGAAGAAAAACTAAGAACCATTAAAGAAATTTTTATAGTAAAGGTGGTCACCTTCACAGGGTTCCTGCACTTCAAATTTCGTTCAAAGCATAAAACGGTTAAAATAATAAGAGAAACACAATCAGTACTCTACGCAAATGTTTAGGGGGTTCAGGGGCTTTAGGAACACAAGTTTATAAAATATATCAAGTGTTTATATATATAAACGTGCTAATATGATAAACGTGCTTAATTTTGCATAATACCTTGCTAAAGGGGGGTTTCAAAGTCCTTAATCCCTTTACTTCAGTACGCCACTAAACATCAATTATAAGTCATTCGTTATCCAAATTGTACTTCTTGTACTGATTCAATCCTTAATTTTAAAGTTCAAAATTATATGAGTACTTATTATGCTATTGGAAAAGAGCACATATTTTACGACAGTGCAAGGTAGTTTCTTGTTTTAACAATTGAAAGAAAGGAAAACACCAATAAAAGTAATAATAATACCTGACACGAATTCCGATAGTAAATCATATTTTATTATCTTATTTGAAACTTTGAGAAAATTGAAGCTCTACACCGAATACAAATTGGATAATAAGCAATGCTTTATAATTGCTTGATAAATTTCAAATTGAGAACAAAGAGAGTGATACTGTTTAAAAGAAAGATTGGATAAAAACAAGAATTTTAGGAATGATCTAAAAAATGGATCAAAGTATTATGATCTTGGCTAATATTAATTTTTGGATCAGTTACCATAAAATATTCGAACGGTCTCTAAATCGAGTTTTCTCCAGATATGTAGTTTTCCAGGTATAAGGAGTACAAGAAAAATTTCGATTAATTAAATATTTTGGATTTTTTTTATAACGGGCCACAAAATTTTTGGACGGTCCCTAAATCGACTTTTCATATTTTTTACGCAATAAGCATATCTCACTGAGTTAAGTGATATCTTGGGTTGGGTTACACTATATGTAGTTCTCCATATATAAGACATACAATAAAATTATTGATTGAATGAAATATATTGGACTTTTTGGATCAGGGGCTACAAACGTTTGGACGGTCCCTAAATCAAGGTTTCGTATTACTTTCGGAATAAGCACATCATGCTGAGTTAAGTGATAGTTTTGGTTTGGCTGCACTATATGTAGTTCTTCAGATGTAAGACGTACAAGATTTTTTTTTTATTGAATGAAATATATTAGATTTTTCGGATCAAGGGCAACAGAATTTTTGAATGGCCTCTAAATCGAGCTTTCGTTTTATTCAGGCACTAAGCACATCATACTGAGTTCAGTCATAGTTTAGGTTTGGGTACACTATATGTTGTTCTCCAGATATAAAGCCTACAAAAAATTTATTGTCTGAAATATATTGGATCTTTTGATCCAATAATAGTCCTTCATCCTCCATTTATACATTAAGAAGTAACAGTATAACGTGTACATTACGTGATACACTTTGTATTTTATGGTGTGATGTTTAATAATAAATTATTAACAGAATACCCGTTCTTCGCACGGGGAGAATAGTTTCATTTTGAGCATAAAGGGCAATGGAATCTGAGTATGGATTTAAACTGCATCGGGAGTGTTACTGTTCGTCTGAGTGACTCCAAATACTATTTCATCGACACTAATATCGGTATTATTTTTTATCATTATATATATAGTGTGTAACTTCATTAATGTAATGAACGTCTGGAGGTGATTCCTGGACTCGGAAGAAGAATTTAAATGAAACGAAGTCTTTAGCTTATCATAATTATAACTTCTATGCCAATAGTAACGGATGATCAATCAACGGCTTCCTGTTCAACTTAAGAGTGTGTAAAAATGAGAAAAAAATAACTTTGATCCAGAGTAGGTTTATAACGACTGTGCATAAGACAGTCAGGGGCAAAAGATCATGTACGATGAACTAGAGTATAAGGGATTCTTCACATAACAACAGTGATTCCCACAAATTATGTGAATATAATTTGAGCCAAAGTAAGCTAGATTAAAAGATTTCCTCCCCGTAATGCGTAAATTCGTGGAAGATAATAACTACGAGTACAGAAGGAATGAAACTCGACGATACTCAAGGTTTTGCGCGTGTTGCACAAGGAAAGAAAGAAATACAATTTCAAATTATCGATTTATTCTGTTTCGGAGAAGGTAGGATAACTGAAATACTCAGAGGTACCTTGTACAGTATTTGTGCAATGCAGTATGTGTACACGAGACAGCTATGAAGAATAACAGTTCACAGTCTGATATTGTCGACCGTTGACCGCATTGCAAAGATGACATCGGCGAAGCAAATTTTTCCGCGTGTGATCAAGCACATCTGAAATTTCGTAGATGATTGCCGCAGCTATATTACATCGAGCTACAAGTTCTTCGACTGTCGTGGCCGGAGTTTCATACGTATCCCCGAAATAAAAAATCAAGCAGCGTGAGGTAGAATGAACGAGGTTGTCATAACACAGGTTTTTCTCTCCCAATCTGGGAATGTTTCATTTAGGTAAATCTGCATATTCCTGTCAAAATGTGCAGGTGTACTATCATACTGAAATCACATCTGCTGTCTTATCTTCAAGGGCACATGTTCTATCAATTTTGGGAGAAAATTACTTAAAAATAAAAGATACGTACTCCCACACAGGCAGACCGATAATAAATAAGTTCCTACCACAAAATTATCCACCACACCACACCAAATTTCTGCTGCTGATCGTTTACTAGAGTTGCATGTGGGTTTTTACGCCATACACATGATAGTTTCAAGACGGTTTTGATCATTCGACGTACGCTGTCTTCAAGTTCAGCTGTCCATATGGGGCTATTTCCTCCGATTTCACGTACGAGAAACCGAAGGGACCCCTCTCTCGAAGTCGAATATGGAGGCGTGGAAAAATACAAGGAAAGTTACTCTCTTTTGAGGGCGACGGTCACGATATAAACGCCTCACTTCTGGGCTATTGCCCTTTGCTACTCCATAAATGAGTTGCATATCTGCCAGCTCGTGGACAGGGTAATCTTCCATCGCGCATGCGTGTACAGGTTAACACAATCAATTTTACTTAAACACCAACGTCTACACTTTTACACGACCTTAAATACCTGGACACAACCCTCTACCGTTGAACACAACATTTCCCATCCTGTTATACAGCAATTACACGTGTAACAGTAGAGCATCTGACTATGTATATCACTCACAAGTTGCGTAGATGCTTATTACAACTCAGCCATGCTAACTGAAGCCATTCCACAATAAAACTTCAAGACAGCCTTCTGTAAGCCACTCGCAATTGGCACACAAGGGACGATAGTTCCGTAGGTATTCCTCCGTGTAGGTATTCCATACAGCTCTAAGGTATGTACATTAGAATGTCGAAAAAAGACTATCCTTTTTTTAAAATGTACTTTCAACGAGCTTCCTTTGAGAAAATTTCTCCGGCAATGATAAAATCAAAATGTAAGTGGTCTACACTAGGATAGTATTTTGGTATATTCACAATAGCAATGAAGTTTTTCATAGCTCAAGGAAAAGTTGAGGTTTGCCAACTCGAAGGAAGGGGAAAACGCCATCAAAAGTATTCCTGGGAGAAGATTCATCTAACGGATAAATCAAGTATACTATTCCAGCGCACTTCTTGGTATCGTTATGCAACGTGTACAACATCCCTTGTTTCTCCACTTTTGTTGCTTCTGTGCACAGAAGTACCATATTCCACGGAATTACATATTACGAGGAAGAAACCGTTTAATGCAGCTTACTTTTGCCCCATATCTATTCACACAATATTTGGAATCCCTGGGTCATGTGGAGAATTCCTTGTACACTCGTTCATCACATATGATCTTTGCATTTTTCGATGTTATATTTATTTACATGCCGCCTGACTGTCCTATGCACAGTCGTTTTAAACCTAATCTGGATCAAAGTTATTTTTCCTTTTTCACACACTCTTGGACAGGAAGCCGTTCATTTATCATCCGTTACCATTAGCCTAGAAGATATAAGTGTGATACGTTAAAGACTTCGTTCCATTTAAAATCTTCTTCCGAGACGTCATTATGTACTGAGACAAAATAGATGAATCACACATGTGTATCTCTCTTTCTTTCGAATTCTGAGTGTTCTTCTAACTTGAACGATGCACTATTATTTTTTAATGTTAAATCTTGTACTTGATTGATCATTTCTTCATTCAACGTTTGATAAAATACTCAAAGGAATACTCCAGTTTCTTTGGAAGTCATCCTTGCATCGTCACTGTACACTAATCGAATCTACGACTAAAAACAATGGACATTCTTTTGCCCGACGTTTTGTTCATGAGTTATGGCGGTTTATACATTTTTCCGACAAATTTTCGGGTGTTACACCCAGGTTGTTGTATAGTTTTTGTTTTATTTCGGTGTCAGGAATCACCTAACGACGTTTGTTATATTAATTAAGTTACACCCTATATATATACGGGCGCCATTTTATGTATTAAAAAAACCAAATTTGTTTAGTAACGTCAATAGCTAAACTATGTAAACGTATTTACTAGAGAAACACTTTTTAGTTCTTGTAATAATTTTCTCTCAAACAAACTGAAGGTAAATATATACCAATAAATCAATACAGCTATATTTTAGAAAATGAAATGAAATCTTTGAGTTTTACGTCCCACGGTTATGCCGGTTAGGCTGAAGGAGACGGTGATTATGAGAAATGAATGAAATGGTGGAATGAAGAAAGTGGGAGGAAACGGGAGAACCCCGAGAATATCCACGCACACGGCGTTTATCGACCACAAAGTTCACTTGGCGGGAGCAGGGTTTGAACCCGAGACCCCATGCACCAGGGGTGAACGCTCTACCACTGACCCACCGCGGCTCCAGCTATATTTTAGAAATACAATAGGCACTGATTTTTCGAAGACTGCTCTAATACATAGGAACAATCAAATTTGTAAATAGAGAGTTTTCTTTTTAAATAAAACAAACTGAATTGCTTAAACTGCGCTATATCGATTGGTTTCAGCATCTGATTTTTTAAAAATAAATAATTAGCAGCACGAAAAATTCCTATATTATCTTCGAAAATAGACCTACATGTTAATTGCTTTACTGGCTTTATACATTTTTTTTTTGAAAAAGTGATTGTAGGGGAAGATGGGGCTAGTTGCAACAATTTTCAGGTCTGTTTTTTTACTCGAAAATTATTATAGATATAAAAACTATATTGAGTGTACTAAAAGGTACATGCCTTAACTACATACCATAAAAAGAGAAGTGCAAAACATCGAACGGCAGTTTTGATAGCATCCACTTTTTGAACTAAGTCCGACTGTTGACACTTGCCCCACCCATGGGGTAAATTGCAACATCATCTGGGGTAAGTTGCAACAATCGGACTTGATTCAGAAATTTAATGCTATCAAATCTACAGCTTGAACATCGCTTCACTCATTTTCACTGTGGCAGTCAATGTCTATAAACTATACAGATGTAGTACGGATTTCTCTCGGAACACGACCAATGAGACCACTTCTCACAACATAAACACTGTACCTAGTCTTCTTCTGTATCCTGTTCTTCGTACGGTTCTTCAGAAACCAAACAGACGACTTGAGAATAAATTCTTCTCAGCTGATGATTTTACGTTTTCGGTTGCTTTTAGATGCTTCTTTTTCATTTCGAAAGTACTTTTTTCTAGAGTGTCTGTGAGAATAGCACATCTCTTCCTTTTCCGAGCTGTCAGTTTTCTAGTTCCAGATTTTGGATAGAACCATACATGTTCAGGAGATCATCTGAAGGATTCTACACTATCTTCTTAGATGCATTTGCAGGTGATCCATGAAGCTCACTTTGACCTGCAGTCTGAAGTTCTAACTGAGAAGATGAAAGGAAACAACTACTACTGGGCACTGCAAGCAATAAGCCACACTGTTGTCCTATAATAATAATAATAATAATAATAATAATAATAATAATAATAATAATAATAATAATAATAATAATTATTATTATTATTATTATTATTATTATTATTATTATTATTATTATTATATTCGACAGGCCATCTGTCTATAATGACAATTTAAAACTTTATTTTTAAAGAAAGAAATGATTAAAAAGCATTCTATTAAGTATCTAAATCTCATATGTATTAATGTATGCAGGTTAATATCTGAGTAATAAAGCTATCATTATTAATTTCCTGTGTATAGTATCCTAATTTGTAGTTTGTCCAGTTTTTTATATACGTGACGAATCACATTAGAAAGAAACTGATCAATTATATAATGACCTCTATAACTATATCTTAAAGTTAGAAATAATATACTTACAAGCAGAGCACATAAACAGGCAGAATCTTTATTAAGCCTATTACTAATATTACATATTAATATTAGCAATAATAATAATGATAACTAAATTCATGGCGCAACAGCCTTTAGAAGGCATGGACTTATGGCACTCATTTCTGTGGGGTAATGTGTTTATAGGTCTGCACGGGCTCGGGCTACTATGATAACCGTAATGGGGTTAGCCATACTGACAAGGAAGGGTCACGCAGTGGCTCCGCTGAGATCCGGACGAGACAATTGTGTTTGCATTTGATATGTTATAACTAGACGAATCCCAAAGTTATACGTGCCACCGGGCGGAATGTCGTGAGTTACAACATATTTTGTAATGTAAGAACTACAAAAAATTACCTGGCAGAATAGTTTGAATCGAGTCATTTGTTCGAAAACGGTTGGGTAAGTGGAAACTCAGCCAACACGTATCCCATCATTTTCAAGGACACACTTTTTCGGATAAAAAAGTTTGCCCCAGGGTCCTCGTAGGGTCCCAGACGGGGTCCAACTGAAATTTTTTTAAATGGCAAGGGGGTTAAGTAGCACATCGTTTGAAAGCTGTTGTAAAATGAAAGAAAATGCAGCAAGTCCCGACCTTCGACGACAACCCTGTGCAAAATGATGGAGGGTCAAAATGTAAAGAAAAACTTAATTGAAAAATCCATGGTTACCCCTATAAATCGGAGACGATGAGACAAATATGAAAATAGGAAAGGAAGTGTGGCATTATTTTCAATATACAACAATTTAAATTAAAGCGTCTTGCCTAGGGTACCCACAGGGTCCCAGATGGGGTTCAACTAAAAAGTTTCAAATGACAAGAGAGGTTAAGAAGCTCATCGTTTGCAATATCTTGTTAAATGAAAGTAGATTGAGCAAGTCTTGACTTTCTACGACAACCCTGCCCAAAATTGCGGCGGGTCAAAGTGTAAACAAACACTTAATTGAAAAACTATAGCCACCTTGAATCCAAGATGCCCGCTTAAAACCTATGTCATTCATAACAGTACAAATCTAAATCTATTTTTCTCTATTACGTATCTAGAAATAATAGGAAGACTAAAGAATAATTGAAGTTCGATTCACTTCAACTATTATTTCATTCGGTAACAACACATATGTTTTGTTCTTAATGCACGTTCGTCACGATTCTCTCGACATAATTTACTTGAATATAACGAATATGCGATGAACACACAACTCTGACTTCCTACTCATACTGCTAAACAAAAGTTGAATACCTTGGGGTACTTTTCTAATTTTGTCATACGTAGTTCATACAGAAAGATCTTGCTGCACCAGTAGGTTGGGGGCTCTATTGTGACGTATTCGTGATGGTTACATTTGTATGTCATTCGTTGATTTGATCGCAATACAAGCAATACCAAATATACAAATAATAATAATAATAATAATAATAATAATAATAATAATAATAATAATAATAATAATAATAATAATAATAATAATTTGCAAGATTGGCGAGTAGTACCAAACATATGTAAGTCATTTCAGTACATCGAGCTGCGTCAAACTTTGTTGATTTGGTCACAGTATTCCAAGAAATAACATATTTGTATACAAACTCATTTTTCACGTTGGCAACCATATTGGATTACAGATTATACTCCTTGATATTTTGTGGATATCTACTATTAACCATAAACGTTCGCTTCTCCAACACCAGTGGTGTGAGCTGGATATGCGTTCGATACATACGCGTTTTTGAACATTTTCATTATTTTAGTCACTTACTAATCAACAATAATACCAAATTTGTTTTCCTAGCTTCAGCAGTTTGGTATGCTTATCCTTTCGAAATATGTTTTAAGTGGCCATCTTGGATTCAAGGTGACCATATATTTTCAATTAAGTTTTTGTTTACATTTTGACCCACCAAAATTTTGGACAGGGTTGTAGTAGAAAGTCGAGACGTGCTCCATCTTCTTTCACTTAACAAGAGCTTTCAAACGATGTCCTACCTCTCTTGCCATTTGAAAATTTTTAGTTGGACCCCACCTGGGACCATGTGGGGCCCTGGGACAAGACGTTCTCAGTTAAATAGTTGTGCTTTGAAAATAATGCCACACTTCCTTTCCTGTTTTCTCACCGTTTCCGATTTATAGGAGGTGACCATGGACTTTTCAATTAAGTTTTTGTTTACATTTTGACCCTCCACCGTTTTGCACAGGGTTGTCGTCGAAGGTCGAGACTTGCTGCATTTTCTTTCATTTTACAACAGCTTTAAAATGATGTGTCACTTACCCCCCCTTGCCATTTGAAAATTTTGAGTTGGACCCCGTCTGGGACCCTGCGAGGACCCTGGGGCAAAGTTTTTTACCCCAAAAAGTTTGTCGTTGAAAATGATGGGATACGTGTTGGCTGAGTTTCCACTTACCCAACCGTTTCCGAACAAATGACTCGATTCAAACTATTCTGCCAGGTATTTTTTTGTAGTTCTTACATTACAAAATATGTTGTAACTCACGATATTCCGCCCGGTGGCACGTATAACTTTGGGATTCATCTAGATATGACATACCAAATGCAAACACAATTGTCTCTTCGGATCTCAGCGGAGCCACTGCGTGACCCTTCCTTGTGAGAGCTTTATACAGTTCTACCTGAGTTAGAGCGGCAACGCCGGAATCTGGTTACAATGAAGGATTTATGGTAGGGACAAGTAAACCCTTAGATCTTTACTTACTATATATATATATATATATATATATATATATATATATATATATATATATATAGATAGATAGATAGATAGATAGATATAGATATAGATAGATAGATAGATATCGAGTGTTGCAAAATAAGTGTTACAACTCTTGAGAGGTGACTCCTGCCACTGAGACAAGAAAAAAAGTTCTCTTGAACTTTCGGCTATCGGACATAGTTTCAGATCTACAAAGCGTGGAAAAATGAGTTTCGGACGCCAATAGTTCGGAAACTAACCAACATAAAGAGGGCGGGTAAAAAATTCACTGAAGAAGTCATACCTGCTCCATTGAATTTTGCATGTTTCACAATCCTACCATGCACGCGCAAGGGTTCCCCAAAGGAACGTAGGGAGTCCCGGATAATCTTCCAAGTGAAACTTGGTCTAAATGGATATGAATTGATAGGCTTGTACCAGGTAACAATAATTCGTTTGCATTAAGTCGATATCTGGAACAAATATAAAATGGCGGACACCATGCCCGTTGTGTGTGGTTGCATAATCGCCAGGTATGGATGCCGGACAACAGTGATGTTCTGAGTATTAAGTATAGCGAATTTGTACTCAAATGCTCTAGAAAGACATCTGCAGTGTCGGTAGAGCATAACAGTGAAGCAGGGTGATTCAAATGTGTGGAAACACTTTACGAAAAATCCCCAGAATGCACTCATACTCAGTAAACGTGAGTTTAAATCGTCGGAAATGTAAGGATTAGCGTCAAGAACATGAAAGCCATTGCCAATTCATCAATAATATTCCCTCAAACTGATGCAATGTGATGTGCACGGTTGCATACCAATAAGGATGCGATAACTGAAGCCAAGTTACTTTACATATATATGATTGTTATTAGTAAGAAGATAAATAAGAAAATAATCAGGCAGTATATTATAAGGAAAGAACATTAATGATCATAACGAAGGATTAGGTATAGAATGCACGATACGTATGATATAGTAATGGGCGTGAATGATGTGGCGAGATGCATACACAGGACAACACGTGGGTGATATTAGTTAGACAAATGAGCTTATCTTTAGCCTAGAGGCTGCTCTATTCAATGATGAAAATGAATGAGTCCCATGTTAGTAAATAATGGTAATCACTGTGCTGGAAATGATGGGTGAATGAGAGGAAGATGTTCATGAATGACGTAATCGGCGATGATAAGTAAAGAGGGATCTAACGGTGGTAGATTATAGGAGCGAAAGTGGAGAATGATAGTAACGGTGAGGTGTTGGGTGAAGTGCTAAATAACGCATTGTATCCTGAAGTAAAGGATGTCGGTTTTCGAAACGTCTGGTGATATATGTTAGCCGAAGTTTTCCAAGAAAGTATTGTAAGGTCGGAAAGGTAATTTGGCGGAGTGTGCAATTAAAACAATTATCGTGGAATATGAAAAGAACACGAGAAGCTGATTTCCAATACGAGGCCGAAACGTGTAAGTAGCCAGTAATGAAATTTAATGCATAAATGATATATTTACTCTTAAAACAATTCTAAGCGATATAGCCCAAGGCTTATCCTATGTCTGGCGTGTTATTTCAAATCATTTTGCTAATATGATAATCTTTGTAAGTCAAACAAAATATCTATTATTATTTTAAACTCTGTTAAACTAACCTTTGTGACACACAGAGTTTGACCCTGGTTTAGCAGATACACAGTAGTGACCAACAGATTCCCTTTTGTTGTATGTATACCTTATGTAAATAAACTATCATCAACATTATATATTTTCTCTCTTATTCCATTTTGCAATTGTTAAATAAGATTAACAAAAGGTTGTAAGAACTAATAGCGTTATATTAACAAAGGTTCACCAAGTAGTTTATAAAATAATATCGTCCTTATTTGTAATGGAATTGCAGGGGCTTATCGCCCAGCCTTGTTAGGAAGAAGCATATACAGTTTATTGCATTGCAGATAGCATACCCTACAGGGAAATAAAATCATAGGTCACACTCTATCACTGTACTACCAAACCAAACTAGTAATATTCCAAGACAAGAACCATTGTCTTGTTCTAAAAATAACACTAGACTAGTAAGTGATAACACAATACGTGTACAGAAACCAATACATAGTCATTCAGGGTATAGCCAGCAAGTTTTTCTAGAGGGCCTTCATTTTTACAAACTAAAAACAAATCAAAAGTTTCTTTCAAGATTATGAAAGAATTAATAACACATAGATACATATGTATTTCAGAAGTACATATTATTATTATTATTATTATTATTATTATTATTATTATTATTATTATTATTATTATTATTATTATTATTATTATTATTATTATTATTATTATTAATATTTAGTAGTAGTAGTAGTAGTAGTATAGTAGTAGTAGTAGAAGTAGTATATTTCATATATGCTACATTTCTGAGACTTGAGTCTTGATAGTACGTGAAGTTTAAATCAAAGGTTATGTTACGGACGGCAAATGATGGCTTAACACCAAAAACATATTCTGGCCGGGACCGGAGGTTAGTCTGTTTTATGTTTATTAAACGTGTTTAATAATTACAGCAAATGAAATATGTTTATAATAGAATGTGAAAGAATACAGTTTTAAAAGAATTAAACTACGTCAACATGTTAAAATAATTAAAAGAACCTAATTAATCAGCCACTTTGTACTCTCGTTTGCTTAACTGGATGAACCGAGGCCTAAAGGAAAAAGAGTTTTCTGCCCAAATCTCATAAGTAGTGGGATATTTTAATATTATAGAAACTGACCCTCCTTTCGCTTAGAAGTGTAATTTTCAAGACGCTGAAACATATAGTATTTTATTACTTTTAGTTAAAAGTTCAAATGCCGAGTTTCACGCATCTAGCTTAAACAAATCCTTCCTTAATTTATTTACATATTTTCTGAGTAAGTAATGGGGAAATCGAACATAAAAAAATGTGCTCCCTTTGCTCTTTCCCTTTTATGTGTTCAATTTTTAATTTTCAATTTTCAGTTTTTTTTTTTTAATAGGAAAGCTTATATGCCAAGTTTTATTTTACTAGCTTTAGAAACTTGCGAGATACACTACCCTTTAAAAAAATCTTACCCCACCCTTTTTACGATACTTATTTCCAAAAATTCTTTCTTATGTACTGCTTTTATAAGAAAATTATATTTTATAACTAAAATTTATCGACTCTACTTGTAGTAGTTTGCCCAAAAATCACTCATCTTTACTCTTTTATATAAGAGTACAGAAGATAAATACAGTCAAACAAATGGACTTCCATGAACAGTTTCCGATTTCTTATAACTAACTTATTCGTACATTTCCCACAAGCTGTGGTTTTAAATTTACGCTCTGTCAAGGTCCAGGTTTCAAAAAGGAAGTAACTGGAAATACAATAATATTATGTATTTATGTACATGTGTAATATGTATAAATTTATTGTCTTATTGAAGCTTTCGTAATCTGAAAATAAACTTTTGATTTGCTTTTAATATATAAAAATCAAGCTCCCCTAGAAAAAATTGCAGGCTACACGCCTAAATGACTATGTAGTAATTTCTGCAAAAATGGCACAGGACCTAAAATTTAGGTCTAGTGCCTATATTTTTAGGACTTGTGCCGTTTAGAACTTATGAATGTCACCCAATGTATTGCATAATAAATGTTCTTTGTTCAATTTTAAATCTACTGCGTTCTTTATGTATACCGTTGGTATTTAATGTTCACTCGTGAAATGTCTAGTGAGCTTTTGTCTTAATTAAGTAAACTTTGGTGGATTTTTGTCTTACTCTTAATAAAATTCGCTCCACACAGTATATATTGAAATTCTGAATGTTTTCTTGCTTTCAGAAGTCTGGTAAAATATGCTTTTTAAACATTTTTTCAATTTTTTATTTATTTATTTTTGTTTTAGGAATTTGTCTTGGGATTCTCGTATCTCCATTCGAAAGAAACGAATTTCTTAACTAATTATGTAATTAATTCTTAGAATGAAATAAGTTGTATTATGTAATTCACGTATAAGTGCAGAACAGATAGTGATAATAATAATCTTAGTAGTACAAATATAGCTGTTATTGTTGGAATTAGCTACGTTCGTGACATTATTGCCAACTAGTTGCTGCATCGTCGCAATTTCGTGGGGTGGTGGCGAATTTCAGAACTAAAGCAAGTGAATGAAAAAGGCACAAGACCTAAACGGCACAAGTCCTAAAAGGCAGAAGTCCTAAACGCCAGAAGTCCTAAAAATCATATCGCGGCACAAGTCCTAAACGGCAGAAATCCTAAAAATCATACCGTGCCACAAGTTCTAAACTGCAGAAGTACTAAAATTCAGGTCTAGTGCCTATATTTTTAGGAGTTCTGCCGTTTAGGACTTCTGGATGACACCCGACACATCATGCTGCCTCAGTGATGGTTTGGTGGGGAGTGAGCTACTCAAGCACAACCCAGCTGTATTTTTGCGAACAAGGTGTTAAAACATCTGCCAAGGTATACCAGGACACAGTGCTAACACCTATAGTGTAACCACTATCTGCTACCATGTTCCCTGGAGAAAGGTGGACCTTCCAACAGGATTCCGCTCCAGGCCACACAGCGAAACCAACTTAGGACTGGCTGGCGCGGAACGTCCCTCACTTCATTTCTACCACTGATTGGCCTTCTAGCAGCTCGGATCTTAACCCGTTGGACTACAAACTTTGGGCAGTACTTCAGGCAAAGGTCTGCCATAAACGGCATCCATCTGTCGACAGTCAGAAACAATCTTGGCCCGAGCAGTGAACAATTTTCCCATGGACAGTTTTGGGTAAGTTACATGTAAAAATGTAACGCGTTACAAGTTACTTTACTTTTTCCTAAAATGTAACGCGTTACTTGCCCCCAAAAAGTAACTGTTACTTTACTTCGAAAGTAACGCGTTACTTTTAGGTCTGAAACTTAGAATATGTGAACAAATGTTATCACTTCAATTTTCCGTACTACTATTACTATCGCTTTTATTATTATTATTATTATTATTATTATTATTATTATTATTATTATTATTATTATTATTATTATTATTATTATTATTATTATTATTATTGCCCTTTCTGAATTGCTTTATGTAAATGCAAGGACACATTTTTACTTGACAGCTATAAGTTATGAATATTTTCATATAAGGTAACATTGGCTAAAATGCCATACTGCGTTACTCGTAGGGATGGGCTAGGGTAACCAGACGTACTGATTTTCGCAGTACAGTACTGTTTTTCAAAGAGCTGTCCTGCGTGTTGCGAAGATGTGTAGGAAATCGAGAAATATCCTTCTTCTTTAAAATGTCCTGCGAAATGTCCAGAGTTAATTTATTTGCAATATCTTAATGTTTCATTCTTTATTCACAATATTTTGAATCAAACACACTCTTTTCCTGAATGATGAACCGCTGTGTTTTTTAACACTCCTCAGAAGACTAGGGATGGAGAACAATCAACAAACCATTTTTTACAATACATCGCTTTTACTGAGAAGGCCTTGTTGAGATATCGGTAAAGTAGGAAAGGTTTCTTATTGAACTTATGACAGTGATGCTAACCAAGTTAAATAGAAGTTCCTTTGTGCCGGTCTAAATTTTCTTTCATTTCTTAAAATAATACCACGCTTCGAAATTTATTATTATTATTATTATTATTATTATTATTATTATTATTATTATTATTATTATTATTATTATTATTATTATTATTATTATTATTATTATTATTATTATTATTATTATTATTTAGCCCAACACGAACTTTGACTGTACGTTCATAAAATAAACCAATTTGTTATTCATCAAAGCATTTGGAGTTGTGTTTAATTCCTTTAATAATTTTGTTCAGTGCTTCTTCTTAACAAAAATGTTCATTAACTTAAGGTTAACATTAATTGAAATAATGATATGCGTATTGCCGACGCAGTAAGATATCATATACAGTACTATTATACTTGTGTCCTACTTTTCGATTGTTAGAATGTGGTCATCCTACGATGGGCACGAGTGAGTACGAGCGAGTATTCTTTGAAACTCGATTCGACTAAAAACAGACATCTTTGAACGCGATTCGAAAAATTTCCTCCAACTCGACTCGAATTCGGGTCGAGTCGAACCAAATCTGGTTTGTAGTTTCGAGTATTCTCTTCAAGTATCTTGCATAGACAATATAGGTTATCAATGATACTAGTACTACTACTAGTACAACTTTTATTATTATTATTATTAATAATAAATAATAATTATAATTATAATTATAACAACACTGTGTTTAAACATGAAAGAAACGCGGTCTGTGTTTGAATACTAAAAAACTAGTTGATTGCTAACCTCGGTAGTCGTGAATTCTAGGAGTCAAGGATATTGTTCACGAGCTTGTGAATTTGGGTTGAGGGTTTAGGTTGAGTATTCGGGCTCGAGCCAAACATTGTTAAAAGTTATAGGGCACTGGCCAAATATCTTCAAAACTGTTTGGCCCGGGTTTACAATTGTAAACAACTTGAGCAGCTGGGCTCACAGCTCACTCACTATGGACCCGAACCGAGAAGTGAGCCGAGCCAACAGCTCACCGAACCGTGTCAGCAAGAGCCTTCGGCCCAGATGAGCCGAACCGAGCAGATGGTTCATCCAACCAAGCCAGCTCGAGCCGATGGTTCACCCCGAGCGAGCCGGCTCGAGCCATCGGCTCAGTTATTACTTCCCAACTGAGCTTCTTATTAAAAAAGTCTCTTGTGGTCTCGATATCGAGACGAGAAGACATGCGAGCATGTTTCCTCTAGTGAGCAACATTAAAAGTATTCCATATTACTACTTAGCTTACATTTCTCATGGCTTTCGCTTTCTAGTGGAATCAGGCCATGATTTCAAAACGAGTTAAAACGTAATAATAATAATAATGATAATAATAATAATAATAATAATAATAATAATAATAATAATAATAATAATAATAATAATAATAATAATAATAATAATAATAATAAATATAAGTATTCCATACATATAGAAATGCTTTTGACCAAGCACACAAGAAATTATATTTTGTCCATTTAGCACTATCATTCTTTTGTCACTCACAATTATTAATATTCATATAGTAAATATCTTATAATTCTTATATTTTAAAATCAATTGACAGGTCTCTGATTGCTTTTATGAGAAATAAATATTTGGTTTTATAGATACTACGCAGTGGGGATGATCGTGCGTTGTTTCGGTCCTATGCCGTTTCGGTCCTGCGCCGTGTCGATCCTGTGCCGTGTCGATCCTGTGCCGTTTCGTTCCTATGCCGTGTCGATCCTGTGCCGTTTCGGTCCTATGCCGTGTCGATCCTGTGCCGTGTCGATCCTATGCCGTGTCGGCTCTATGCCGTTTCGATCGTACGTATTCTATGCATATAACTTGCACAGGCATAGAATCGACAGGAGTTTATAATTTGTAAGAGCAAAGATTAAACAGATAATAAAAATATTATTTTTTTAGGCACATGATTAAAAGTTAAATTATTTCAGAGCAGCGGCGTGAGAGCAAAACGGCACAGGATCGACACGGCATAGGATCGACACGGCATAGGACCGAAACGGCACAGGATCGACACGGCACAGGACCGAAACAGGTTTCTGAGCTGAATTGTCGGTCGTATGCCGTGTCGATCCTGTGCCGCATCCCCTTTTTATCTTGGCTACTCTCTCTCTCTCTCTCTCTCTCTCTCTCTCTCTCTCTCTCTCTCTGTATATATATATATATATATATATATATATATATATATATATATATATATATATATATATATATATACATGGTGGACAATTTATCTGGAACATCGGTGAGGAAGGAAAGCGAAACCTTGCAGGAAGTAACTATAAGGAGGGGGACATCGTTTTATGTATTAAACACCACTACCCTGTAAACAGTGTTGCCATACCAGTATAAAGTTATATTTTTTCAAACGGCAGTATGTCTGATTATTACATATTTCAAATCAACATGTTAAACAAAAACTTAAAATATCACATTTAGTATTCAGTGTTGCAAACTAAACATGTTATAGTATCACAAACATCCAACGTTTGGAAGCCTTGATCACACATACATCACAGCGGAGATGGACAAGAGAATGCATATCGGAAGTACCTTAGCGTTGATACTTTGGTCATGGTATGACTTGTTTTGAATGAATAGCAACGAAGTTACAAGGGCTTGAAAGTTTGATTTTTTTAAAGGCTTTATTTCGAAAATATGCTTAGGTAAGTATCATATCTAATTACTTGTATGATTTGCAATTGGCAAACAAATCATTTTGCCGTTTCCAGTACTTCGATATCTTAACCCGTTCTGTAGATATGATATACATTGATAAAGTTCGTAACACTGCTGAAAATGGCGTATTTCTGGACAATATTTAAACTGATTGTTGTTTTAATTCTCTTTTACAGCATTACAGGAATAACTTTTAATAGGTGTAATTACAACAAGTTCTCGCAATTACATGATTTAAGCAATGTTGCAAACTTCAGCAATGTTTATCATATCTCCCGAACGGCTTGAGATATCGAATTGCCGTAAACGGCAAAATAATTTACATATACATTGCAAACCACACAAGTAACTAGTTATGATACTTGTCTAACAAGGTACATTCGCGAAGTGTCCCCTCGGGACTCGTGTAAAATTGATTCAAATGCAAAGTTCTCCACTGCTCAATGTGTATTGTACTAATTTTTGCGGCCCATACGGGTAATTTGCATATTTATGGGCCTTCATATATCCGGAATTTAGTCAACCACTATTATAAAGCTCGGTCACAAAATTGCTTTTAGTTTCTTTAGATATAATTGGAGATGAATGTGGGTATATGAAAAACAAATAGGATCAAATACTGCTTCTCTGACACGTGTTACCCATCCCTGCCGCCGTCTTGGATTTGCCATATTGGATTCAACTTTCAGTTTTTCAAATGTGAATAGGTGCCTGTGATACATCAAATTAATATAAAATTTTCTCGGAAATTCATTGGTGTAGTTAATTTTAACGTAGCTTGTACCGTTTACAAAGTATTGCATGTTAGCTGTCAGGCACTTCACGAATGTTGAAAAAATAGAAAATTGTGTAGTTCCCCGTATGTATACGTAATATATTTCATTTACTTTAAGATAGTAAATAAAATTTTGGGGGCGGCTTAAGCCCGGTAGCCACCTCTTAAATAAGCCACTGCCTACAATTTTCTTGCAGTTAGAAATTGTTTTGGTTTGTCAACATCGTTACCTTAACTGATATTACTCTAAAATGTCTATTCGCGAAGTGCCTGGAGAGATTTAATATGCGATATCTTCCAAACGGTACCAGCAATGGTAAAATTAACTACGCCAGTGGATTTCCAAGAAAATTCTACATGAATTTGATATATCACTTGCAACTATTCCCATTTGAAAAACCGAAAGTTAAATCCAATATGGCGAATCCAAGATGGCGGCCGGGGCGAGTAACATGTGTCAGAGAAGTCGTACTTGATGCAATTTGTTTTGCATATACTCACATTCATGTCTAACATTTACATCTAACGAAACTAAAAGCAATTTGTGTCCGAGCGTAATAGTAGTGTATGAACTCCAGATATATGAAGGCCCATAAATATGCAAATTACCCGTATGGACCGCTAAAATTAGGACAATACACATTGGGCCGCTGAGAACTTTAGATTTAAATAAATTTTACACGAATCCTGAAGGGACACTTCGCGAATGTACCTTGTAAGCATTTTCTCAAAATAAAGCCTTTCGAAAAAATTCAAATTTTCAAACCCTTGTGACTTCGTTGCTATTAATTCAAAACAAGTCATACCATGATCATAGTATCCAATGCTAAGGTACTTCTGATTGCATTGTCTTGTCCATCTCCGTTGTGCTGTATATGTGATAGAGGCTTTCAAATTTTGGATGTTTGTAGTGCTATAACATCCTTAGTTTGCAACACTGAATATTAAATGTGATATTTTAAGTTTTCGTTTAAGATGTTGTATCTGACGTAGTGCCATTTGAAAAAATATAACTTTATACTGGGATGGCAACACTGCTAACTGGGTGGTGGTGTTTTTAATTCGTAAAACGATGTGGTCCTTCTTATAGTTGCTTCATGCACAGTTTCGCATTTCTCCCTCTTCATGTTTCTCCGTTATCACGGATATTCCAGATAAATTGTCCACCGTGTATATATATGGCTGGTTCCAGTGAATAACCGGCTAAGTCGACATTTTTGAAAATTGAGATTTTACAGGTACAATCTTCTTTTGATGAGTTCTACATTATGTAGAAGTAGAAGCGGCTAAGACGAATACATAAATTGAGGAATTGAGGAAGTTACAGCATTTGGTTATGTCGAAATTAGCAATTGTAATATATATATATATATATATATATATATATATATATATATATATATATATATATATATATATATATATATATATATATATATATATATATATATATAGGGCGTTTGAACTATATCGACAAACTGTAAAAGCTGATTCCTTACATCAAAATAAGAGAAAAAGTCCATATGGACCTATGGCGAAAAGTGCATAGTTTCAGAGCTAGGGCTGTCTAAATCACAAAAAAGCCAAATTTCAACTGCCTCTTTTTCGAATTCCAAAAACTGTTGATGGTGGTCCTTATCTAAGTAAAGGAATCCACGCATACATAACTCAAAAGTGCATATTTCGTCAATTTACAATAGGCATACAGGGTATTCTAAACAGGGTGTAATTCTCAGATATGCTCTCAATAGAGTTTTCAGATAGGCCTATACCCTGATTTCAAGGAGAGTCCAAAGTAGGCAGAAGGTAAACCTTGACAAGAATGGATATCCAATGCTTCGGAGGGAAGTCGGAAGTGTTAGAAACCGGCAGCTCCTTGTTTTTGTGTGCAGAATAATGTGTGATGCGAATTATTTCGTCACGATATATTTCACTTTTTCTTCACTTAAAGTGTGAAAGAAAACATCATAGCATGCGTTTTCCCGAGTACTAAAATCATTGCTGCTGACGATTCTTAACACTTCCGGCATCGCACCAAAGGATTCTATGTTTACTGCTATCAAGGCTTATCGTTTGGCTATTTTGGATCAATCAAAAAATTAGAGCATATCTCAAAATTTGGTTGATGTGATGTCTGGGAATTTCACCCTGTATGTAATACTATGTACACCCATTAAAAATTAATGAAATATGCATTTTTCCATTGCGAATGCATGACTTTCTTTACGCTTATACGGATCACCACCGACAGTTTCTGTAATTCGAAATAGGGCCTATTGAAATTTGGCTTTTTCGCGACTTTGGACAGCCCTAGCTCTGAAACTATGCACTTTTCTCCATACGTTCATATGAACTTTTTCTCTTATTTTGATGTAAGGAACCATCTATTACAGTTTGTCGGTATAGATCATTAACAGCCCATATATATTTCGATAGCTATAGATAAGAAAGTCAGCTGCAGTAAAAGTTAAAGAGTTTAATATCCTTTCATTATGAACATGGAAGTCTAGTAGTAGTTTAAAAGTAATTTACAATGTAGCTCTGAGGACTTTCATTTCAGATTGTTCTGCTAGTTATCCATTTTTTGTTTTCAATTCTTTATGTTGTGTACTTTTATGTTTGTGAGTTACTATGGTTCATATTCGAGTATTTAAATAACCTTTTAGAATACTAATATGCCTAAGGCGGAGTTTTTTTTTTTTTTTTAACTTTTTCTCATTTCTAAGAGTTACAAAGAAAACAATTACGGTATGTTTGTCAGCTAAAATGTTTTTTCCATTTACGAAGATGTATGAATTACTGCATTATAGAAGGTTACAAATGAAAACGTTCTTTTTAATAATGTGTGAGTGAGGTTGTTATTCCGTGAGCCTGTCGTCCTATTACAGTACGACAATCTTGTTATTACGCGTAATATCAAGCACCTTGTAACAACACCACGCATCTCGAGTTACCTTGCAGTAAAATAAAGCGTACAAAGAAAGTCGCAGGTAACGAAAAGGTTGAAGTGAGAGAGAGAATAATAGGAGAGAGGTGATTAAATATCCTTAAACAACACTAACTGATTCAGTATACTCAATATTCGACTTACCAAATAAATTATGATTTTAGATCAGTGTTGCCGCATTGTGGGAAAATTCCCACTAATGAGTGGAAAAATAAGCAAAACTTTTGGCTTGTGGGAATAAAAGGGAAAAGTCCACAGAGAAAGTACAGTGCGTCCCACTAGGTTTAGAACCCGAAAAAACGTTATAATTTCCGAACAAATATACATAGGAAAATGAAATTCACAATACACGTACCTTGTTTCATGCTGAATACATGACCGTCACAGCAGGTGCTGAAAGTGTCCTCCCTGGACATCAAGACATGTTTGTACACGGCGTTCCATATTGTGAAAAGTCCGATGTAGAGTCTCCGGTTTGATCTCATGAATCGCATTCTCAATGTTGTTTCGCAACTCTTGCAGTGATCGTGGGTTGTTTCTGTAGACACAACCTTTAAGAAAACCCCATAAGAAGAAATCAGGTGGTGGGAAATCCGGAGATCTTGGCAGCCACAATCCTTTGGAGATTATGTCACCTCCACCAAAAAAGGACTCAATTTCTGCCATAGCCACGTTGGAAGTGTGGCATGTTGCTCTGTCTTGTTGGAAATAACCGCGACGCAGTTCTTGATCGTCCAGCTGATTCACAAATTCACTGAAGATGTGTAAGTAAACTTGTGTGTTTACTGTATCTTCAAAGAAGATGGGTCCAATGATACGCTGTCGGGAAATTGCACACCAAACTCCCACCTTCAAGGGATGAAGTGGAATCTCATGGTACGCATGCGGATTTTCGGCGGCCCACACCCGAGTATTCTGCGAGTTCACATAACCGGAGAGATGGAACCAAGCTTCATCTGTGAACCAAGTATAGTCTAGGATTCCTGGATTGTCATGCAACAAAGCTTGCAACCAACGACAATACATCACGCGCTTTTCCCAATCTGTAGTCTTCAACTCCTGGACGACTATAACGCGATAAGGAAATAGCTAGGCTCTTTTGGCGGCTCTTTGCACAGTTGACTTTGACATCCCTACCTCTTGTGATAATCGATGCAGGTTCTTCTTAGGGGACTGCAAAAGACGTTGCCGCACATTCTTTACTGTCTCCACGGACATCCGTGGACGCGCGCCTCCATGTCCCTACGCAACGTTCCTGTTGTTTCGAACTTGTTCACCGAATGATGTATTGATGATTTCGATGGTCCTTTACGGCATCCAAATTCGCGGCAAAATTCACGTTGAACGGTCTGATACGATTCCGATTTCCAATATTTTTTAACAATGAACACGCGTTCCTGTACGGTGTACAGAACCATCCTCGCGATGCAGCGACTCGAGTCACACTAACGCACGCGCACCACGCCAGCACTTTCCCTGGCGCCACCTATCGTCTTTATTTTGACGTGTGCGCTTCTGTTCAAGCCTTTCTCGTGTTTAGCATGAAACAAGGTACGTGTATTGTGAATTTCATTTTCTTATGTACATTTGTTCGGAAATTATAACGTTTTTTTCGGGTTCGAAAGCTAGTGGGACGCACTGTATAAAAAGCGTAGGTAACATTCAAATGAAATCAATATTATTTGCTTATTTCAGGATAGATAAAAATATATTTAATATATTACTTTGTGAATTGGTGCAAATATATAAGCTTCTTTGGAATAATCCGTTTTTCAATGCTCGTGGTAGCTCTACTTACGAATGAAATGATCGAAGTGCACTAACATCATATTAAAAGTGTTAGAAAAATATTATATGATAAATTTGTAGATGTCAAGACTAATGAATTGCAGTTTAGGACCCGAATGTGAAATGTTATTTAAGAAATATTTGTTTCAGAAGTTAATGACATCCGAAAGAGATGTTTGGAATTTTATGTAGTTTTGGTAACAACGATTTTTTTTAGGTCCTGATATAGCACTAGGAATAAACTTACAGAGCTTCCACGTTTAGTTGCAAATTTATCAATATAAAATTGTATCTATTTAATTTTTATTAAAATTTTAATTGTGTTACAAAAATTATATAATAGTATTGTGGAAAATTCTAATTTTTCATGAAGGAAACTCTATACTATGTGCCCGGCCTCAGTATTTTAGATTTTCACAGCATTTTATTGTATTCTGTAAACATTGAAACTTCGTATCTATCTTCGTAGTTCAAATTGAATGCACACATATCACATAACAACAACAGACAAACAGTGTCTGAACTATAAATTATCGTTTGTAATATAGTTAATTACGTCGTAAATTCCACATTACATTATTAATGCGTCCTCTCATATTCAGAATATATACAGTACATTGTTAATCATAATTCTTATAATCTTTAACATAAAGATTAAGAATATTTCGGAACGAGATAATGTACACTTTGATTGTCAACACTAATTGAATATTAAAATAAGCTTACTTGAAAATCAAATAATAATGTACATATCTCATTAGTAATTGCAGAACTTAATTAGATGGGATGCATACAAAAATCGTAGAGTGATATTTGGTACTCTGCTTGTAAAGAAAAAGAAATCATAATTAGTTCGTCATGGAAGTCCAACGTTAAGAAGTTTACGTTTCCATATTCAGCATTGCACAGATATCAATCTAACAAATAACTTTCTTTAAGTAATATATTTAAAGATATACGAGGGCTGCTAGGGAAGTTTCTGCAAATTATTACCAATATTGGTGTTAGTATTCGCTATTACAAAATTCTGATCTTTGATTGTTTGTTCAAAACATTTAACCGAGATAAATCAAATTTGAGGTACTACATTATTACAGGGGACGTAACTTGAATATATTCATGTGTACCCGAAACTGAACAGGAATATATTATTTGGATGTTTCAAAGAGAGTCGAAACCAACAAAAGTTTTTCCTTGAGGAGTGCTGCCAAGTAAATGAGTGCTTGTTTCTTTAGTTCCAGACATGTAGCAATCATAGATTTAGATGATCGAAGTACCGCAAGTGCTACCCAAATCGTCGCATTATTTTTCACCAGCACGTCAGTTCCCACTTAGCACACCGAACAATTGATTTTATGTAAAACCGAATGTAAAACTATTTATTACATTTTAGTCTTAAGAATCTAACCTTACTATGAATCAAAATTAAGAATGTTAAATAATAAAAGAACAAAACTGCTTACGCTTGCATCTGTAGCGTCCAACGTATCCAATTCATATTGACTTGCGCTTTAGAGAATTCATTGGCGTAACAACTGTCGAATTATTGACTCATTGTCCTCACTCACCTATTTTAACATCTAATGACTTCTTTTTGTTCTCATAGGAAGAAGAAAATGCACGCTGAGCAATTACTGTTACCTGAAGCAGATATTGACGCATTACGAACAGTAGTTCTGAGATATTTCTTCAATATGATGTGAAAAATAAACGAATGTATGAAACAAAGATAATTTATACATACATAGGTCTATTCTTCAGATTTTTATAATAGCGGAACATTAGCACCACTGTTAGTAGTAATTTACAGAAACTTTTCATCAGCCCTCGTATTAATCTTTGACACACTAAATCAGAAATAATTAATGTTTCCGGTCGATTAATATTCAGTTTCGACGAATAAAAAACAATTATCAACTATTATTTGCATTTTAATCTTAGTAATCTAATCTTGCTGTGAGTCAAAAATTTAGAAGGTTACATAAAAGAAAAACAAAACTGCCGTTATGCTTCGCACCTATAGCGTCCAACGCATCCAATTCATATTGACTGGCACCAGGGGAGGATCCAGGGGAGGCGATCGGGGCGATCGCTCCCCTGCAGAAGAGGAAACTTTCTTATTTTATATATTGTAATATCCTATGTGATGTCTTAAACAAGCAGTTCCACGCTTCAATGTTTACAAACAACACCACATGGTTCAGCAAGAGGATCTCCGCCAGAGGGACCTATAATCACATGCAGACGACGGCTTCTAGCCCCTCCCATGGAGCAGAAGACGACATTGGAGCAGCAGCGCCACCGCCACCCAAAAGGACCCTATAAATTGGATGGACGAAGGCAACTCGACACCAGTTCTCTGGTGACCCTCCTCTAGTCTACTACGGGACTCTTGGAGTAACCTAACCCCAGGCCTCTAGTCTGCTACGGGACTACGCCTATCCTATCTCCTGGCTTAGCCTGCTACGGGGCTCTGTCTGGGAATCCCAACCTCAGCCGCTTAGCCTGCTACGGGGCTCTGTTGGAGATCCTGTCTGCGACCACTCGGTCAAAGACTACCTTTTACTTACCTTTTTAAATAGAGACCAAATTGTATAGTATTTTTGTACAAATACTCATATAGTGGATTTTTATAATAAAACTGGTAGTGGGAGTCGATTCCGGACACTCTTTTTATTAACTGCTCTACCTCTTCCTTATATATGAGACAAAAATACACAAAGTTTTACATGGTAGAGGCTTGACCGACTCAGAATAAGCTCTGAATACTCCCTTACCGGACAGTATTTTTATTAATCGGAAGTGGACTTTTTTTTTCTTTGGAAGGTATGTGAATTTTAAAGTGTTAGTGCTTTTAGTGAACTGAATTTGTTTATGCCTCAAACTAGAACTGGTAAAAACACTTTTCCAGAAAACAATTTTAACATGGAGCAAAATTCGCGCCCTTCTTTTAATTACCACACCTCACTAAGTATTCGGGACACGTTACGGAGGACCCCGATAGATTTTTTATGCTTTTTGACCATCTTGCATTGTTGCATTCATGGAATGATCAGAAAAAGAAAGAACTATTACCTATGTACTTACAAGACGTAGCACTTGACTTAGTTCTACAGTTAAAGGCCCAGAATCAGTTAGACGCGCTTAATTATGAACAATTAAAAGACAAATTAGTTGCACTGAGTAGACCAAGATTACCGGCATACCGGGCGGAATTTGAAATCTTTCAAGTCCAACAAGGTGAAAACGAGCCAGTAGATGCTTATTTTCTCAGAAAATTAAGGGTCATTAGACAAGTTCTGCCTCAGGCCACCGAGGAGCAGAAAATAAATTATTTATCCTTAGGTTTAAAGAAAACTTTTTTGCAAAAGATAGCGTTAGAAACATTTACAACTGTTCATGCCTTACAAACGCATTTACACAACCTCGAGAAAGCAAATGACCTAATGAAGAAACGAGATTACGTGGAATTACAACAGGCATTTTATTCACTCTGCGATCAGAGTACACCAGTCAGCAGTTTACATTCATCAGCAATCGCTGGCGCTTTCTTCCCTGTACATCAACAACAACTGACCTATCCAATATGTAACCCAACACCTAGTTGGAATCAATACCAGCAACCAGCTTCAGTTTTTCCTACACCTTCAGTACCACAGCTACAGGGTGCATCAGAAAATCAGATAAGTCCAAATCCTTCCCCCCAAGTTGCTAATCCGAATCCCCCTCCCAAACCCCCCGCGCCTAGCACATCTAGTAATTCCAGTGCAAGTAATTCATTAGATTTCACTAAATTAGCAAATCAAATGGCTGAACTATCTCTTCTTGTAGCTCAAAATGCTATAAAGAATTCACAATTTAGGAGAGGTGGCCGTAACAATTATAGGTCGAAAAATACAAATAACGGAAATCAAAATCGGCAGAGAAATGGAAATAAGAACAATTCTAAAAATAATAATAAAGATAATAATAGTAATCCTAGGCCGGAAACAGTTACAGTATGCGGTACGTGCTATAAGAAAGGTCATTCTTCCAGTACATGTTATAAGAACAATCAGCAGGGAAACGCCTAAGAGGGCCCCAGGACAAACCCTCTCAAGAACATGTTCTGAGGGCCGAGTACCAGGAAAAAAGTGAACAACAAAGATTGGCAAATACATCACTTTATGCAGTGGCTCCGTTATCAGATAGAAGGGAGAACATTAAAATGTTAAATCAGGAACATAAATTATTAATTAATGTAACAATTAATAAAGAAAAATATCCTGTAATCATAGACACTGGCAGTTCATTGAGTCTTTGGCCTAAAAATTGGCTTCCACCAAACACAAAATTAATTCCTTTTAGCACTAATCTACGAGGAATTGAGAATTCTGTCGTAAATTTACGCTATATAGCTTTGATTACATTCAGAATTGGCTCAACAACATTTTCTCATTATTTCAGAATTTTAGAGCATGGAGATTTTTTGCCTTTATTCGGTGAAGACATTCTAAATCGATTACAGACCAAAATTGATTTAAAGAATAACATGTTGTCAGTATACAAGAAACCACGGCATCCGCAGTATCCAATTGAAATTGATACCCAGGAAAAATTATCTGCTAATGCTATGCATACAATAATACAGCACAAGTCGGCTGATGTTTTTACGACTCGAAAGGTTACCATACCAGCCAGGTCACATTTCTTTTTACCAATTAGTGTCAAGAATCGGCAAAAGAATAATAAATATTTTTTCATCTCTCCATTAGAAAATTTGCTGGACAAATACGGACTACAAACGTTACCTACTAAGGTACCTAAGAATAATTTGACTTTATTGATATCAAATCCTACTAGTAGACCGGTAACGTTAGTAAAGAGCACCCCAATTGCTTACGTAGAAGACCATCTTCAAGAAGTAGATTTACAGGGTAATTGTCAAGATAATGGCCATAATGACGAAACTTTTTACAGATCAGACAAAGAAATTCAGGATCGATTAGAAGAAACAAAATCATTTTTCGATATTAATTTGTTTGACATAAACCCGGATTTATCAGAAGAAAAAAAGAAAGTCGTACAAGATTTACTCTTTAAATACAGAGATGTTTTTTCCTACACACCAACAGACATTGGATATTTCCGAGGTTATATACATAAAATACGGATAGACAAAGGAGCATCCTTCCATCAAAGATCTCATCCGGTTCCATTAGCAGTAAGACCTCAAATTGACTTACAAATTAAGCAACTCTTAGACGCAAATATTATCAAGGAAACTAGCGATAGTTCGTTTTCATCGCCATTGCTCATTGTGAAAAAGCCAGGGACTTCGGAATTCAGGCTAGTCTTGAACCTCCAAGCTTGTAATAGGTTCTCACATTACCTAAGTATACCATTTCAAAATACGGAGGATATTCTACACGTTTTAAGAGGAAAAACTCTATATCCACAATTGACATAAAATCCTCGTATTTCCAGCTATTGTTGCATCCCAAAAGCCAAAAATACATGACTTTTGAGGTCAACCATACTAGAAAGGCATATAAATTCCAGAGGTGTATCATGGGTCACTCCAGTTCCGCCGCCGGACTCAGTATAGCTGTACGCATGCTTTTAGAGGGTCTACCACCCCATATAACTGCCTTTGCTGATGATTTGGTCATAGGAAGTAAAAATTGGAAACAACAGTTATCGGATTTAGAATTACTTTTTAAAAGATTAAGAAAGCATGATTTTCGTGCCAGTCCAAAGAAGACCCACTTATTATATACAGAATTGGACGTTTTAGGCTTCACAGTTAGTGGGAAAGAAATCAAGATTTCACCCAAAATCGCTAACAAGATTCGAAATTTTAAAAAAACAACTACTAAAAGAACTCTGAAAAGCTTTTTAGGATTATGTTCCTATTTAAGAGCACATATCGAAAATTTCTCGGAAAAAATAGAACCATTTCAGTGCCTTTTAGACAAGAATTTAAAATTTAAATGGACCTCTCAGCATGACGAATTATTTGAGAACCTTAAGACTGACATCATACACGCGCCATCTTTGTTTCACTTCGATCCCTCACTGGAAATACGCGTGTATACCGACGCTTCCTCTATCTCCGCAGGAGGCTTATTAGCATGCTATAACCATAAAACGAAACAAGAGCGTGTTGTTGCCTATGCTAGTAGACGTTTTACACCAAGTGAAAGGAAAGCATCCACTTGGCAAAAAGAGCTGTACGCCTTAATTTATGTTTTGAGATAATTTAGATACTTCCTACTAAATACAAGATTTAAATTATTTATAGACGCCAAATGCCTGACATCTCTCACAACACAAGCGGACAAAGTTGGGAAATTTAGTCGCTACCGAATATTCTTAGTAGACTACAATTTCGAAATACAACACATTAAAAGTCAATTACACCCAGCGGACATCTTTAGTCGTTTAGAAGATAAACAGGAGATTAAACAGGAAGAAAAACAAGAAATTGACAATTTCTTGGACACGGAAGATGCTAAAGTATTTGCATCCCATTCTTTAGACACTACTCTCCAAATTGAACAACCTATAATCCTACCAAATTTAGCAGAAGAACAAAGGAAAGATCCTTCATTCTCTGACATTATTACTGTTTTGGAAAATAAGGAACCTAATAAGATGTCTACTTTTCGGGCCGCAAAATATTTTTCTCTAAAGGACGGGATATTATACAGAACACAGAAGCATCCCCAATTAGGATTGTTATATCTACTTTGTGTGCCGAAATCTTTATTAAGTAAGTGGTTTGATGCCTTACATAATAACCCCATGGCACCACACTTTGGATATACCAAAACATATCAATCGGCGCTTAGGAAATACTACTTTTCTAATATGAAAGCGTACATTGCCAACAGAATTATAACATGTATTTCATGTCAGAAACTCAAGAAATTACCAGTTAAACCAGCGGGTCAATTACTCCATCAACCACCTAAGCCGATCGCAACAGCTTGGCAATATGATTCTATTGGGAAAATAACAGTGGGAAATGGACAGTTTAAACACATATTAGTGGCCATAGAAATGTCCACAAGATATTGTGTGACCAAGGTGGTGGACAACATAACAGCGGAAGAAATTGAACAATTTCTTATATATGACATCATACTCAAATTTGGACCTTTTCATATTTATATCTGGATAGACATCCAGTACATAGCGCTAAGAGGCTGCAAAATTTGGCAAAATGCTATAACTTTGAATTTAAATTTTGCCCCGCATACGACCATAAAAACCTAGGCGTAGTGGAAACATTCCACAAGACAATAGAGAACGCACTTAAATTTTTCGTGCAAGAAAACCAAAATGTTTGGTCGAGCTGATACCATATATTACATTCGCTATTAATACATTTGTGCAAGCCGGAACTAAATATTCTGCTTTTTTCCTCATGTATGGATATGAACCTAAGACCATCTCTGATATTGCGTTAGCGTCAACTCCAACATTATGTGTCAACAAAGAACATTTGAATAAAATACGTAAGAGTGTACAGAATAACTTGATCGCTAGCTATAATAAGCAGAAAAAGTATTTCGATAGCAGACACCGACAAACTCAATTTGAAAAGGGACAAAAAGTACTGGTCTACTTTCCTAATCGGCAAATAGGAGTGCCGGAAAGTTTTTCAGCGTCCTATGTTGGACCCGTTCAAATCCTGGATAGACTGAATCCTAACCTTTATAAGATAGAATTTCCAAATTCTTTTCGGAAGAAAATACAAGAAATCTCAATAGACCGAATCAAGCCATTTTATCAAGAATTACAAGACATAGAACAAAAATAAATAACTTCTTTATTATTTTCTACACGAGCGAAAAAAATATGCAGTACTCACACTAGGAAGAAAGAAATACAAAGACACGACTTCACACAGATAAAAACACTTTTCATAACGACACAAACATTCATTTCCTCTTTGTTTTATAAAAAGCTGAATCATTATTCTGCAACTTAATGGAAAGAATGCCGACGTTAGCATTTCCGCATTTAAAAGGCAACTGATCTTTTACAAGGATAGCTAACATAATTCTACATTATCATCCATATTTTTTTTTCCTTTCCTCTGTGAACTATATATTGTCACCGACATTATGCAACATAAATATTGTACAGGACGTTCCAAAAGTTATGACCACTTCTACATTATACAGGATTATCAGGAATTCAGGACCATTATTACTATTGTCATTGACATTTAAAATTGGATTATTTTATTTAAATACATATCTTTAACGCATATATTTTAGAAACTTTTACACCTTATACAGGGTGACCAAGAAATCACGATGTTCGAATCAGAACTTTCCAATATAAATTATCTTTATATAACCGTATTAATTACAACTTTTTTAGTATTCCTAAGCCTTATTATTTTTTACATATTATATCGTCGTCTTCGCTCGTTACCAAACAAATCTAGAACGAACCGCATAGAAATTTCATCTCCTATTTCATTGGAAACATTTAATACCAACAATACAACTAAGGAGCAACAGCTAACACAGACTCCAACCCCACTTACTATAAGTGAATTAGTATATATTTATTGACGCCAAGCCAAAAACAGCCCTATCTCGAGGGAAATGAAGTATCATGTGCCATGTACGGATCCTGCCTGTATATAGGGACCACCTGTTTAGTGCTTCCTTCCGCTACCTTATTATTGCTCCGAAAAGTGATTTTTTTGTGTTGCAAGTGTTATTAATGTTTTAGTGCTTTTTTTGCGTGTGATACCTCAATGTTGCCAATCCTCATATAAACAAAAATAACCCTTCGGCTTATTTTTTAAACAAGCCAGGGGGGTGTAATATCCTATGTGATGTCGTAAACAAGCAGTTCCACGCTTCAATGTTTACAAACAACACCACATGGTTCAGCAAGAGGATCTCCCGCCAGAGGGACCTATAATCACATGCAGACGACGGCTTCTAGCCCCTCCCATGGAGCAGAAGACGACATTGGAGCAGCAGCGCCACCGCCACCCAAAAGGACCCTATAAATTGGATGGACGAAGGCAACTCGACACCAGTTCTCTGGTGACCCTCCTCTAGTCTACTACGGGACTCTTGGAGTAACCTAACCCCAGGCCTCTAGTCTGCTACGGGACTACGCCTATCCTATCTCCTGGCTTAGCCTGCTACGGGGCTCTGTCTGGGAATCCCAACCTCAGCCGCTTAGCCTGCTACGGGGCTCTGTTGGCAATTTAACCTGCCTCTGCTTGCTACGGAGCATTGGTTCCTTAACTCCACTCCTCTTAGCCTGCTACGGGGCTCTGTTGGAGATCCTGTCTGCGACCACTCGGTCAAAGACTACCTTTTACTTACCTTTTTAAATAGAGATCAAATTGTATAGTATTTTTGTACCAATACTCATATAGTGGATTTTTATAATAAAACTGGTAGTGGGAGTCGATTCCGGACACTCTTTTTATTAACTGCTCTACCTCTTCCTTATATATGAGACAAAAATACACAAAGTTTTACAATATAAATAAAACCCGTTCCAGAGTTTGGAGCTCTTAAAAGTAGATCTAAGTAGCAGTCTTACAACCTACCGCCCCCCCCCCCAGAAGTCCGTTCTCGACCGGCCCCTGACTGACGCTATTAGACAACTCATCAGCGTAACAAATACATTCTAAAATTATCAACAAAATAAGCAAAAATAACAAATTTACTAATGTAAGTGTAACAATAAATAACTAAAACTACTAGGAAAAGAACTGTAGAAGTACAAGTTTCGTTACAAATGGCATGCTGCTTTATTTATAATGCAAATTAATGTCACATTGAGCAGTTCATTTAGTATGCATCTCTATCGCTCGATTGGAGATGCAACGCATCCTGTCGTGCTTTCCGACACTCTCTAATTTCATTATCTCAGTTCCAAATGTTAGCAAGCATCTCCGTGAGGTCCAATTTCCCATGTGTTAGTTGTCTGTAGTTCTCTTTTTAGAATAATGCAAATCTTCTATATAGAGTTCATTCTTGTGCTACTCCCGGGTCATGGAAGAGGTTTGTATGTTGTTTTCAGTTAGAAACATACCAATGAACTATACACTATACCACGGTTCACAATTATGAATGAATGAAAAAAAAAGTTATCATTTGCAACTATTCTTCCCCTTGTTGACGTAGCTCGTGTTTTTAAGAACTTGTTTCACTACTAGCGTTTGTTCATATCAATCTTATTTACAAAGACTATTTGTTGAGCTCATATGCCTCTTTAGACTTTCATCTGCGTAGGGCGATTGACCGTTTCTACAGTACTTCTCACGGAGGTCAGATTTTTTTTTCATCAACACTTCTACTTGTCATTTTTTTTCTTCCAAAATGGAAACACGTATTAGTTCGAAAGGCCTACTTCTAAGATGAAAATGCACTCAGCATAGTGCAATGTTGCTTACTAAGAAAAATCATTTTGTAGCAGTGCTAAATTCCAGCGGATTGCACTGAGAGGGATTGCGGATTGCAGGTTCATCTTGTGTGCACACCATTCTATAAGGCTAAGGTTTATGCGTCTTAATAATACATTATAATATTCAACGATCCCATGTGTATCTATGTATTTATGTAGTTTCTTTATTTAGTTTAGTTGTATTTTATGTGTGTGTGTGTGTGTGTGTGTGTGTGTGTGTGTGTGTGTGTGTGTGTGTGTGTAAACTAAATAAAAACAAACAGGTTTTTAACAATTCCCTTCCTACCATAAGCATACGATTATCTACTTTTTGCTACCATATTTGGTAAAATAATTGGATAATGTTTATTTACTATTAATATGCAACACTTTAATGTTTGCTACTTTTCATGGTCCAATCAATATAATAATAATAGGTTGTTTGTCCTTACTGAACAAGTCTCTTAATGTATCTAAGCTTATGTACCAATAGGTGTCATAACTATGTATACACTTATACTACAACCTCATGCCTCATTGGCCACACTTGGTACCAATGGCCATTTCATATTATTATTTATCCCTATGTCCCTGACCCAAGGATTCGAGCCGTGAAACTAACGTTACATCCCAATACACAAAAATTGTGATTTGTGTTTTTGCAAATTTCACCATATCAAGTGTTTTCGAGTAATATCCTCTTAACTTAGTAAACTCCTTATACAAGGTAACCATCAAATTGTAATCAAAATTAAAAGTCTTGGGCACCCATTCCAGGATTGCTCAGTAATATTTTTTAAGTGAGGGAATATTACAGACTTGATCGAAATTTTTATAATTTCAAAAATCAGACTGCAATATTATTTTAGTGTGTAACAATGTCACCTTGGAAAAACCAAGTAACACAAATAATTTATTATTGGTATAGTTACATACTTGTAAAAAAAACACCAAAAAACCCCCAAACAATTATATAACAAAAACATTATGTTTGTGAAAAATGTAAAAGCAGTGTTTTCCCGCATACGTCACGAAAACTATTATTTCATAGTCGAAAATGCACTGGTTCTGAAGGACATGAGAACAAAAATAACAAATGGGGTGCATATAAAAACTTATGCTTCCTAGACCAGGGTATTCAATTCTATCCAATAATTGAGACTCAGTCGTAGTCTCGTCTCGTCTCGACTCGCTTTACTAAGTCGGATAGTATCGGGCAGATGGTACAATTATATTAACTACTGTAGAAACGCGAACATATTGTCGTCGTTCCTGAGTGACATCGATGGATCTGAAAATGTAAGTTGCATATTACATGGTTTTCTACCACACTCTTACATATGATTATGGCAGGACAGCACATATCAATTGAATCCGTAGGTTATGATAAACCCGGATTGATTACCTCTTCAATTGTTCTTTCAATTATTCTTATAGGTATTTCAATGGTTCAGTCAGCTTAATTTATTACCATTATTTCAATTATTGCAATTAATTTTAATTATTGCAAAGTTTACAATGACAACTGTTATATTGCTTTGTCGCAAGCATACTGCTTATGAGTTTTCTGTGATTGGCCAAGGCATTGCATTTCAATGTGTCAGTTATTGTTCATACACATCTCATAGTATATTTGAGTTCACTAACTCACAAGTATTTTACTCACTGTGGATGACCCATATACTTATTAACAAATGTATTTGAATTAGAATAGCCCTGTGAGGGATTCATCCACAAGGTATTGTAGTTATCATAATAAAATGAGATAGCCTAGGGCAATTACTGTGTAGTTATTGTCATAAGTACTCTACTCATAAGTAACTCTTTATCCCTAATCTCTTTGCATATAAGTTTCCACTGTGATACTGAGGTAATCAATGAATATAGATAAAATATTATTAGCTATCTTTTAACAACATTAATTATTACTTTCTCCGTCTGTATCCGTGATTAATTATCACGTTATCCGTGATAATTAGTTATGTGCTTCAACAGCAGATCAGTAGTTACGCAAGAATCTAGGGCAGAAAATTAAAAATTGAGATTAATGTATTATTATTAACTATTCTGCCTTTTGGCAGGTCCTGGGACCAATGAGGTTTCTTTCTCTTCTTAATTTTCAGTTTGAGCCTTTCATGTTTCTTAATTTCCAGTTTCACTTTTAACTCCCAATATTTCCTTCTGTTTTTCAAATCATCGATCACTTGTGTTCTTCCTATTCCTCGCTTTCCTTCCATCTTTCCGTCTATGGCGGTATGAAGAAGACAATTTATTCGCAAGACGTGTCCAATTCAACTAGGGCGAATTTTCATACAAGCGTCCGTTGCTGAGGTTTATTTCTATGCGTAACCAACAGAAAGCTGTGTTACACTTAGAACCGTACTTAACAACTTTCTCAACTAGCTATTCAGCCAAATCGCAAACAACGAACGCTTGCATGTAAATCCGCCTTTAGTCTTTCTACGACGGATAATGGCTAGAAGCGTCCTCTTGTCTCCTATCCGTTTTAAAACGTCTTCGTTTGATACTCTTTCTGTCCATTTTATCTTCTCCATCTTCCTCCAACACCATATTTCGAAGCAATCTAAATATTTCTTCTCTAACTTCTGTGATGTCTAACCTAAGTCTCTGAACCACACAGTCCAATACTCCATATAAAGCACTTGACCAATTTCAACTTTAGTCCAATATTAAGGCTGCTAGTTTAGAGTGACCTATTCTTGTTGAATACTTCTTTGACTATGGCAATTCTCGACATGATCTCTTTGGTGCAGTGTGCGTCTTTCGTCAAAATACTTCCCACATATTTGAAATGATCAAGCTCTTCAAGTATTCTTTGTTCTACTCTAATCTGTAAAGGCTCATTTCCACGGGATATTCTCGTGACTTTTGATTTTTCGATGTTCAATGTATGGTATACGTTAAGAAAACAAGACGTCAACGGAAAAGAAATTAAAAGGAAACCTATACTAAAAACAATGTTGATACCACAACACAATGAAGTTTCCTCGTTACGAAGCTACTGGTGCTAAAAGAAGCTGAGGCTATTGCAAATGGAATGTCCGCTTTGACGTATGGTTGGAAATTCACCTCTGTAGCATAACACAGATGTAGATCAAGATCATCCATCTAACGTCAGAAACTCAATGCACGTACAGAAAACAGGATATACTACTCAAATAGCCAAAAAGTAGTGCGTTCTTGAACAAGGTTGTATGAAGAACAAAATTACGGGTTATCTTTCTTTATAAATTAAATCTGAGACATTCTGCATAGTAATCAGAAAAGAGAAATAACAGTGCATTTGGGCCGGAAATGGCAACAGAACGTACCTTCCCCCTTGGTTTCTCAAATTTCGTTCCGGTGGTAGCATTGCAAAATGAGTCCCGTGGATACCGACCAACATCATGTTCGGATGAACTCCCAAGGAACACCGTGAAAGCAGACCCTCGGAAAAATCTCGTTACAAATGCAGCCGAGTTAGATATACAATACGTCACTGTCGTTCGGCGGCTCCGTGCAATCGGTACGGTGAAAAATTTTGATTCATGGATGCCACACGAGTTCACACCTATCAACAAGAATCGTCATCGAAAAGTGTGTAGTTCTCTGAATGTAATGAATAACAGAAAATTTCCTGCTTCGATTTTCACTTCAGTTTTTTTTTTTTTTTTTTTTTTTTTTTTTTTTTTTTTTTTTTTTTTTTTAAGGATCTGCTACGAAATCGTGTAAACGGTGAGGACAATGGTTGGATCGTTATCAATTAACAGTACGGTTTCTAAAAACAGAAAGGGTATGATACTGTTAGAGGTCTATGGTGGAAGTTATTTGTCATGTTTTCTCAGGCGAGGTGAAGCTATTCCAGGTCAATACCGTGCTGAACTCTACGAAGTGCACCGCAAGACTATCCGGAAGCACCCAATAATGATCAAAAGACAGGATGTTCTCATGTTGTACTACAATGCTATCGTACAAACGACGGTGCACTTTATCCATGAGCCACACTATGAAACCCTTTTGGTTCCCGATATCTTATCCACTCACTATCACCTTTTGATGCATCTCGATCACTTCTTGAGGGAGAAGCCCTTCCTTCATGATCGGGGAAGCCTTTTGTTTATACATCAATCATTTCTCTGTTTAAACAACTAGACAGTGTATGTATATCGAGTTAGAAAGTTTGAGGGTTTCCAACCCGGTGGACCTCTTGTGTGGAAGCATCCCTGACTGCCTATCAAAAAAACGTTTCAGGTTCAACCAAATTTTCGTTCAACCGAAGTACCATCGATCCCACCAAATTCAATTAAACGGGATTAGAGTAGTACGAAAGTGGGCTGCTGATGGTTCTCAAGTGATTGTAACCAGTTTCCGATAATACGAGAAGATAGTGATGCAAGTATAACTGTACTTTTCTACGTTAAGAAATATATAAGCTTTTTACCACATACTCAGTGTCACTATATGTAGTTGCAACACTTGCAACCATAAACATAAATGACATTCTATCTTTCAGGTTTTTCTTTATATGCATCAAAGAAAGGGGGCGCAGTGGCTCAGTGGTAGAGCGTTAATCTCCGGTGCTTGGGATCCCTGGTTCGAACCTAGCTCGCTCCGTATGGTCTTTGTGGTGGACAAACACCGTGCTCGTGGGTTTTCTCGGGGTTCTCCCACTTTCTTCATTCCACCATTTCCCTCATCTCTCATCATCACCGTCTCCTTTAGCCTAACCGGCATAGCCATGGGGCGTAAAACTTAAAGATTTCATTTCATTTTCTGCATCAAAGAAAAATGTATCAATACTGTCTTGTGCTCAAGATTACTTTTATTTTTATTTGAACAGTTCAGAAACACTTTTTGAAGTAGGCGGTTACACTTATAACAACAGCTGCGCCTAGTTTACACACTGATGTTTGCTGAAGTTTTAAAATCTAGTTTTTAACCATTATGTATAACTTTTATTATGCACGAGATACTTTACCTGGATCCTTTTTGGCTGGAGAAAGGCAATTTTATCGTGCATATGGTAAAAGAATAATCATCTAAACTTTACCAGAATAAAAAATATGTATTACCAAAATATTAACAAAGTATCAGCTAATGCAATATTTCAAGTAATTGTACATCAAACTGTGTAAACTGCAAAAAAAAAAAAAAAAAAAAAATTCGGCTAGTTTGTAATAAGTAATATTGCTTCACGTTACTACGACCCTCACATCAATGCACTTTAAATTCATTTGATTATCGTAAGATTGCAGTATATACAGGGTGGTCCGGAAGTGGGCGTACCCCCTTTAGCTTCAACAGTATAGTGTTAGTTATGCTAGAATGTCTGTACACAGTTACCTTGAAGTCTTAAGAGTCATAAACATCGATGGGTACGCCCACTTCCGGACCATCCTGTACTAATTCGGTTTCTCAGAACATATTTTCATAACTGCTGTGTATTTATCAAGTTTTTTAAAAGCATTCTTCAAAGTATACTTTTTAGATAAACACTGACTTAAACCTATTAATTAAACTATTATTTTCAAACTTTCTACGGTTTTAAAGAGATCACTTTTGGAGGCATTTCATTAGCACCAACACGACAGTTAAGGCATCTCCAAGCTAAGACAGCACCCTGATAAGAATGTCGATTTCATGTTTCTGAGGTACTACACAGGTATAGTAACGTTGCCAACTCGGTCGGATATAAACCGACGAATTTTCTGTATTGGCAATCATCTTTGAATTCCTATGTACTTAAAACTCGGGGTTACAGGATATCTCGCGAAATGTAACGCACAGAACACATAAGGTATTCTTCGATTTGAAAGTGGTTTATTTCAAAATGAATACAATAACTTTACATTTTTTCGTGTGCTGTTTAACAACAACACAAATTTCAATATAGAAATTAACAGAAATCAGAGAGAGAATAGATATTTCTAGGCATGACATTGAAGTAAGTCGAAATTGAGAGACAGGATATAAAAGCAAGGATAGGAATGGCGAAAGAGGCCATTAAGAAGAAGAAAATACTATTTTGTGGGATTTTGAATAAAGAATTGAGAAAAAGACTCATAAAATGCTTTGTGTGGAGTATTGTACTGTATGTCAGAAACATGGACATTACGCAAAAATGATGAAAAACAAGCGGAAGCTTTCGAAAAGTGGGTGTGAAGAATAATGGAGAGAATTAGCTGGGACGACCGGAAATGGTGGAGGAGAAAAGAACAATTTTAGATATCATTAAGAAGAGGAAGAAAAGCTGGTTGGGACATCGGCTAAGAAGGAACTGTATCATGAGGGACATGCTAGAGAGTATGGTGGCAAGAAAGAGAGGAAGGAGCAAAGAAGACTACAATTAATAAACGATATCAACACAGGAAAACCGTCCGTGAAGATGGGGAGATTAGTGGAAGATCGTGAAGCATGAAAGCTTTTCAGTTGCGGCAAGTGACCTGCCAATAATGGCAGAATACATATGATGATGATGATGATATCTTGAAGATGGAAAAATTGGTGTTTTTTTTTTTTAATATTCGCATAATGTAAATGATAATAAACGGAAGACAAAATTAGATCAAATAATGGTATAGAAGTCTAGTGACATTCTGTTTTCTTGTAGTAATGACGGTATTATCGCAGAGTGACCGCAGTAGTGATGCAGTGATGAACTTCTGCCTTTCTATACAAACCTTCTCCCGTTCCTTCCTAAGTTCTTATTCGACCATTTCTTTCATGATAATTTAATCCGTCTATTTTAGTCTCAGAAACTTAAACCTGAGACGTTAAAAAAAAATAATTTCATTCAGATCCACACGTAACTATGTATGTGTGCATCCACAAATCGTACGATGTTATTTTTGATTGTATGTGCAACAATCTTTGAGGAAACGCTTACGTAGCACTGGTTCCTCGAAGGAAGTAAAAGTTTACAACTTGACACAATGTTTGAGTTGCTCAAGCATTAGTGACATCAATTGAAAAAAAAAAATGTCTTTTCTTCCAATACTTCAGTTGTCAACAGTAAGTTTAAACTCCTCCAAATATTTACACAGAAGCCCGACTTGACTTCATTTCATAAACTTTTCAAACACACGCACACACACAAATATATTTAAATCTTGAGCACGTCTTGACGGCCTCTTTATCAACAAAATTGCAGTAAATACAGCACTTGAGCACTTAAAAAAAAAAAAAGGCAAGTAGAAGACGTAGTGAGAAAAAGAGCATGAAAACCCACCAAGCTATTCCTTTTAAAAAAGAAAAAGGAAAAACGTTTTCATCACGTCAAATGCGACTGTACGCAGAGGCGAAAGTTAACAACTTGAAATATCTTTCAACGGTCGCGTCGTTGACTTAATAAATATTTAACTCGTTGCCTATAGTATTTACTCACCATCAAAGACCCTGTTACAACGTCGTCGTACTATACAAATACCCTGAAGACATATTCCATCCCATAGTGACTAGACAAAGTGTGTTGCTGATCGAGATAAGTGCTAATGAAATTTGTTCTAATCACAAAAACAGTTTCAGAATAGGGACTTAAGAATACGCCAATATAAAGACTGGATGTTGCAAAATAATCTAGCATTGAATATTCTGTAAAATATTATATATGCAACAATGTACAATGCAAAATGAAATTTCTACTTTAATGGCCCATTTGATGGCCTTTCGATTAAAGGAGATAGATGATTAGAAAGTGCATGATTATGAAATCATTGGTGGAATGAGGATGTGGGATAACATCCCAGAAAACTCGCGGACACGGTGTGTTTCTCACACAAACTTAGGCGAAGTCACTGGTAGCTACATGATTAGCAGCCTGTGGTATGAACACCCCGGTTTGATTCCCGGTGGTAACTCATGTTAACCTCTAAATTCACGTTTCATATAGCCTACGTGCTGAAAGGTACACTAGACTCCAAATCACATACCAACAACCATAAACTCACATAACAGAGGATCTCACAAGGGAACTCTTTCACCAGAAATGAGTGCTTTACTACAGAGACAAAGTAACATAAAAATAGATGAACAAACGTAAGACTAACTTATACAAAAAGATTTCACAGACACGTATCTTACGGATAATGAGATAGTGGCACCTACGGTGTTCTAGTTAGAAAGTCTTTGGAAACTAAAAACCTTTGGGTAAACATTTAAAATATGAGAAAGAAATGTAAAGCAGGACCTTCAAGAGGTTGGTGACAAAGATTCGGATTGCGTTGACTGCGCATAGGAATGGATTGAATGTTTTTTTTTTTTTTAACATGTTTGTATGAAACTTACTGTTTCGTATGTCATATTATTGCTTTGGGAATTTAATTTCCTTTTTCTTTTTCACCGAGGCTATATGACATGCAGGATGAATATTCGATATAAACCGCAAGAATTGACATCAACTCAAAACAAACTCAATCTCTACTACTACTACTATTACTACCACAACTAATAATAATAATAATAATAATAATAATAATAATAATAAGAAGAAGAAGAAGAAGAAGAAGAATAAAATGTATAATAAAGGGAAATGTTCAAAATGGAACATACAGAAGGTTATCAAAATAATATAAACACCTTAAAGTGTGCAACTTACCAGAATATGGCGTTGGACTACCTTTACCTCTCGGAAGAATCTGAGATGCGACGTATAATGAAATCATAGGGGTCGTGAATGGTAGCAAGTGGATTATTACACAATTTTGTGTCGGAAACATCACTTAGTTCCGCAAGATATGATGGAGGCGGAAATCGGCGCCGGATTCGTGTCTCCAAAACGCACCACAGATGTTCAAGAATGTTCAGGTTCGAAGATTGAGCGGGCCAGAGCAGGTGTTCAACTGTATTCCGATGTTCCGTAAGCCACTACGCAACACCTCCAACTGTGTGAATAAGCGCATTACCATCCACGAATATGAAGACGTTGGCTGGAAACAACATCGTGACATAGGATGCATGTGGCTCCCTGAAATAGACACATAATCACGGCGAGTGAAGCGACCGGTTAGCATCAAGATAGGACTGAAAATCAGTATATTGCGACCCGCAGCACCACAGAGCCGCCGCCATGTTTGACGATTGCGTGGAAACACTTCGGATTACACGCTTCATTCATCGTACGCTTCACATAAACAAGGCCCATGGATTTAAAAGGTGAATGACGACTCTACCGATCAGATCACACGATTGCAGTTATCAAATCATCAGCGTTTCATGTGTCATGTTCTCAGCCTCATTAGTGTCATGCTAAAGCGTTGTAATTCCTTATCAGCGATTTTGGCCATAGAATTCGGCCATGTATGTTCATATCATATAACTCGCGGCGAACTGTGACGGTTGACACACACTGTGACAAGTGCTATTTGAGTTACTCCCTCACTTGCATTACAGTCGCATGACGATTCTGAGTGACAATGCATGTTAATGCTTGGTGGGATCTGTTACTGATGTTTTCCTTTCGACTTTGTTCCACTTCGATGATTTTTCCCTGAATTTTGTAATCTGTCATTACTTTGGATAGTTTCCCTTGCGATACATCCAACACTCTTACCAGTTTCATCACTCCCGTACAATGTTACATTTTGCCCTCTTTTGAAATCAGAGAGGTCACCCATTTTGAATTAACACCGCCTGCTCATCCACTGCACATTAATATCGTACTGCTCATCACGTAGCATGAAGTCTACCATAACACCACCACCAACAGCTCGGGTCTGTAGTGATGTCACTTTTCCAAGCCAAAATATCGGGATACTTCACGCAGTTTCCCACTTTTCCAAAGCAAAATGTAGAGACACTTCATGCAGCAATTCGAAAGGACTGGCATTGGAATGTATTAGCGTTTCTTTATTTTTCGTAATAATGTAATATAAGTCTTTGTAGTATGAGTATGGTGAAAAGTGAATCATATACATCTATTTGACAAAAGGAAAGAGGAAATTTAAATTATATATGCCCTATACAATATATGTAATAAAAATATGGTCCATTTGAATAGTATGTAGCCTATATACAAGGTGTTAATGAACTATTTCAACAAACTGAAACAAGCGATTCCTCACATCAAAATAAGGGAAGAAGTTCATATGAACCCGTGGTCAATAGTGTATAATTTCAGAGCTAGGACTGTCCAAAGCGTGGGAAAATCAGATTTGGGGGGGGGAGAATGTCTCCAAAACTATTAATTATTCAGCTCAGGCGGCATGTTATTGTCTTAGACTTGTAATCTGCTCTATCCAAAAATGCATGATTCTGAATCATTCGGTGGCAGCTCAAAGCAGTTCCCCACAGGAAGTGGGGGGTCCCAGATATTCCATTAGGACAGATAGATCCGATTCGTTACAAATAGAACAACGTACCACCAAGTAACAAAAAGCCGTTGAAAGAATATCAATATTTTGAACAAACTCTAGATGGCGAAGGATTTTCGGTGTGTTGAGAGTGGTTGTATAACTACGGTTGATCTGAATGTAGTGGATAGAAGGAAATTAAATATAATACATCTGTACGTTCATGACACACAGTCATGATATATGTGCTAAAGAAGACATACATTAATAATACGTAATGATTTTGGAAGAATTGATACAATGATTATTTGCTAGAAAATGGAAGTATCTCCCCCCCCCCAAAAAAACGAAAATAAGAACAATAAATGCAATATTCTTCATTACAAACTCACTTGGTCGTAGATCTAAAGTGGAACCCCTTGCCATATAGGTGTATATTCCTTTTTTTCCTCCCACGAAGCGAACATCAGATTGTTTACAACGTATGGGTGCTCATGATACATAAAAGTAGCAATATTAGTTATGTAACAAAAAAGAGAAGTCGTGTTAAGAAGGTAAATACCTCGAGAAGAGTTAGTAACTTATCCTTTCAGATTTATTTCAAACAAATTATCTTTCGACAGTGTTGCCTTTTAGGCTAAAGGGTGCGGATAATTAAAGAAATATGAAAAGAGTTGAGGGAAGGAACCGCGAGAAACAGGAAACCCATGGGCACTTCTGGAAAGACGCCCAGTCATTGTGACTACCAACATGGGAAGTTTCTTGGCCATGTGAGTCACGTGTAGTTAGTAATAGGAAATATGATACATGGTATTGCCAGGTAGTAACTTTGGTGAGTGTGTTACTGACGGATCAAGAGCACACGGACAAGTCTGGGAACAATCTATATATATAAAAGAGAACGTACAAAATCCTTTGTCCGCTCATCACGCTAATACGGCTGAACCAATTTCTTTCATTTTTGGGGGGTTATTAGGATTTGGACCCTAGATGGTTTTTATCATATCACTTTAATTTTTAATTACCAGTGTCTTGAGATAATTGGCCATTCAGGTGTCCACAAATCCTTTGTTAGTTCATCATAGGTAAAAATAAACGTATTTATATGCAACCCGCATGACCGTGTCACTCGGCGGGTTAACATAAATGACAGGCGATATACAGCGGAAAATAGCTTGAATCTTCTGTTTAAAATTTTTTAATTGATTTGCTTATTTTTACAGACACTTTTACAATATGCCAGCACCGGGATGACCGCAGCGAAGCGGGGCGGGTTAACATAAATGACAGGCGATATAATGTTAAGATTTACTGCAATCTTCTATGGTTTTTATCATATCACTTGAAAGCGAAAAAGTAAAAATTATCTAAGTAACAAAGTTTATTGCGTTCCGGGGTGACCGCAGCGAAGCGGGGTGAACGCTGCTAGTCTACACTGAAAGTAATACCCATCCCTTCATCTTCTTTTCTCTTTAATATATTACTATACGATATTATCTCAGGAACTGCGAAAACAAATTTCAGGTTTTTCCTTTTTTTTTCTTTTGGTCTTCTCGGGCTATCAGCCAGGTAAAGATATTGACATCCGATGTTACCAGTAACATTACAATCCCTGAAGATGAAGGCGTTGTCCGGAGCCGCGGTGGCTCAGTGGTAGAGCGTTCACCTCTGTTGCTTGGGGTCCCGGGTTCGATCCTAGGCCCCGCCAAGTGAACTTTGTAGTAAACAAACACTGTGTGCGTGGGTTTCTTCGGGGTTCTCCCGTTTCCTTCCACTTTCTTCATTCCACCATTTCATTCATTACTCATTATCACCGTCTCCTTTAGCCAAACCGGCATAATCGTGGAACGTAGAACCTAAAGATTTCATTTATATGACTGCGATGTCTGCACTCGAAACGTCGGATGTCAATATCTTCACCTGGCTAATAGCCCTAAAAGACTTAAAAAGTGAAAACTTCTTGAGATATCTACCTTCATAACACGACTTTTCTCTCTTTTTGTTACATAACTAGTATTATTTCTTTTATGAGTCATCAGCTTTCATACGTTGTAAACAATCTGTTGTTTGCTTCGTGGGAGAAGAAAAGAGATACATGGTGACTCAGTGTTAGTGTACACCTATATGGCAAGGGGGTTCCACTTTAGATCTACGACCAAGTGAGTTTGTGATGAAGAACATTGCATTTATTGTTCTTATTTTCATTTTTTTTCGGGGGATACTCCCATTTTTTAGCAAATCCTCATTGTATCAATTCTTCCAAAGTCATTACGTATTATTAATTTATGTCTGCTCTAGCACACATATCATGACTCTGTGTCATGAACGTGCAGATGTAATGATTACATTTAATTTCCTTTTATCCACTACATTCTGCCCAACTCTATTTATGCAATCACGCACAACACACCGAAAATCCTTCGCCATCTTGATTTTGTTCAAAATATTGATGGTCTTTCAAAGACTTTTTGTTACTTGGTGGTACGTTGTTCTATCTGTCGCGAATCGGATCTATCTTCCCTAATGGAATATCCGGGATCTCCCATTTATTGTGGGAAACTCCATTGTGCCATCACTGAATGATTCATAACCATGCATTTTTGAATAGAGCAGATTACAAGTCTAAGACAATAACATGTCGCCTGAGCTCAATAGCTAATAGTTTTGGAGATCTTTGCCCCCAAAGCTCATTTTCCCGCGGTTTTGGACAGTTCTAGCTCTGAAAATATGCACTTTTGACCACCGATCCATATGAAGTTGTTTTCCTTATTTTGATGCGAGGAATCATCTGTTTCAGTTTGTCGATCTAGTTCATTAACACCATGTATAATTAAGTGTATACATCACGTACCTAGATCAATACAAAGTGAAATGAGAAGTAGTTAAGTATTCCAACACTTCAATATACTTTTTTGTTGTAGAAACAGTACCGTTTGTTATTGATATTGCTTCAGCTGCTACTACACCCAGGTCTACTGCTTGCTGCTGCTGCTGTAAGAAATTTAGATTTTCTGTTGCCACGCACGTTGCTACCTGCTTGCCGCTGTTGTGAAGTGTTCTCTTGTTTTGAGGGCTTTGTATAATAATGTGGGTATAATAATAATAATAATAATAATAATAATAATAATAATAATAATAATAATAATAATAATAATAATAATAATAATAATAATAATAATAACTTCATCAGTAGATATTAAAGTATGGACATTTTAAGGTCCCGACAGACACACGTCGGAACGTGGGACATTTTCTTATAAATTAGGACGGTAGCAACCTTAAGCTACAGTCGCCTCTCACCGTTGCTAACCCACATAATTAAAATATTTCCGACTAAGTGTGTTTCAATTAAATTCACAAGGATTTGTATATTATATAGTTATACGTTGTTTATATTAAATTATATTCAGTTAGATAAAATGTCAGTTGCCAAAAGAGTTGTTGGAAATAAAATCTTGTTTGCCCCTTTTTTTCTTTCATTTCTACAAATTTCTTCCCTCCTATTTTCGTACGAAGATTCCTCTTAAAGTTATAATTCTTTTTATGACACTTTAAGCAATGTAAAAACATAGTTTGCCACATTGACACCAACTATTGTTATCGTCATGTTTACTTCGGACACACATAAAACCAGACAGACAGCGAGATTCGTTGACGCCATTATTTAACAAACCCGTCATTCGATTTCAATAATTCTTTTTATATCGTAAAAGTTATAAAATGTTTTTCTAAAGTGATTTCGTTAATTCTCCTTTTGAGAGAACATATATATATAACAAGCAGAGCTTATCCTTGTTTCAGTGTGATTACTAGTTTGATTGTGCAAGTTTAACTAAAGTTACACTTTATTCAATAAGGAATGTTTTGTGGCATTCATATATCAACCAAGGGTTACCAACAATCCTTGGAAACTATACAATATTATTAGCATTGAAAGGAAAAAATGTTCAAAGATGAGGCATATACCAATCTATGGATCTTATTGAGCTGAACGAAATGATATGTATGAACGCAAAAAAATGATCTTGCGCAGGTTTCGACAAAATTGAGGAAAACGAATTTCTGCCTAAACGTAAAAATGTATGCTGTACGAGAGCCATGTCACTGAGGTGAATCTGAAACTGAAATATACCTTTATTAAGTTCATTATGACACTACCACAAAGACAATACCATGTACGGTTGACGATATATATATATATTGGAAAAAGAAAGTGGATGGAGTCAGATCGGGTGAATATGGGAGTGGGTTAAAAGTTCGTAACTGCATTGCCGTTCGAAAGTAACCGTTTCTGCTGTTCAATGTGCTGGTATATTGTCCGCTAGTACCAACACGCCTTTCGAAGGCAAACCTCATCTCTGTGCTTTAATAGCATTTGTAACTTTTGCTACCAGTTCCCGTAATATGTTGCCGTGACTATAACCACTTTTTGTAACAAATCGGTCAAGATCACATCTTTATGGCTTCAGAGTACAGACAGTATGACCTTGCTGGGTGAATGCTGCACTTTAGCCTTTGTGGGGATGGGAATGAGATATGCTTACATGTGTAACTCACTTCTTTGTTTCGGGGTCATATATATATAAATATATATATATATATATATATATATATATATATATATATATATATATATATATATATATATATATATATATACAGTATAATAAAGTTTTCTTAGGATAGAGCTTTAAAATCGTAAATGGAAATTTTGGACTTTTCCCACTCACCTTTTATTATAAAATGTTCCTAAAAAGTAGTAATAATTATTACAGTCTCAAATGCTTAGTCAATTTTTGGTAGTTTTGTTGGTGAGCTTGTAGAAACATAGTTTGCCGAGCGTCCTAGGGTGATAGGATCTAATGCACTTGTGGCCAAGGAACCTCTCAGAGATCGAGCGTACTAGAAAGGTAGGCAAAACCCTAAGACCAAGTTTCTTAGAGAGTCTGGAAAATCTAATTAACTGGGAATTTCGGCGTCGTGTTCTCTGTGCTCTGGAGATAGTATCTCCAGTCCTGGTCACCTCTGAAAGAAATACTATTTAAACGCCAGAAAATAAGTAAAATCTCTTTTTTACCTCTGGGTTATCGAGTCTCAATCGAATCACCTTGTCTCTACGGGTTTTTATCCTCGACCCAGTGGTGGTCCATAAGCTAATCCACATCACCTGACTGACGCGATGACTCGTCTCAGCTCTAGCGTGTTCACTCTTTTCTTTCCTTTTTCTTTTCTTTTTTTCTCTTTTTTCTTCAGTTTGCATTAGTAGTCTGGAATGGAATAGAAGGTATGACCTACGCTACATACTGGGTTTATTAGAATATATTTCGGATCAATACGTCCAATGAACGCTAACGAATTTATAATCAGACCACGCGGAAACAAAGCATGTGTGTTTCATTTTTGACACTATCCTAGATAGAGCTCTACAGTTACTCTGGAGATTGAGTATTTAATTTGACCACCAAGTTTGCTATTCATTTTGAAAGTGACTTAATGATTTTTTCAAGTATTCTCTATATATTCGAATAGCCCTGAAAAGATATAAAAAGACAAACGTAACTTCTATATTGCTTTTGGATTTCTGAAAACGGAACTTTATAATGTTAGGTTCCTTTCTTACTACGTTTAAATTACATATTTTTATCTCTTCTCCCTTTCTTCTTCTTCTTCTTCTTCTTCTTCTTCTTCTTCTATCTCCTTTTCTCTCTGTCTCAATTCCGTACATCTAAAAGATATATATTAGTTTCAATTTTTCATTGTTTGTGTGTGTGTGTTTCAGTTTCTCGCTATATCAACTTGTGAATCTTGTTTCATCTCGGTTTTTTTCTTTCATTTTATCGATACTAATACATGTATATTTTGAAATTAGAATTGCGTTCATGTTATTTGGTGATTTTAGTATGGGAGAAAGGAAAGGACGAAAGAGAGAGGATCTCTTTACTAGACACGATTATGAGATAAGAAGGTATATATTGCGTGGCCTAGCTGCACGGCGTTATTTGCTGCATTTTTTTATGCAGACTGTACAAGAAAGAGACAGTTGAACTTTTGAGGTAACGGATCAACATGTAAGTATTATAAAAATTCACTTGTTCTTCATGAGATTAGAATCAATGAGTACTGAAAAAGATCTTTGTGAAACTCAAGTGTGTTTTTCATTTTTTTAAAGAAAATGAAACAATATCAGATTGCATAAAGGATTTCTGGTGAATAAAAGTAGATATTATATAATTTTATGTAGTAATAGTTAAATATAAACTAATTATTTGCTGAGCAAAACTATATATTTTCATTAAAATTCAACACGTGTTACAGTTTCGCCAACTAACTGTTTAGCTTCATCAAACACTATGTGATACTGTACGTATCTTATGTAATATGTATAGTAATAGTTATGTTATAATGACATTTGTAATGCATTATTATGTACTAAGAATTAATATTTGTTAAAATTTCCCATAGACATATTTCGTCGAAAAAATAAATATTTTAATTTAGTTGTAAGGATTTAGCCAAAATATTGTTGACAACACTGTTGTGAACAAGTTCTGCCCATTGAAAATCAAAATTTCAGTTAATTAAGTATAAAATGTATGTTGTAAATAGTGAAATAAGTGTACATGTAAATTTAAAGGGAATTGATTTATAAGAAATTGGTGAAAACTGCAAAAGTTTACTCAAACCGAAAAGTAATAGAAAATTAAGCTGTTTAAGAACACTTAAATTTAAAACAAGAAAATATCTATCTCCTGATCCGTTTAGCAAGTCCGTTAACGTAGATTAAAGGCTCAAGTGAAAAATCATCATTTATGGCTGTGTTAAGAAAAGAGAATGAGCACCAGATCACTTAAGAGATAACAAACCAAGCTTTCAGATTTTTTTAAGCTAAGAGACGTAGAGTCTTGGTAGGCAAGGGAGTTCGTTAACAGAAATGTTGGCTTTAAGCCAGGAGAGGAATTAGAGAGATTGAAACTCTCTTCAAACAACTGTTGACTATTTTTTCCCCTTTATAATTTTTTGTAAAAAAAAATAAAAACTTTTATTTTGCCAGAGAAATCTCTGATAAAATCTTGTGTGTGAATGGAACTGTAGCTGAGTGTTCGGGCGTGAGTCTGCAATTGCTTAGCCACCGTTAACGGTTTTTCCACGCTGTGAGTTTTTTTTTTAATACTACAGAAGCGATGAAGATAAGCTCTCTACCGAACACACTATAAAAAGTAACGAAACTAAAAAACTTTAATTTTGGAAAATAGGCTATTCTACAAAGATAGAAGCTACTTTATATGTTAAACAAACCTCATTGTGTTCGGAATGGTATATCTCTACTCCCTTGTTCTACTAGTTCTTGTAAACTTGCATCTTCCGTTTGCTTTTAAGTTTGAGGAATGATTCCTTTGTAAGCACGTATTCCAAGAATGGAAAGACCATAAGAATGATCTAAGTACAGCATCGATAAATATATATTTATGGGTACCAGATATTTTTTTAAAGCCAATACCAGGCTAAATGCTTAGAAACACCAAAGTCTACAAAATAATTTCCCTTTAATAAGACAGTAATTCTGGATTAGGTATTATTAGCATTCAATGAAGACTATTATTAATTGAAATACTGAAAATAATCCAGAAAAAATCAATAAAATTTCATTTTGTAGCAAAGACTAGTACCATATTACTAAAAATGTGTAGTAATATATAACTCTTTTTACCAACACCATTGGTCCAGAGTCTAGCGTGTCGCATCTGTGGTGCACGGCATCCCAGGATCGATTCTTGGAGAGCTTTAAATACATTACAGTGGTTCGAATTTCATTTCAAATTATAGGTGCACGTCTCATATAGACTCAGAGCTGACAAGGGACAGTAAACTTCAACAAAGTATATTTTTATTAACTTTACGGACAATTTTTATTATTCTTCTTCTGCCACATTTTTTTCTATTATGTTCTTATGGCAACGACCCAGTCATGTAGTTCGTAATCTCTACCAGAATAGACAGCAGCTATTAATTTACTCTTTGTTACCATGTAAATTTTCTCCAATTTTTAGAAACGAAAACATTGCATACTCAGAATTTTCGTCTCTAAGAGAACTCATTGACCTTATAAAGTTTGAATTCCAGAACATATACGAATGGAATATTGCAACACATATTGTGTAATATAAACCTTGGGCTGTCTTGTATTTTCAAATCAGCTATAGTATCATAACAATTTCAACTGTCAACACTATTCACTTTAGATCAGAAACATTCGATGATAAAGTGACAAATTCATTGGTTTCCGAACTTTTAAGAGTACAGTGCTATTTTGGAATCCGAATTTAATCCGTTCCAGAACTCTGTTCTAATTTGAGAAATAATTGTAATAAAATTTTAATTAAAATGTAAATTAATAAAATTGAAAACATCAAAAGCTGTATTTACCTTTAAAAGGAACGATATTAGCGCAAATTATCCCTTGCAAGGCAAGACACCTTCCAAGATAATATAACGTACGTGTTTCTGAGAAAACGTACGCACCAACATATACGAACAACATCCTAGATATAAGAATTCCAAACCAACCATCGAATTCTGAGCAAACTTCCTCGAATTTTTCGTTCGGATTCCAATCTGCTAAAGTTATGGTGCGTTTGAATTTCGGAGGCAATACTCTATAAGCATGTTTGAAAACGTTATATAATAACGAGTTTCCAGCAGCCGAAATGGTAGCAGGTTGATTATTACATTACTTTTTACCTATAGGAATAAACATGCAATTGAATTATTAGTTTAAACAACGTCAGTCACTATTTTAACCACTATCATTTTATACTGCTTTTAAGGAATTTGTATGAATAGAGTTATCATTTACTGATAAAACAAAATGTTTTTCTTATTCTTAAATATCTTTCAATGTAGTTTCAACTCTAAATAATAGTTTATCCATACAGATTCAAAAAAAATTGACTGACTGAACTTGTTTTAACAAATGAAACGATGTGGAATCTTTCCGATTAACGTCCCACGTTATGCCCTTTAGGCTAAGGGAGACGAATGATCAAGGTAAATGAATGATAATGGAAGAATTAGTGGAAGAGTATCCCAAGAAGACTCACGGACATGATGTTATCCACGTTGTTTTAACAAATACTGATAAGTTATACTGACTGATTTTAATCAGTGTTTCTCATTGTGGGGCTCCTAAGGAGGCTTTCTCGTTTTCAAAGAGAAGTCTGAAACAAAAAGAAGCGATTGGCAGGCAATAGATTATTTAGGGGAGTTTGATTGAAGGAATATAAAGGTAATATCAAGCAAAAGGTGGCTAATAAGACAAATAATAGAATATATGCATTTTCTATTACCTTTTCATTATTTCCCTTCAATATCTAAATATTGATTGTAATTGCGTAATTATTTTCACCAACTATTATTATGTCGGTACAAAATAATTGTGAATAAACCATTTAAGTATAAGTTATTACATAAATTTAATGTATCTCATGATGAATACTATTAAATTGGTTGGAAAACAAAATAATTAATTGTTTAAAAAATAAAATTATATCTTGAGAACATTGTTATTTTTAAGGTTTCTTATGTTCCATGAATCTTCTATCATTATACAAATTATAAAGTACATACATGAAGCAAGAAATTCTGCTAAGGTGATTCACTGTTTGCAGTGGTTCAAAAGTTATTCTCGGTCAAAATTACGATTATGTTACTTTTCAAGAACATTGGATAACACGCATGAAAACAAACCTTCATCAATGAAAATCAATGTCATCTTTCAACTCAGTACCGGTACACAGAATTCTGTTAAGAAGTAGGGCCTACGTAACAACTTTTGTTTATTTGAAAAACAATGTATAAATTAAGGTTTGCTGAAAAGTGTAATTAGCAAATGATAATAAAACAGAAAATGCAGAAGACTAATGACTAGAAAGTTCATGGACACGGTGTTTTGTCTACCATAAAGCTTACAAGGCCTGTAAATTGAAGCCATAATCACAAGCGCCCTATCAGTGTGTGGGTATCGTAAAATAATTCATAAATTTAATTTTGCATATAAGTAGTATAATATCGTCATTTCAATATTTTTGATAATCTTCTTTCTGTATTTTGTTCTTCTACAGATTTCATTGTTTGTTTGTCTATCATCTTTTGTCATTGAATGATCTCTGTTTGTATAAACACAACGGCACAGAAAACAAATTGAAGGTCTCTAAATTGAATACGAGAAGGGTAGAGATGAAAACAGGGAGGGGAATTCAAACAATAATCAAACAGCATCCAACAAAGGGAGTTGAAATCTCGTTTTTATCTTTGTTACAACACTCGATAGGATTCGGCACGAATTGGAGATTCAAAGAGAGAGAGATACCGTGTTTTAATCAATTACGATATGGACGAAAAGGTTACAATTATCTTTGTTCTTAATGCTAGCGGATATATAGTGATAGGCGACAAGAAGGATTGATTTCAAATAGATTTCACATGAAAAGAGAAAAAGAAAAAAAGAGCTTGAATTGATACCTCATAAATCGGTGAAAGAGTTTCCATTTGAATAAAGATTGCAATCAATTCTTTTCAGACGAGTCTCATTTGGAATGTTTACAAACAAAGCAAGAAGTTACTTAATCATTAAGCATATAGAATTTACTCTGGATGTTAACTGCAAGAATAAATATTGTTAAACATTTTAAAGATTCGTTTATTTATTTATTTAATTATTTATTTATTTATTTATTTATTTATTTATTTATTTATTTATTTAACGACACAATAGGCATTACTGCCCAATTACAGTGTCTACATATGATATTTAAACACATTATGTTAAAACTAAGACTTGATTACAAAAATATTAAATAATAAGAATACTGATCTTGAATATAGAATGTAAAATTAAAATAACACATTTTACTTGAAAACTTCTTTTTTTTTTACTAAACACTCTATATTAGTTTTTTGAACGATTTTTCAGAAAGACGACTTCTTTTGATTTAAATATGTTTACACTTTTATAACGCTTAATTATTTTACTGTATGTAGCACAAATTCTCCATGTAGGTGACATGCAGTTCATTTGTACATGCCTTCCTGCAGTATCACAGGCCACTACGAGAGTGGGCTGATAAGTTCTCGGCCCAACCCAGGACTTGAGCTGCAGGCATGAGAGTGTGAGGCAATTCAACATAGTCCCCTCGAAGGTCAACACACTTGGCACTTGGATGCTGCAACTTCTCCAACTCCTATTTCCCTTGCGTGTTTTGAGGGATGAAACTTTGATCATTATCTTTGCAATTATCTGTGTACAGTCTATCTTGTTGTGCAAAAGTATGTGTAAGAAAAGGAGGTAGTTTAACGTCCGTTTTCGTTCAAACGTCTGAAGTATAAAGTTATCAAATAAATTATCATACGGTTCATATATTGGGTAATATCCTATCCTTTTGTATGTAAAAAGACGTAAGAAATTGCTCGATTTTTTGACTAAGTGTTTTCACAGAAGTGTTCCAAATAACTGAGATATATTATTATTTTTTGTAATAATAATATAACAAATAAGTTTTGTTTCACGTTTTGAAAGTATGGTAGACTTACAAACTATGAGAATTCAGTATTGAAGCCGGAAATACTAGTTCTATAACTTCTTGTTGCAATAAAAGAATAAGGTCAAGGACAGAACTTTTTCTTCGGACACTAAATACATACGAAAAAAAAGTTCTTGATCGAGGATTTCTCCGGTTGCCTAATTGTTTCATACATAATAAAGAGTCGATAGTATCGATATGAAATCTGAGTAACACCCCGCGACCTTACGTTGTCATTGTACCACTTTCGGTTTGGACATAGGGTTAAAGGAAAAGATCAAACCTATCCTTGGGATACTAATAGAAAACGCTTCTCCCTATTTCTTATTGTTTTTCCTCTGGTTCCTGTCGAAAGACAGACGGACAGGTGGACAGGCATAGCTGTTTTAGGAGACTTCCGATACTTATGCATGTATAGTTTGGAAGTCAAATAATAGTGAAAATGGGTATTATTTTTTACATTGGCAGGTCAATGTCCCTCTCTCTCTGAGTATATCTCCGGCCAAGTTCGACAACAATACGAGTATTTTTGCAATACTACTTTAACCCGTGGTGTATTAAAATCTTCCTTGTAAGATGATTGCCTGGTATCATCACTGGTTTCATATGCATGATTCTACACTAATTCGTTTTGTCCTGACATCAAAAATGTTCTTACTCCAATATCGTCCATAATTGCAGTTTCTTCCCTTACGGTTTTGGCTTTCTTTCTAGGCAAACTAGCATGCCCTTACCACCTCTATATAGAGTAGGAATTCTGTGTCAGAAGTGAAAAAAGTACACTGCTCTACAAAAAAAAAAAAAAAAAAAAAAAAATTCTGGAGGAAACAGTTATGATTCATGTAAACGTTTGAGAGCTGAATTCAAATATGTGTTTAGTTTTCTTTATCAGAGATAATTTAGGAGTAAACAAATTTTTAATTTACTTGAACGTTTATTATGCATAATTCTAGCCATTGTGTTCATATATATGATGACTGAAATTCAACAAAAGATCTATAACATTTAGAAAATAAAAGAAGATAATATTTGACACAGTGCTCACAGTGTTCAATTTTTAACAGGTATTCTAAAGAAACATTTATACAAATATACAAAATTTGAGCATGAGTCTTGTTTTATCCTATCGTAGTGAATGTCCTTCTTGTCCCGAATTATAATCCAGAAATAATGTGCTAACATTGTGGGCATCAATTTCTCTTCATACCGTTTCTTCGTGGTAGCTACGTCTTTTCTGAAATCTGTAACGTGATCGTCTGATATATCGCTGCAACTTCCTGGAAAGAAATCCAGATTTGAATCACTGAAATATACTTTCAAGGACATATTAAATGATAAATCGTTGTAAGCTTTCATCAATTGATTCATAAATCCATTTTATGTGGCGTCTCTTCTATTGCAAGGATTTTTTTTTTTTTTGTCTTGCTACATGAGAACACATTCATGCTCGTTTTCCTTCGTCTATTAGGTTTGTTTCAAACCCTCCGTCTTATTTATGGTGTCGAATCTAAGGACCCACAAATACACCAGCTTAACTCTATGCCTATTGGACCCATAGCCTTTGTCTATCGCTTCATTATGCATACTTTATGTAAAGAATGCACAAAGTATTATCTTCCCAAAATATCAGACTTTCTCGCTGCATACTTTTAAACCACTCTCCTGATTCTACTTGATTACAAACATATTGAATATAATCACGGAAATGTTATGGATATAAACTCATTTTGTATCTCCAAAGAATCATAATAAAGCAATTTACGTTCGTATGAATCGATGCTTTCTCACTGTGATTTTAAGTGTAATATATTGTACTATCTGAACAATTCCAACATTTGAAAACGTCAAAAATTAAAATAATAATAATAATAATGTTACCAACTATTCACACAAATTCACTATATTTGCTACAAATATATATTATCCTTATATTCAAATTATTGGGAAACTATGCATGACAGCGAATTTCTTATTTCAGATTTGAATTTATCGCTGTAAATTCCTTTAGAATTAATACGCGTAATATTCATCCTAGAAATAGAATCTTTGTAACACAGTGGTACTTATTGTGTATTCTACGAGGTGATCGAAAAGTTGTACATATCAGAGCACGAAAGTAAATTTTGGTAGTTTAAAGTATAAGCTACAAGATACTTCATCGACTTTATGGTGTCTTGGTACACTGTGCTGTTCACTGTATTCTCAGAAAAATGTGAATATGAACCACTATTCGAATATGACAATCATGACGGTAAAACAAGTATCGTTGCCGTCTTTATTGGAGGTTCAAGTTTGAATCTGGGTGGGAGTTCATATTGTTCGGGATACATGTTACTGAAACGCCTCCAAGAAAGCTAGATTACAGGATCACGCCACGGGTTCCACTAAGGGAACAAGTTGCGTTCTATCGCTGGTTATGCTTTGAACCCTGTTTCATTTTAGAAAGGGGCCACTGGAATAGCTAGAAGGAACTTCGTTGTGAGCAAAAAAGGCTATCTGCTATAAACTAATTGCTAACATTTCATTTTCTTCCAAGAAGTGCTTCTCTGGAGAAGAAGGAACGACCACAGAAGGGAAAGCGACCTCCTGCTACATTCGAGAAACGTTTTGAGGCTAAACTAGTTACTATTCGATCAATTCTGCTTGTACCAACTGTTTTCTATAACCTATTTGAACCAATTATAATCAAAAGTTTGTCAAACATATACAATACAATCGACAGTTCTACAAGCTACATACTAAAATTATTTTCAAAGATTTTGCTTGCTTCGTCTTATCTTGTTGTCAGCTTAAAAAAAGACTATATGTGCACGTATGATTCTTTTCTATTGTGTATAGAAGTATTATATGTCAGGAAAGTAAATGTACACCTATTTTTCGATTCTGGCATTCCTGCGCTCCATCCGTGGAGAGTATGAGAATTAAATCAATCAAATGTCTACTGAGGGGCAAAAATAAAAGTCTAATCTGAATAAGACATTGCAGAGGGGCACAAGCTGTGAATACGAATAGTGCATAGTGTAAATAAAGGACGACATCCAAAGAGAAAGTCAGAAACAGCTGTTAAATTTAGAAAAAAGAGTAAAAATTGTCGAAGAGGGAACATAAAACACAAATACAACAAATACGCCGACAACTAAACGTTCATCACGCCATGATCTTGGTGTAGTGGTTAAGGTGCTGGTTTATAAATACAAAGGACGCCAGTTAGAATACCGACAAGGGCGTTTTTAAAATGTTTTGTTAATAATACATACAGCTCATGAGAGATGGAAAAAGAGGTCGTATTTAGTATTTCGTAGCAATTATTATTGGTAATGTTTAGTACTGATAATACTTTTTGTCTTTGCGTGTTGCTTATCCGAACAAAAGCCACCAAAATTCCTCATATTTTGAATGTAAACGCCGTTTGCAATTAGTAAAGAATAAAAATTGAACGTTCCGATGTAGCTGCAAAAAGTAAAAAGAAAAACATGGAAGTGGACCATACTCATGGTTATTGAAAATACAATTTCTACATGCCTTACATCTCCCGACCACGTTTCTAAGTTAGCAAGTGAGAGGTTTGTGTTTAGGTTAGGCTGGTTAATACGTTTTGCAAACGAGCCCGGTTTAGCTCTGACGCACCACAGGTGCGAGAAAGAAGCAAAACACTTTTTCTCTCTCCCTCTGTGTGTCTATTTATCTATCTATCTGTATATATATATATATATATATATATATATATATATATATATATATATATATATATATATATATATATATATGAAAAATAATATGGTTGGTCCATAGTTTATCTTTTTAGTTTGTTTTTCTTCTTGTGTCGAATTTCCTTCTCAAATTTCACCCCAGTCAAAAATTCGAGAATTTTCGAATTTTCTTTATTACTTTTCCCCTGTAGCTTCATTCGTTGTAGAGAGACCTCCTTAAGACTTGTCAGGTACACACGTCGAATGAATACCTAATTGTTGACATACATTGGACGGGCTTGCGTGCAGTGTTGCCAACTACGGAAATTAAAATCTTGAATTTGGGCAAAAAATCGAAATTTTTGTTATAAACCGTACTTATACGTCCGAATGCAAGTCAACTTATATAACGCTATTTGTGAATGCCTTAACCACCCTAATTTTCAGCGGATTGAGACAAAATTTGGCACAGACATTAATTGTTGAAATATCTTGATGAGTTCGTTAACCAGAATAATCAGATGAAAATGTTCAAAATGGCGGCCCTTCAAACTCTTAAAAACTTCCAAGGGAACCAAATTTCGCACATAAATAGGTATTCAGAAAGTTTGAATAACTTTTCCTCTTTTACTGAAATATTTGTGTGAAAGACTTATTGAAATATTGCACCCGATTAATCGCCTAAAGAAGGTTCACGCCCTTTCGTTACGGTCAGGCTTTTTTTTTTGCAGAAGGGGGTTATTTTCGTATCAGGACAAAATGATTGTTAGTGATGATAAGAAGTTACACATTGAAAGTGAAGTAAATTGTGAAACGTGTTATTTGAAAGAATAATATAATAAATGTGATTTCCTCTAACACAGAGAACTGTAAATCATGTATTTCGAGTTCGGGAGTGTGGATGGCGAGGAGTGTTATTTGATTTGATTTTTAGTAACATATTGCAATGCAAATAAAGGTAGGCAACATTAGTGGTAAGTAAAACAACAACAACAACAATAATAATAATAATAATAATAATAATAATAATAATAATAATAATAATAATAATAATAATAATAATAATAGATGTTGTTTGTGGCAAGGCAATATCTTACTCAATTCATCTTCAAACGTAATGATTGTAACGCCATATCTCCCTTACAAACAAAATATTAGCAATTTATATCGAGAAAACGGGAACTGTTGAGTGATGGGAGCAACGTTGGACAGTATGCACTCATAGTACTCAGAAAAATAAGCGATTTCAATGCAAAATGAACGAAGAGTCTTTGTCATGGGTAGTCATGGGGCCACGGCAGAGCACTCTTTAGGCAAAATGTCAATAACTTATATCGAGAGAACAGGAGATGATAGTGAGATGGGACCAACGTTGAACACCGTGGACCCATAAGGCGCATCGAAAAAATTAGCGGGGGGGAGGCGCCAGCCAGCCTTACTTATTTCCACATAATATTATAAAATTATATTGTCGAAATACACACACGAGTTAGCTAGTAATATTTCATATTATTATTATTATTATTTTCGACAGCGTCTTTTCATTACGTGTGCATGTTTGACATGAAGCCAAAGGGAAGATCCATCATTCGTAGAAAAAATAAGAATAGTCAGTTACTTTAACTGTGAACTACAGCGAAAAATACGAAAAGAGTGACTACCTGTAGCGAAAAGAAACAATACTTTCTCTCAAATGGTTAAAAAATCAAGCCGAGATAGATTCGAACTCGCATGGACAGCGCGAAAAGCCAGTGCTTTGTGCACTTTTTTTATCTGACTCACTGAACGTGTTTCAGTAACTTACTTATTGCTAATTTTATTTGCTTCACTCGTTTAACTTGCTTTCTCTAATAACTTATAACGTCAGGGACACGAACACAGAAACATCCGAACAGTTAAAAATCATAGATGTTCTCTCGCCGGAAATCGAACCCGGGACACCATACACCAAAGGCGCACCTGCTAGCCACTAGACCAGCGGGAAGGGCACCGATCACTCTCTGTGTCGTTAGGGATTACTACCACTGTATTGCCAGCTATCACTTATGTGGGTTGTATACTATGATCACATGTTTCTTCTTTGCTGGAAGAGTTAAACCTACATTCTATGTAATATATGAGGTATTTAGACCTACATGCTCTTCATATAATGTAATAAAAAGGTCATGCTGGGAATAAGAAAAAGAACATTCCTTGGACAAAACGTAAACTATTGGCATCAGAAATATTTATCTACGAGGCATGCGAGGTAGGAAATTTCAGAATAGTTACTATTTAGTTCAATAAACGAAGAAAGGGGTATAAAAAAGCAAATATGTCGCGTCAACGAGATCGACAAGAGTTGACAGAGGCGGAAACAGATGTGTAGTAATACAACAAGTTGGTTAAATTGATAATTGGTTCTTTATTCTGTAGTAAATCGTATCGCAACCTTACGGGAGAGCAGAGGAAGACTTACTAACGCAATCATATAGTAAGCTTTAATAACACGATCATATAGACACAAATGGATGTAACTCTGAGTATTGCAACTTTGATTTAACGAAAGCCGTTTAGATATTCAGTGGTTTGCAGGGTTGTATAAGACACAAAAAGATAAGACACAATACAATTCTTCATACCTCAGCTTCCAGTAGCTAGATACATGCAATTTCTGCTTAGATACTGAAACTGCTGTCGGATTTTAATACATGATGTATTGCAGGATATAAAATGCTTCGCATTACTTGTTTGTTTGTAGACAGCTACCAGCTTAGTGTTCTGAAAGGTTGTGTATAAACTAGGGATAGCCAATTCCGGAATTATTACTTTTCAGACTCCCGAAAGTAAAACCGGACAAATTCCGGAATTCGGAAAATTCCGATTTTGGAATAATTCCGGAATTCGGAAAAATCCGGAATTTAGAAATTTCGGATTTCGTTAACATTCCGGAATTCGGAATAATCCGGATTTTTTCGAAATCCGGAGTTTTTTCTCAATTCCGGAATTTTTGTAAATTCCGGATTCTTTCCGAGTTCGAAATTCTTCTGAATTCCGGAGTTTAACTGAATTCCATAATTTTCCGAAATCCGGAAAGTGAAAGTTCCGCTTCCGAAAAATGAATTTATTTTGGTTAATATGAATCGTGGCGGAAATAAGTCTTTGACCAGGTAATGGCGACTGCTTTAAAAGAAATAGAGAAAATGAGGATTCAATCTGTCATATTTGTAGTTTCGTGTGGAGAAAAAACAAACTTGTGACCCAACGGTTTAAGAAAAACTCAAGTTATTAATGTAAACTTTGCCGGCATCATAGAAGAAATACACGAAAGACATTTTGAGTCGAAGAAATATAACATAGAAGTTTGCAAGCGGAGACAAAGAAACCTAACGTAACCAGACTAAAAACGAATCGTTTACCGCGTAGCGATCGCGGTTCAGTGGTCAAGGTGCTTGTGCGAATGCACGTTGCAATTATTATTATTATTTTTACTTTAAGATTTTTGATGGCGATTGATCGGCGATAACATACGTTTTATTATATTCAGATATTTGAATACTCGGGTGTTTCAATACTTGAGCTATCAAATCTTCAGGAATAATAATAGTAATAATAATAAAATAATAATAATTATTATTATCTCGTAGAAGATTAAAAGCTAGAAGCTAATTATCGCTCAGGTCATACCATTACAAGCAGAAACGTGACATTTGGAAAGAATATTTCGGTTTGGTTTAATGTTGCTCACGAGAAGAGGAGTTTCTCATCTCGTTTCTAAAACATAAAATAACATGAGAATTAACATTTTACATTCGAGACGGGTCACGGCTAACTCAAAATTTTCGTCTCTCTTTGGAGATGAGAATCGAGACAAGACGAAAAGTATCGTAAATATTAACCGTCTTGTCTCGATTCTCGAAATAGTGTTTGCTCATTCTTTAGGTAACAATTGCTCTGTAGACTGAATCTCATAGGCTATTTCGTTACATTATATTTCAGAGCTAATTGAATTATGCTCTGTGTAGGTATTTTGTAGCAAAGCTTTTATATTTACCTCTGCATATCCTAAAAATCTGTTTATTATATGCTTTACTGTTCCCTGATATTCAGTTATATTTATTACAATTATTTTTCTTAAAACATACAGTAGAATACTTTCTACATGAACCTTCAATGGAACGTTCTAGTTTAAAATGTTGGTAGTTGCAGAGATGTGTCTTGAAGCTACGGAACCCTTTCCCCGAAATCTCAACTTTTAAGTAAGTTTTGCCAAATTTCAGGGCAAGTTTAAAACTTGTATTATTATTATTATTATTATTATTATTACTATATCAACACCGTGTATAATCTTTAAAATATATGCGCTTTGTATCTGAATAGTTAAAGCTAATTGACTGTCGATCTCGGTCGTCGAGAAGTCTTCAGGAGGGAAGGACATCGGTCACGTTCTGGGTTTGAGTTCCGAAGGGGCAAGTATTCGGGCTCGAGCCAAAAATTGTTAAAAGTAATAGGCTTCAGCCAAACATGTTCAAAACAGCTGGGACCGGGTTTAGGCTTCTCAACGGCTCGAGCGGCTCTGCTTACAGCTCATTCACTATCGAACCGAACCGAGAAGTGAGCCGAGCCAACAGCTCACCCAACCGAGCCGATTTGAGCCATCGGCTTAGTTGAGCTTAGTCGAATCGTGTCGATGGACTAGTTTCAACTGAGCCGGCTCAGGTCATCGGCTCATCCGAACCGAGCGGACTCGAGCTGTTCGCTCAGTTGATACGAGCCGAGCCGGTTGATATCACTACCCGAGTTGGTCTTCTGCTTGGGCTCAAGAATTCGACCGTGCAGGTCTCAGCCTTGATTTTAAGAACTACAGTATATACTTATATTTGTGATTACGACATTTGAGGTTGTCTCGTAATAATAAAAAAACTCTTGTCTTCTCGTTATCTAGACGAGACGAGATACACTAAAATTGCCCCACGAGAAGCACTAAAGTTACGAGACGAGACGCACCCCTGTCGTGAGTAACACTAAAGTATTCCACATTACTGCTTACATTTCTCATGGTTTTCGCTTTCCAGTCTAATCAGGCCATTATTTCAAAGCGAGTTAAAACGAGCTGAACGAGCGAGCAAGCCATTATCAAACTCAACTCGAAACTCGACCTCGAAAACAGCGACTTGGCTCGGAACTCAATTCAAGAAAATTATTTTTGACTCGACTCGTGCTCATCCCTATTTGCATTTGTATTTTGTGTTTCCACTTCAACAATTTCTACACTTTTTTCTTTGTTTTCCTGCTGTTTCTAGATTTCTCTTTCGGTGTCGTCCTTTATTTACACCATGCACTATTCTTATTCCCAACTTGTGACCCGCTTCAATGTCTTATTCAGTTTAGGTTTTTCTCCTTACCTTGACTACACATGTGATTGATTTAATTCTCACTTTCCACGCAGGACCGATGAATAAATTTTATTATTATTATTATACTATTGAACTTGCACGGCGAAATTACTGTATAATACGATATTATTTCTGTAATTTTACTCCATTGTGTGTTATTTAGTTTATTAATGGGCACTAAATTGTCTCCAGATCAACGAATAAATTAACTACAGCATGCACTTTGGTGGAATTATCATTACATGAACATGTTTAGAACGAACCAATAATGTTCCTGTAATGATATTTCCAACAAAGTGCATGCCGTAGTTAATTTATTCGTTGATCTGGAGACAATTTAGTGCCCATTAATAAACTAAATAACATACAACGGAGTAAAATTACAGAAATGATGTCGTATTATACAGTAATCTCGCCGTGCAAGTTCAATAGTATAATACTATTAATAATAATAATAACAATAATAATAATAATAATAATAATGATAATAATAATAATAAAATTTTTTCATCGGTCCTGCGCAGAAAGTGAGAATTAAATCAATCACATGAGTAGTCAAGGTAAGAAGGTAAGTGAAAACATAAAATACAGTTCAATTCGAGTCGAGTCAAAGGTAATTTTCTTGAATTGAGTTCCGAGCCAAGTCGCTGTTTTCGAGGTCGAGTTTCGAGTTGAGTTGAGTTTGATAATGGCTCACTCGCTCGTTCAGCTCGTTTTAACTCGCTTTGAAATAATGGCCTGATTAGACTGGAAAGCGAAAGCCATGAGAAATGTAAGCAGTAATGTGGAACACTTTTAGTGTTGCTCATGACAGGGGTGCATCTCGTCTCGTAATTTTAGTGCATCTCGTGGGGCAATTTTAGTGTATCTCCTCTCGTCTAGATAACGAGAAGACAAGAGTTTTTTTTTTATTATTATTACGAGACAGCCTCAAATGTCGTAATCACCAATATAAGTATATACTGTAGTTCTTAAAATCAAGGTTGAGACCTGCACGGTCGAATTCTTGAGCCCAAGCAGAAGGCCAACTCGGATAGTGATATCAACCGGCTCGGCTCGTATCAACTGAGCGAACAGCTCGAGTCAGCTCGGTTGGGATGAGCCGTCGGCTCGGCCCAATTGAGCCGATGACCTGAGCCGGCTCAGTTGGAACGAGCCATCGACTCAGCTCAATTGAGCCGATGGCTCAAGCTTTCTCGGTTGGGATGGGTCACCTACTCGGCTCGTGTGAACCGGTTCGAGGCAGCTAAGTTGAAACTAGTCCATCGACACGTTTCAACTAATCTCAACTAAGCCGATGGCTCAAATCGGCTCGGTTGGGTGAGCTGTTGGCTCGGCTCACTTCTCGGTTCGGTTCGATAGTGAATGAGCTGTAAGCCGAGACGCTCGAGCCGTTAAAAAGCCTAAGCCCGGTCCCAGCTGTTTTGAACACGTTTGGCTGAAGCCTATAACTTTTAACAATTTTTGGCTCGAGCCCGAATACTTGCCCCTTCGGAACTCAAACCCAGAACGTGACCGATGTCCTTCCCTCCTGAAGACTTCTCGACGACCGAGATCGACAGTCAATTAGCTTTTACTATTCAGATACAAACCGCATATCTTTTAAAGATTATACACGGTGTTGATATAATAATAATAATAATAATAATAATAATTATTATTATTATTATTATTATTATATATTATTATTATTATTATTATTATTATTATTATTATTATTATTATTATTATTATTATTATTATTATTATTATTATTATTATTATTATTATTATTAAAAAAAAATTAAACTTGTCCTGAAATTTGGCAAAACTTTCTTAAAAGTAGAGATTTCGGGGAAAAGGGTTCCATACCTTCGAGACACACCTCTGCAACTACCAACATTTTAAACTAGAACGTTCATTGAAGTTTCATGTAGGAAGTATTCTACTGTATGTTTTAAGGAAAATAAGTATAACTGAATATCAGGGAACAGTAAGGCATATAATAAATTAATTTTTAGGATATGCAGAGGTAAATATAAAAGCTTTGCTACAAAATAACGTTACCTACACAGAGCATAATTCAATGAGCTCTGAAATATAATGTAACGAAATAGCCTATGAGATTCAGTCTAGAGAGCAATTGTTACTTAAAGAATGGACATACACTATTTCGAGAATCGAGACAAGACGGTAAATATTTACGATACTTTTCGTCTCGTCTCGATTCTTATCTCCAAAGAGAGACGAAAATTTTGAGTTAGCCTCGACCTGCCTTAAATGTAAAATGTTAATTCTCATGTTATTTTGTTTGTTTTAGAAACAAGGTGAGAAATTCCTCTTCTCGTAAGCAACGTTAAACCAAACCGAAATATTCTTTCCAAATGTCACGTTTCTGCTTGTAATGGTATGACCTGAGCGATAATTAGCTTCTAGCTTTTAATCTTCTACGAGATAATAATAATTATTATTAGTTTATTATTATTCCTGAAGATTTGATAGTTCAAGTATTGAAACATCCGAGTATTCAAATATCTGAATATAATAAAACGTATGTTATCGCCGATCAATCGCCATCAAAAATCCTAAAGTAAAAAAATATAATAATTGCAACGTGCATTCGCACAAGCACCTTGACCACTGAACCGCGATCGCTACGCGGTAAACGATTCGCGATTATTCGATTAACGATTTAGTCTGGTTACGTTAGGTTTCTTTGTCTCCGCTTGCAAACTTGTACGTTATACTTCTTCGATTCATAATTTCTTTCGTATTTCATTTATGATGTCGGCAAAGTTTACATTAATAACTTGAGTTTTTCTTAAACCGTTGGGTCACAATTTTGTTTTTTTTCTCCACACGAAACTACAAATATGACAGATTGAATCCTCATATTCTCTATTTCTTTCAAAGTAGTCGCCATTACCTGATCAAAGACTTATTTCCGCCACGATTCATATTAACCAAAATAAATTCATTTTTCGGAAGGGGAACTTTCACTTTCCGGATTTCGGAAAATTATGGAATTTAGTTAAACTCCGGAATTCAGAAGAATTCCAGAACTCGGGAAGAATCTGGAATTTAGAAAATTCCGGAATTGAGAAAAACTCCGGATTTCGAAAAAATCCGGATTATTCCGAATTCCGGAATGTTAACGAAATCCGAAATTTCTAAATTCCGGATTTTTCCGAATTCCGGAATTATTCCAAAATCGGAATTTTCCGAATTCCGGAATTTGTCCGGTTTTACTTTCGGGAGTCCGAAAAGTAATAATTCCGGAATTGGCTATCCCTAGTTTATACACAACCTTTCAGAACACTAAGCTGGTAGCTGTCTACAAACAAACAAGTAATGCGAAGCATTTTATATCCTGCAATACATCATGTATTAAAATCCGACAGCAGTTTCAGTATCTAAGCAGAAATTGCATGTATCTAGCTACTGGAAGCTGAGGTATGAAGAATTGTATTGTGTCTTATCTTTTTGTGTCTTATACAACCCTGCAAACCACTGAATATCTAAACGGCTTTCGTTAAATCCAAGTTGCAATACTCAGAGTTACATCCATTTTTGTCTATATGATCGTGTTACTAAAGCTTACTATATGATTGCGTTAGTAAATCTTCCTCTGCTATCTCGTAAAGTTGTGATACGATCTACTACAGAATAAAGAACCAATTATCAATTTAACCAATTATCAATTGGCCATCAGTTTGAACATTTTCATCTGATTATTCTGGTTAACGAACTCATCAAGATATTTCAACAATTAATGTTTGTGCCAAGTTTCGTCTCAATCCGCTGAAAATTAGGGTGGTTATGGCATTCACAAATAGCGTTATATATATATATATATATATATATATACAGATAGATAGATAAATAGACACACAGAGGGAGAGAGAAAAAGTGTTTTGCTCCCTTCTCGCACCTGTGGTGCGTCAGAGCTAAGCCGGGCTCGTTTGCAAAACGTATTGACCAGCCTAACCTAAACACAAACCTCTCACTTGCTAACGTAGAAACGTGGTCGGGAGTTGTAAGGCATGTAGAAATTGTATTTTTAATAACCATGAGTATGGTCCACTTCCATGTTTTTCTTTTTACTTTTTGCAGCTACATCGGAACGTTCAATTTTTATTGTTTACTAATTGCGATTGGCGTTTACATTCAAAATATGAGGAATTTTGGTGGCATTTGTTCGGATATTTTTCTCTTTCGAAATGAAGACAAGAATAAAAGCAATACGGAAAGACAAAATATATTATCAGTACTAAACATTACCAATAATAATTGCTATAAAAAACTCTTTTACCATCTGTCATGAGCTGTATGTATTATTAACAAAAATTTTTAAAAATGTCCTTGCAGAAGATTCGAACTGGCAACCTTTGCATTTGTAAGCCAGCACCTTAAGAGTCTTCATCCAGGCGAAATTAAAATACCGCTAATTTTACAGTAATTATGTGATATCTTCAAATAGATAAAATATAATCGAAATGTGGAACAAGAGCGCCCTAGACAATATTATTTTACATGAGAAACCGTTATCACGACTCACTTATCTGCTTTCGATTTCGAGCCATTTTGAAAATCGGCATTTATTTTCGCGTTTTTTAACAGCTGAAAACGAAAAGCCACTAGGTGACGTGATAACGGTACCTCACGCAAAATAATATTGTCTAGGGCGCTCTTGTTCCATATTTCAATTATATTTTATCTATTTGAAGATATCACATAATTACTGTAAAATTAGCGGTATTTTAATTTCGCCGGGATGAAGACTCTTAACCACTACACCAAGATCATGGCATTGTGAACGTTTAGTTGTCGGCGTATTTGCTGTATTTGTGTTTTATGTTCCCATTTCGACAATTTTTACTCTTTTTTCTAAGTTTAACAGCTGTTTCTGGCTTTCTCTTTCGGTGTCGTCTTTTATTTACACTATGCACTATTCGTATTCACAGCTTGTGCCCCTTGCAGTGTCTTATTGAGATTAGACTTTTCTTTTTGCCCCTCAGTAAACATTTGACTGATTTAATTCTCATACTCTCCACGGATGGAGCGCAGGAATGCCAGGGTCGAAAAATAGGTGTACATTTACTTTCCTGACAGATAATACATGGCTATGCATGTATTTATCTTTATTTTATTTTATTTATTATTATCTTTTTGTTTTCAATATTTCGTCTATGTAATATAGTGGTAAATTAGAAAATTATTTAACTATAAAGTGTTGGCGAAATTTATAATTATCACTAAATAAAGAACACAACCAAGCTACCCCGCCAAGTAAGTATGTGGTGGGCAACATAGTGTATGCTGGTTTTCTCGGGGTTCTTTTATTTCTTCCCGTGTTCTCATTTCATCAATATTTTCATAATCATTCCTCTTTCATCAATTATTCGTCTCCTTTACTTGACAAGGCATAAGTGTCGGACCTCAAGGTCTTCGAAATAATATATTTTTTAAACTAGCATGTTGTACAGTAGCGCTCGAAATTAGGAGATATTGAAAATGCAAAACTGTTACGTTTTCTAGACAAATTGAAATACACCCTTACACTGTGAAAATTACGAAATAGATGTCTGAAGTTTATGTTTTTCTGGATTGAAAGAAAATTAGGTTAAGAACGATACATTCGTGATCAAACTAATGTGCATATTGTTTCTTAACTCAAGAGTAAAAGCACTTGTTGATTTAAGCGTTGTGAACCTCTGTACTTACAGAGTAAGAAGAAACCACTCTCAACTAGACTTATTTCCAAAATCATTTCTGATGGAAAACTTTAAATACTACAATACTATTAGTGTTTAACGGGGCGAAATGTCCAAAAACGAGACATACAACCAGTAGCCTCATTTTAGATTTTGTCAAGGGAAGGGGCAAGATTTTCCACCAACATAAGACTATGTTTTTTTATTAGTATACACTTTATTGGAAAGTTTATATTTCTAAAACTCAGAGGGAGCAATTGCCCTATGCCCTCCCCAAATGACGTCCCTGCATAAAACAACTGGGTGTTCGTTCAACAAATATTTCATAATTGAGCCAATGGAAGCATTCCTAGATAACAACAAGCATACTAATTAGTTTAAATATATTTTTTTTAACGCGAAGCACAGGCTGTAGTATATAGTAATGTTCACATTGAGATAAAGGAAATGTTCTGTAATAAACTTTATATTGATTGATATGACTTAGGTTTGCTCCAAGGCTGAAGGAGACAATGATAGAGATGGATAATAATGGTGTAATGAAAATGTGGGCATACGTTTCTTGGCAGTTTTGCATGAATATGAGTTTGTGTCCTAGTTTTCAATCTGAATTGTTTCCTTAGCAGTGGAGTTTCAGCATAGTTATGAGGGACAGAAACTGTCGCATGCCCCTGCCATAATGAAGAAGGTGGAAGATAGGGGGTGAGTCCTGGATCTTCAGACCTTCCCCAAAATCGCTACTTTTATGTAAATTTTATCTAATTTTAGGGGTAATTTTACAAATGTTAATACAATTTGTTCTCGTATCGAACTTGTACCCCGTCTAAAATAAATTCCTCCGTACGACCCTTATAGGAGGAAACTAGAGGATCCTAGAAAAACCCACGAACACGGTGTTTTCTCATGTAGGCAACTTCTTCATGGCAGATAAATAGGCATATTGGACCACGTTGACTCAGTAATAGAACTCGCTTCCGGTGCATGGGGTCCCTGGTTTGATTGCAGCTCCACCAAGTGAGCTGTGTGAGTAAACACCATATGTGGGTCTTCTCAGGATTCTTTCACTTTCTTCGTTATACCATTTTCGCTCAATATCGTCATAACGTCTTCCTAAGCTTCGTAGTATAATTGTGGGACGTTACACTCCAGCTGAAATTGTTGCTGTTAGGCTGAAGTAGACGGTATAACGGAGAAAACGGGAGAATTTCGAGTAAACCCACGTCGATGAAAAGGAAAAGTCTTGAGAAAGTGGACAGTGATAGAAAGGAAAATGTTCAACTGTCTGATGCAGTAGGAATAAGTAACACACTTAAAATATAAGACTTCGTGGAATTTTCTTTCGTTGAAACGAAGGTTTAAATGTGTTATATTTTGAACAATATAACTGTAGATGTTTATTTAATATAAATTCTGTATGCACTAATAGTTCAATTTTTTTTTTTTTTGCATGTTTGTATTTTGTTAATGCCTTTTCTTCTCTTTCTCGTATTTGAGAACCTTGTTTCTGTGCACCGTTTCTCGCTTTTCCGAAAGACATTATTTTTTTAAGTGTGTTTTTCAAAATTGGGGTTATATGTCTCATTTCCCCAAATGTACCTTTCTCAATTTTAAGAAAAATGCATTTTTCTCAAATTTGAAAAACCATTTGCACCCTCAGAAATGAGACATAATTCCTCGCATTTGAGTCATTATTTCTCAAAATGATTTTAGAAAGTCGAAATCTCACTTTTAAGAATGTATTACTCGGCGCACAGGTAAGAAACGGATGTTCTCAAACACGAGGATTTTTTTCTCGAATTTAAGAAACCATTTTTAACAGTGTAGAAGTTGGAATTTTCTTTCCAGCGTTTATGCGATAGACCGCTTAATAGCTACTATTGGAATGTTGCAAGCGATTTTTTGCAGTAACTCGTCAATTTGTTACTTCTGGGTCTATCTTCTTTACTACACCAATTGTGTAAATCGCAAAATTTGTAATAAATTCTGTCCAATTTTTGCTTTTAAGAATAGTATTACTGAGAAATTCATTAATTGATTTACTGGTAGCAAAGAAATTTTTTATTAAATTCTTACCAATGGACTTGAAGTTAGTAAAGCCTTCTATAGCTATTAGTAAAGCCTTCTATAACTATTAAATAAAGTTCTCTACTGATAGACATACGGTGTTTTGTTTGTAAGTCTTCTTTCTTAGACTTTAAAATCACGTAAATTGTTCGCTGTTTCGATTTTGCAGCGATGGGTTCTATTCTAAAGTTTTATCCACATTAATATGAGTTTTGGCTGTATTATTATTTGAAAAACTAATGTTTGTATCCATTTCTAAACTTGTCATGGGTTGATTAGTTGTATTTCTTTGTATTTCCATATTAATTACTGTTTCATTGTTATCGCCATTAATTGTAGTGTTTAAACCTAAACTTTGTATCTCTAATTCAGAGTTTTCCGCCATTTTGTTGAAAATTTCTAATATTAAATTACTAACGAGCGATGTTCGATCAGCATAGATAATGAACACCACTGACACTGAACATAACAGACACTGATTATGTTTCATTTCTTTCCAGAGTAAAGCACAGCGCATCCCTGGCTAACCAACTAGCTTCAACGTTTTCCGCAACAGATGAGTGCATACTTAATTTAAATGATCCAATTTATATCTTATTAATTGATTATTTAAATCACTTACTGTGCATATTAACTCATAATTATGTATTTACTATACATATCAAAATAACTGTATGCTCATTAACACAACATGCAATTACCCATTTATTAACCGTACACATCCTTTACCTGCTATTGTAGACAGTCTTCAGTCACTGAAAGAAATGATTTTATGAAAACTAGTCAAAGGATTACGTAGAACATTACAACAATTAACACACAAAAGTTATAAATATTGCTACATATTTACTACAGAAATCACGTGAGTTACTTGCATTGTAGTAGGATATGAATGAAATGTACGAAACTTGCATGGAATCAAATGATAACTGTCAATTTTGGTGGTAAGAGGTATTTCGAATTAGTAATAACATAAAGGTTTTATTGGTGGGATGGCTTTACGTAAAGTAAAGGAAAAGAGAAAAAGCTTTTTTCCGAACGACTTTGCTTTGTGTAATATATTATTCGAGTCATCATAATACAAAATAGAAATAAGATAGATTTAATGTTAACTTCTGTATTCCTCAGAGTTTTTACAAAATCCTTAGCAAGATTTGAATATTTACGAGGTGCACACGAAAAGTACGTGCCGTTTTGTTCTAATTTCAAACAATATATAGAACTAACCTCTGTCTATTTCTCCAGGAACTCCTTCTTTATTGACACGCAGTTCCCATCGTAACGTCCATTTTTATAGCATATGGGATAATCATGTTTGGGGGTATGTTTCAGATACTGGAAAATAGCACTTCCTAGGGATAATCTACTGGCAAAATGGAGTCCACGAAGGGAATCATTGAGGTTTGGAAACAATCAGAAGTCACTCGGAGATAGATCTGGTGAGTAGGGTGGGTATAGCAGAAGTTTAATACTGTGGTCAGCCAAGAATAAGGTCACAACATTAGCACGGTGTGGCGATGTATTATCCATATGGAAGAAGTTGCCATTTACCATTTGTAGTCGTCTCTCAGTTAACTTTGACAAACATTCTGTATCCAAAAGTATACAAAAAAAAAATACTCGCCCCTAATTTTATGACATTTCGGAACAGGGTGGGACAATAACACTCTCTGGGAATCCCACTTCGGAACAGGGTGGGACAATAACACTCTCTGGGAATCCCACAAGATAGGGTACAGCACCTTCTCATTGGATGCTGTCTGATAAAATTTTTGGGGTAGTGGTGAATCTGTGTGTTTATACTACATCGAGAGCCTTTTTGTCCCTGGATTGAATAATAGAGTCTGTGATTCATCCATTGTCACAGCACTTCCCAAGAAAATGCTTTCCTCGCTTCTGAGGCAAATTGCAACATTTCACCAAATTCCTTGCCTCTTTTTGATCGTCATTGAATGTTCGTGAAACCCAACCAGAAGAAACCTTCTTTAGGCCCTGTTTGTATAAAATTATTCGTTCTAGTGATCCCATTGTTAGCTCCAGCGTATCACAGATCTGGTAACATGCCGTTCTTCCATGATTAATGTTTGCGTCCGGGAATCTGCTCATCTTTCACACTGGTCGCCTTGCTTTGAAGTCACGCACCCATTTCTCAACAATGTTTTCTGCAAGAGCACTATCACCACACACACACACCCTCTAATTGGCAATGAACATCGCCTGCACAGTATCCAGCTGTGGTGAGAAATTTCACAATTATCCGTTGCTCTTCAACCGAAAATCCCATGTCAACGGACGGTATGAGAAACATGTCTTACTCATTCAGTACTGTGACTCAACTGCTGCCACCTAGTAAACAAAACCTGCACTGCTGATAGACGAAGGATGCAGATTTCCGACGCCGCAGTTGCTTTCTTAAAATGACCCCCCCCAAAAAAAAATGGACTTTAGAACAAAACGGCACGTACAGGACTGTATACCTATTTTTGGGCCACTCTATATTGTGGCATGCATCTTGTAATACCAAATAATTGAATACTCAATTCGAAGAGATCCTAGGAGAAAAATAACATTGCTGTTGATCCTCTCCCCCATTAAATCATAATTATTGATTCATTTTTGAAGAATTCCTTCTGATTTTAAATAAATTGCTACTCTAATAGCAAATCATTCATTTTATGTTATTCTCTTTAATGGTTCAGATAGAAAGTGCAATTTGCCTAATGCTTATCGTTGAAGTTCTTGTCTAACTTTGGGTATAAACAGTGGCGTATTTAAGGGGGCTTCAGGGCTGAAGCTCCCCCAGGAAATTTTATTTTCCATATTAAAGTAAATGAAATATCTTGGACAATTTTAACATTTCCAGTAATAAAGTTAGCAAAGCTCCTCCGAAAACAAAATCGTAAATACGCCACTGGGTATAAATATAAAATATGGTGTCCCACATTATTAATGTTTATAGGCATCACATTTCTGCCCAGATTGCAGCAATGAGTTTGAAATTCTACTAATAAATGAATATTAAACAGAAACAAGCAGCAAAATAAAAGCGTTAAATAAGAAACAACATATTTATTTATTTATTTATTTATTAAATAGAACACAACAGGATAGATCCCAATTACAGTGTTCGGACTATACATAATTCTTACTACAGTAAAAGTATAATATTCAAAATAATGTGTTGATTACCAATATTAGTTGTTTACTTATTTGGCGTATTGCTTCGTTATATCTATAACATCATCTTAAATGTTCGGATGTTGTTTGTACATACATCAATTTTTGGACATAATTTGACTGTGTTATTGTAGACAGCACTGATTCCGTGATGCTGAGGCATAACAAAATTTTGGCAAGACATACGTACATGGCCCACTAATAAATTGGGAATTATCAAAGCAATAAATTATGGTAAATGTTGGGGGTCATCTTTCTGGAATGGACTATTGTTTCACAATGCCTTTACATAATTTGAAACCGAACCACAGATCGTGATAACCTTAAAAATATAATGAATAGCTACGAATTGATCTCATTGAACTAGTCTGCACATGTCACAGTATTGTAGAATAGTTAGAGCCGACATTAACAAATAAACATGTATCCGACATATTCGTAGTCAGTCGAAGCCGGTCGTTTAGTGAATGAGCAGGCAGCTATTATTGATGTCTTGAATCGCTGTAGCAGGTGTGAATGGCAAGCATTGCTTTTGCTTCGGCTAAATGATATATGGATATTGCGAAATGCTTACATAGCATTTCTTTTTTGTATGTGTCATACTATATACTAATAGGAAGACGCCTTAGTCTGTCGGTAACGCTGTGAAAACACTTAAGAATTATGGATTGAATAAAGATCTAGGAGAGTATATTTATAGATTCTTAATCTTTACAAAAAAGCAAGATATCTCAATCTGATAATCACGCCTAAATATAAAAGAAAGTGACAATGTTTGTGACTGTATACTTCTGGAACCTCCCAAACCGATCTCCATCAAGTTTTCAATATAGATTAAGTTGCGGCCTAAAATGGGTTTTGTCATTTCACTTTAATGGTACAACGTAGAGGAGGGGGAGGGGAGATAATATAAAAATAAATAAAACTTAATAATTCCTGCACCACGAGACCGATATCTATCAAATTTTCAACATAGATGAGATTCTAGCCTGGGATAGTTTTTGAGTTGAGTTGAGTTGATTTTGAGTTTTACGTCCCATTCAGCAGCGAGGCTATATGAGACGTGGACCTACTGATTAACGTGGAATCCAAACCGCATGAGCTCCCGCCGGGAATCGAACCCGGGCCTCCCTGGGATAGTTTTTGTCAGTTCACTTTGTCAGTGTAACTTACAGGAGGAGGAGATATTTAAAAATGATCGAAATAACCGATATTAATGTTGAATCCATAGTTTTTAGCTGCGCTGAACAGTGAAACTACCGATGCTATTAAAAATCCAAATTCAGCCCCGCAACTTGGGGAATGGTATATATATATAATTCTAAAATATTGATATTAGTTTCGAATCCACAGTTTTAAGGGTCGCTAAGACGAACAGTGACACTTCCGATCACTGGCGCAGATCCTGGGGTGATGAGGGGGACATGTCCCCTCCAATCTTGGAACTGGGGGACTGCCCCCCTCAATAATCCGATTTGAAAAATGTTTATTTGGGGAGAAAAGGTGGTGATTTGTGTCCGATTGCCTGAAAGAAAAGTGAGATGAAATTGATATCCCCCCCTCCAGAATAAGCCTCAATTCTGCTCGCTTCCCAATGTTGAAGACAACTCTACTCCCTGATCCTTCACTGAATTGTTTTTCAACTTTACAATTACTTTGAGCATCGCTTAACAAAAAAAAAAAAAAAAGGAAACGGTCTTACTTATGCCCCTTAATGATTTACTTCCGATGATTCGCTTCCGATGTAATTTAATTCCAAATTCAGGCTTTTATGTGCATAATGAAACTTATTCTCCCCGTTCGAAGAACGGGTATTCTGCTAGTTTGTAATAATTACCAGTCAGAGTTATAGTTGTTGCTAGTTGTGTTGCCTCCTGTCTGACGTCAAGAGACACTTAACGTGCAAGCAATTTGCAAACGAACTGAAGGCTTAAGTTAAACAATTGGTCTTATTAGTACTCATATGTACTGAGGATAGTAGTATATAACATTTCCCAATAGCACCGATGCAAATGTAATTGTTATAGCATTAAATATAATTCCTCTGGAAAGGGCTTTGGTCTCTCATATGGTTGTGTTAGTCATTAACATTTCTAGCAGTGAATTCTGATTAGGCTAATATATGTGAAATGTAGCATATGGATGTTAACTTTATACATTAGTATATGCAGAAAGATATACATATATAGAAGGGGAAACACAATGCAGCGGAGATGACTATTGCTTGCAGTATTATTTTTAAGTAGCGGACTGTCTGTTTGACAACACCAGATAAAAGAAGTTACACTGCAACATCTATTTGCGTCAACTGCAAACAAAGAACAACAATGTTACAGTACATGTTCTATATATCACATCATCACAAGAGGGGAGAATAGAGAAGGGAAAGAACTAACAATGAAAGGGAGGAGTTAACAATGGGCTTAGAGAGAGATTTGTTACCTGAAACAACAATACATGTTAAAGCAATTCACGTACTGATATGTAACACAACATTAATTCAGACAGCTTTTCAGAATACATCTCTCGGCAGTCAATTTCACATTGTACTCGAACGAAAGTTATGAATGTTGCAAGGATGTTAAGAGACATATTAATATAGTCAACTGTAAGCTCTGCCACGACGTACTAAAAAATAGCTACAATGTAATTAATCTACATAAAGATCTACAATATAAGCGCTTCTCATAATTGGACCACGCAGAAAAGCAAGTTTTCCGTTTTTAATATTTAGTATTTACAAATACATTTCATTTAAAGCCTATCAGTGGCATAGCAAGTACACAATAATCAATTTACATAAGCACACTGATCCAAATCAAATAAAATATCATATTTCTTCTTTCATAGGGTTACCATACGACACGAAAAAGAAAGATAATCAAAATCCGAATAAGAAAACAACTAAAAGAAAGTAGATAAATAGAAAAAAAAAGTTCTTGAATTTTCAGTTAAGGAATTACGTGAATGAGGTATCGGTTATTGGGAATCTGTCTTAGAAGTACCAGTGAAAGTGGAAAACCCCAGTAATGTAGCATCGTGAGTGTTTAGCAAGGGTATATTCCGGCAATTAACCAGATCTGTGGGTGCAATGTGCTATCTGCGAAATGTAGGCACACAACGACTGCATTGGATGCGAGAAGGATGTTTACGTATGTGCGTTTTGTAAATCACTATTACACAGAAAATCTTATGACTTTTGAAGTGGTTTTTCATTATCCTTTCATTTGTTTTTAATGGTTCCGCTGGATTTGTAATGCCTTTATATATATATATATATATAATACATATGTACTTTCGAGCGATGATAGAAGAGAAGAAAGTATGTGAAAAAGAAATCGATTCCGAGATTCGTATTTATACGTCTCGTGGCCCTTACAAGCCGAAAAATGATTTTTGGATGTCTGTTCGCCCCGATGTAAATTTGTTCACACGTCTGGAGCCTGAACTGTTCAATATATCTGAACAGTAGGTTCAATATACGTCAAGTTCAAAACTTACAGGGTTTACGCATGTAACCTACGTTTTTACGTACGCCTCATACGTTTTTCCTCTGTGTAGTTATTTTTTAAAAAACTGAAGAAACAACTTTATGAGAAAAACAAAAAGTGTTAATGTAAAACATACCAAATAAACGTAAAACTTACGAGAAAAGTTAAATTTGGCAGCCTTAACTTGGAGACGGGGCAACTCTCCTATGTAAGTTTCACGTTTTTAATACTATATTATTATACTACTGATTAAAATTACTATATACTCTTAATTATATATTTAAAACTTAAGGGAAAATTGCTTCCTCCTCCCTGAAAGTCCAAACGACGCCTTGATCTCAATGAATAAAAATCCGTATATTATGATATACAACACCATTTTTCGATTATCATTCATAGTTTTCTGTGTGCTTTGTTGCGAGTTCATTCTTTGGTACAGGGACACTAGGGGGAGTCTATAACTGAAGATTCATAGCATCACTATTAAAATTGTATCACGATTAGCATCACTATTAATACTAACTATTCGTGCTTCTCGTTGAAACTCGTGCGGAGATCCTTTGTGGCTAAGCGGTTAGCGTACGCGCCTTTGACGTGGGAGACCCAGTTCTATTCCCGGCGGGATCTCATGTGGTTCGGATTCCAGGTTAATCAGTGGGCCACGTATCATATAGCCTGGCTGTTGAAAGGAACGTTCAACTCAAAATCAACTCAATTCGTTGAAACTTGTGTAATATAGTGTTGATAGAATTCCACCATGCCGTAATATTTAGAATATAAAGGGACTTTTTAATGATAATCCGTAATGTACGATGTGAACTTTTAACAAAACCTGCAATCGAACACTCCAGGAAATCTATGAAAGAATGTCTCAATCAGTGGCGTAGCAAAAATATGGTCCCTTCATATCCCAAACGCAATGTTACCTGCAGGGGGCCGCGGTGGCTCAGTAGTAGAGCGTTCACCTCTGGTGCTTGGGGTCCCGGGTTCGATCCCAGCCCCCACCAAGTGAACTTTGTGGTGGACAAACACCGTGTGTGTGGGTTTTCTCGGGGTTCTCCCGTGTCCTCCCACTTTCTTCATTCCACCATTTCATTCATTTCTCATAATCACCGTCTCCTTTAGCCTAACTGGCATAACCGTGGGACGTTAAAATCAAAGATTTCATTTTTGCAATGTTACCTGCAGTTAAAGTACATGATGAAACTCACTTAAAAAAAAAAATGTTGTTCACTCATCTAATTCTTCGAAACATCTATAAGTTGCATCTATATTAGCTTCTATGGTAAAGGACAAGTATGTAATCTAACCCTTTACGTTTCTCGTAAGTTGAGTTACCTGTAATGCCAGTGTCATCATGTACAGTGCCGGATATACGTATAAGCTAAACAAGCTAAAGCTTAGGGCCCCACTCTGTTGTGGGGCCTGAAAAAATTAAAGTAAAAGAAACCTGCATGTACAATTCCAAGATAAAATAAAATAAAATAAAACCTACATATCTATATAAACAGTGTTCTGTGTTGTTTAGATTTCTGTTGTGTAGACATAAGTAAAGAGACCCCCTTATAGTAGCCTTCTAATTAAAATACGTATTACTAGTTTGCTCATAGGGTTTTTACGTTCTGCATGAACTGGGAAGATAGCTGGACATACAAAGGCTCCCATTGCCTTCAATACCTTAAGGAATTATCAAACTTAAATCCGACTCTGAGCATGTACAATACATAAACAACAAATTTACAAAGTAGGAGCAATCATTATTGACGAACATGTATGAAAAAAAAAAAAAAAAACAGCCTGTGATAATTTCTCGTGTAAATTAGTAAGATACGTCACTATATCTAGCAGGCGTAGGTTACTGGTTAGCGTTCTTGCTTCACAATCAGGTCCGAAACCGGTGCACGGCCATCCTAACTCAGAATTTTCTGAAGGATTAGGAATGGTATTCTCTAAATAAAGGACCTGGTCGACTTCGTTCCACTTCCTCTCCATTGTTGTTGCTGTTCTTGCAGTTATTAATGATTATAGTGTATCTTCGCCTACCAAATTGCATTTATTTGAAGGTGTGTAAATTAAATAAATACTTATAAAATTGACGAAGGAAAAGGAGGCAGTTCCGTACTTCATATAGTTGTTCTTCACAAATGACTTTTCTTATTTTGTATTTTGTCTATTTATTGCTTAAGCAGCAAAATTTAACATTGGGAGTGGATATTTTGAGATATTTCCTTTACTAACACCTAAATAACACATGCATGGTCAACAGTAAATTATCTTCACAAAGCAATATCTCTTTTTTGATTCAGAAATGTAGGTCCTAGGTGCAATCAAATTCTTGCTTATGTTACTTTACGGACGATCCGTATAAGACAAGATGAGAAGAGAGGTGTCCTGGTAACAGTGCAAAGTGGATGGAATTATTAGTTCAAAACTTGTTATCCAATGGCAGACTTCTGTTTGTTGCTTGTTTACTCGTTTAACATGTCTTTTTATTCACACCGAGGCTATGTGATGCGTTCAGTGCTCTCCCACCAGCGATCCAACCCAGGATATCTTGCACCAAATCTCTCTAGCCAGTAGAAGGGTAGGTAGGGTTAATGGCAGACTTTGTTAACCTTACCGATAGTTTAAACTATCCGCTTAGGTTTGCTTTGAGATTAATGCCTCTTTCCAGCACCAAAGCTACATAAAAATTGGTCCTACAGCTTAATACGGAACCATAAGTGCATAAACTCTCACTGGGAATCGAAACCAGGTCTTGTCCGGTACTAGCCACTTAACCACGAATTCGCTCAAACTTTCGAGTTAATTACTCTTGCACTTTCCAAGAATCGTTAAAAGTGAAAAAAACTTACTTTGATTGGCGAATCAAATTGTCATGATTGAATGCCTGCTTTATGAAGTGAAATGGTATCTTTAAGTTTTACTTCCCACAGTTATGCCAGCTAAGCTAAAGGAGACGGTGATGATGAGAAATGAAGGAAAAGGGGAATGGAGAAAATGGAAAGAAACGGGACAACCTTGAGAAAACCCACGCACACGGTGTTTATCCACCATAAAGCTCACTTGGCGCCAGCTGAAATCGAACCAAGGACTCCATACACCAAAGGTGAACGCTCTACCACTGAGCCACCACGGCGAACAAATGTCTGCTTTAATTAGTCAGTATGTGTATATACTTATATAATTGAGTTCCCAAATCCAAAAGGCCTCTTGTCCACTTTACAAATCTTTCGGGAAATCAAGTTTGTTACTTTTTTTATTTTTTATTTTTTAACCATCTTACTTCAGCTGAAAATAAGGAAAATAAGTTTTGTAAAACGTAAAATAAATACCTGAACAAATTTAATGAGATAAATTAGCTGGAATTAGGTATTGATAAATCATAAATAATGAAAAAAAAAACTCATTTAGAAAAAGTGGAGAAGACGTTTTGCAATTGGGTGACTCAATTATTAAAAACTGAATTGCGTTGTCATTATTATCACAGCTATCAGCAATTATTTCCTCTGTTTATCTACTATTTCCTGCAACGTTTAACTAATATGGTTCCAACTTCCTTCCGATTCCATATTTCTTCCTGTTTATTTCTATTTTCAGTTTTTATTTAAGATGAATCAAAACAGATATCTAGGTTATCTCACAGCATATGTATTATGTCATTTGACAGCAAGATTTTTCATTTACCTTACAATGAAGTAGTGAAAAATATACTGTCGAATCAGTGATAAACTAGTGACGTCCGTTGTAGATCCCTCTCACTAACTTCAACCATAATCTGTAGGAGTTAGTCTCTAATTTTCAGCATAACATACTTTAGGATTTATAGAAATAGCGGCACATTTTCACTCCAAGCAGTAAAGACGATTATAAATCTTCAAAAATATTTAAGCCATAATCCAGCAAAATCGAATAGTTTCATTTACGAAGGTATTGCGAAATATTTTTATTAATCATACTACAGTGTGTGTCGCAGAGGGGGAGGAAAATGAAATATTTTTTTTCTTTAACATCCGACGAATATGCCATTTAGGCTAAAGGAGACGTTGACTAAGCCAAATGAATGATGATGGAAGAAATGGTGATAATGAGAAAGGGGGGAAACGGAAGGACCCCGAGAAAACCCACCAAAAACTTACTTGGCAGGCATCGAATCAATGACCCCACGCACCAGAGGTAAGCGCTCTAACACTGAGCCACCGTGCTCTCCACGAGAGATAGAGAAGTGTAAAGTGACTTTTCATTTTTGATAAGTATTGAAGATTGTGTGAGAACCTCAATAAACATATAAGCCATATTGTGTCAAAATGGAATAATACTTACATAGATAATCGTGGAATATACTTTTCAAACCAGTGGGAGAGGAGGGGAAAACTTACTTTCTCGTTATCGATTGATTTTAAATCCAAGAAGTGAGAGGGCGTGAAGCATCAAAATATATGCGTTATGTGATATCAATAAAATCTAACATTTTTTGAATGAAAGCAGTTGAACTGTGGGAAAGACAATATAATAACATAAAATTCTATCAAAATGAAATGCTATTTACATGTTATCATACAACCTTTCTGAAAAGTCGGGGGAAGAAAGAAATCCATCTCTTTATTCTTTACTGATTTTAAATCCATCGAAAAAGAATGATTCGAAGGCCTGAGAGAAAATATGCGCTATAGTGTACCAAAATGAAACTTTAAAGTAAAACGAAAATTATCACTGATTTTTTTTATTCGAAGGGGAGATAAGTTCACCATTTCATTCTCTGTAAATTTTAACTGCAAGCTATGTGAATCATCGGAACACCCTAAATAAGCCTAAGTATTTTAAAGATCGTATAATTTTTACTTAGTTAATTCTGCAAAATTGTTGTCTGGGGAATTATTCAAATTTGCAACATAAGGTGATTTTGACTTCCTTTCACTCTCTTAGTCTACATAGATTGCAATTCCAAAGTAGTCAAGTTTATTTGTTAAGGTTGGAGGAAGGAATATACCAAGTTTAATTTTAAGAGACTGGAGCCGATTCTCCTATGGTAGGAAAACTGTGTAAAACATGGAGTTGGTGTACGCGGGTGGTGGCGTTGGAAAGATCCAAGTTCCCTTAGCACAGTGGTATTGTCTGAAATTGGGCCTCGGCCATGAGGCCTAGAAATGGGACCCTGAAGTTTTGCGCAGGATCCCTTCTACACGTCTACTAAACATGGAGTTGTTAGATGCGGGTGGTGACATTGGAAAGGTGCGGGTCTTCTAAACACAGCGATGGTGTCAGAAATGGTCCCGGAAGTTATTGAACGCACTGTGTATAAGATCTCCCAAACTTAAGGATAGTTTGTAAGTCTAAAAAGGACATGGAGTGTATCTGAGTGATATTTCAACATACTGTTTACTGCACAGATTAATAAACTTATGTTTGACAACATTAATGCCGTGTTTATGTTAACTGTTCATATATTGTATTATTTTACAACGTACACGATGCGTAGGTAACGATGTTGGCACAGTGTTTTGTGTAGCATGTTTCCCATAATTGCAACTCTGGGATTGAAACTCCGCTATCAATCATTTTGATTAATTCTCTTCGCGAACCCAAACACGGTGATAATTCTTGATGTAAGGACATTTTATGTATTGAGATTTCTGTTCCTGAATGCTACATGAGGTGTCCACTCTTTTTTCTCGTTTCACCTATCACCAAGCTTCAAAGGAAGATATACTGGGTATAACATAAATATTGTTAGAATATTGAGTATTTTTATGTAATATTAGTACGAAAACAGATCCAAATTCTTAAAGAGTTGGGGGATCTTTCATTATACAGGGTGATATGAAACAACATCAACAGCTTCGGAAAATGATTTCTCACAAGAGAACGTGAAGCAAATATGGATATGTGCAAACATGTCATTTCGTAGGCTGGAAATTGTTCCGAACGATAAGATAAGTGGTTATAACTCAAGAACAAAATCTCAGATTAAGAATGGGTTAAAATTAATTGACCATTTTTTTCTTTTGGTTCCTTTGAGTTTTGTCATACAAACACACGTTTATCATTGCAAAATATCATATTTTTCGCAAAGAAAGGATTGTTCAATACTTATACAGTAAAACGAGACATGCTTCCTGACCAGTTTATCTTGGGTTCCACATTTCCAAACGAATATAGATAAATTACATTCGAGGACATATAACATTTCGCATTCAACATTCTGGAATGAGGTACGAATATCCTATGCACGAACAGAAGAGTTTGCAAATTATTTATTACAGTAGGATCATGCAATGGGTGTTGTTAGTACCTCCGTCTGTGTATCCGCCAGCTAGTACGCACGATAACACATGAACATAGGGGATTTTTTTAAATTTTGTTTCTTGAAATATATAGTTAGAGCGATTATCTCGCTGGAGTTCGTCAATCCGTTAACGTATTAACGGATAATGATGACTTTAACGGTGGTTATTTATAGTCGATATCTCATACATGTAACCGAATTTTCTGGATTCTGTTTCTTGCAACAGATAACTAAAGCAATTATCTTGGCCGAGTTCTTTAATGGAACCAATTCGTTAATATTTAACGGGTAACGGTGACTTTAACGACGGCTATTTATAGCTTATTTCCCATAAATGTAAGCGATTTTATAAGTTTGTTTTATTGCAACAGATAGTTACAACGATTATGTCGATGAGGTTCGTTAATATAATCAATTCATTAATGCATTAACGGAGACTCTAACTGCGACTATATGTAGCCCATATCCCGCATATGTAAGCGAAGCTTTGAATTTTTTTTAACCTATGGATAGCTAATGTGATCTCGGCCGAGTTCGTTAATGAAGAAAATCCATTAACATTTTAATGAATAACGGAAACATTTTAACGAATAACGGAGACTTTTAAAATTTTGTTTTTTTGCAACAGAGAGCAAGAGAGATTATCTCGGTGCAGTTCGTTGACGGAATCAATCCGATGACGTAATAACTCTGTAGCCTCTATCCCATATATGTAACCGAATTTTTTAATTGTTTTTGCAATAGATAGGTATAGAAATTACCTTAACCAAGTTCTTTAATAAATTCAATCCGTTAACATATTAACGGATAATGATGCCTTTGACAATGGCTATCAATAACCCATATCCCATACATGTAAGTGACTATATATATTACAAAAGATGGGGTTATTATGTTGGTGAAGTTCGTTAATGTACTCAATTCATTAACTTATTAACGGATATCTGAGACTTTAACTGCGGCTATCTGTAGTCTTTATCCATTTTTTTTATTTTTTTACCTATGGATCGCTAATGCGATTATCTCGGTCGAGTTCGTTAATGGAGTCAATCCGTTAACATATTAACGGATAACGGATATTTTAACGGTAGATTTCTATAGCCCATAACTCAAACATGTAAGTGATTTTTATTGTTAAGAAAACAGGTAGCTACACTGAGAGAAATGCATACTCCAGTCGGCATGTAAATGCTGCTTTTACCAGGTTACGCGCGTTACCTCATTAAGTAATGTTGTTTCATCCGTAGTACTGTCTACACCACCGTCCAGCGAAAATTTTGTATTGTAGGACCACCATTTCAAATCTAGAATTAACGTCATACCCATTCCGACGGTGGTAACTTACGTATATAATGTTGTTACCACCTTCCCACGATTGTTCCCTCCTGCTTCTTTCTAAATCTGACTCCCTACCTTACGAGAGTAATAGTTTTTAACACGAAACCAATCATGTGAATAAAATTATCCAATCACAGCGAGTCTAGTTCGACGCCGAACTCCAGACTTGGCATGGTGTTCCCACTTGCTGTACTTTTATACATGAAATTACATTACTTAAGGAGCGCACCCGCGTAAATACGATGTATCCACACGGAAATCCTAGTCCTTTTTTTCTCAGTGTAGAGTGATTATCTTCGTCCAGTTCGTTGATGGAGTCAATCCGTTAAAGTAAAAACTCTGTGCTCCATATCCAATATATGTAAGTGAATTTTTAATTGTTTTTTTGTAATAGATAACTAAAGAAATTACATCGACTGAATTTGTTAATGGAATAAATCTGTTTACGTATTAACGGATAACGGCGGCTATTTGCAGCCCACATCCCGCATATGTAAAAAAATTCTTGAATTGTTTTTCTGCAACAGATAGCTAGATGAATCACCTTGACCAAGTTGGTTAATATAGTGAATCCATTAACGTAATAACGGATAACGGAAACTTTATCGGTGGCTATCCGTATCCCATACATTTAAGTAAAGTTTTGAATTCAGTTTTTTACAACAGATAGCTAGGGTGATTATCTTGGCCGAGTTCCTTAATGGAAACAATCGTTTACATGTTAACGGATAACGGTTACTAATGCTGTGTATCCGTATCTCACGTATTGAAATAGTTGGCCTGATCCTCTTTACTGTCTTCACCAGAGTTATTCTTCATATAATTTTGACATTTTTCCAATACTACTATACATTCTTGATATCTGTAAAAATGTCCATATAATGTTTATAAACGCAATAAAAATTAAACTCCACTCAATTAATCAAATTTTTTAACAAGCACACCGTCTTTTCATTCTCAATCTGCACACAAACGAGTATTCAAATACATTATTTCTGATTTATTAGTACTCTCTCTCTCTCTCTCTCTCTCTCTCTCTCTCTCTCTCTCTCTCTCTCTCTCTCTCTCTAGTGGCCCCACGTAGCGTAGTCGCTAACGCTCTCGCCTTCGGTGCGAGCGATCCCGGGTTCGATTCCCGGTGTGGGCACTCGGTCGAAAAAATGAAACCGCTTTTTCAGGCCAGCCACCCTGAATGAGGTTTTCCTGGGTTTTTCTCATTCACACCAGGTAAATGCCGGGGTGGTACCTAACTTATAGGTCCCAGGTCGCTTTCTTCCTTCCCCAATCTTTTCTTCCTCCCCTTTCCCCGGATTGTGTGCTCGCCAAGGGACGTCATCCCCCAAACACGTGAACGGCTGAATGGCCTTAGATGCCGAAAGCCCAGAAATCTAAATCCTAAGTCTCTCTCTCTCTCTCTCTCTCTCTCTCTCTTTGATTTTGATATTGAGGAAGTTACATAGAAAATCAATAGGTTTTCTCAATAACAATTTAAAAAAAAATAATCACATAGTTACTCTTCTGCGTATGTGTTTCTCTTGCGCGCGTGGTACTAGGTTTGATATTCAGTAACAATGTTTTGGAGTACAAACTGCATTTAGAATTCTGGAATTCAGTCAGTATACCTTAGTAGCATTGCAGTTAAAAAGTGGTTAGAACTTAACATTAACTGCTGTAAGCACATCAGTTTTAACGTAAAACGAGAACGAATATCTTGCTTCACACATGATAATGTACCTCACTCACTCCGTCATCGAAATTTACGATTGTTTAGTTTTCTTAATAACTTTTCCTTTTAATAAATCTTCAGCCCACAAAAATTCTAAATTCAATTTGATTAGGCAAGTGACAAAATTTCTATTTTCGTCATTCCAGACTTAAGTTAAGTGTGTTTAAGTTGTATATCGTTCAATAGTACTTTTGTAAGTTACACTCATGTCCAAAACATCAGGGAATGTTAATTTCGAAAATCCAGCATTATGTCATGTTGATCCTGTAAATTTCGGAAATCGAGCTAGAGCCCCTGATTGAAATGATATAGGTACCAGCCCGTTTGGCGATATAGGTGCCGTCTGTGACTGCGATAACATGAAGAACGTCCGTACAGGGAGAATCACGTAATTAGTGAGTTGAGGTGTTTGGAGTATGTAGTGCATATCGGTTCATAGTGAACGTATCCCAGGAGTACACGATGTCCGAGAGTATATATTTGAAAGATGTAATACGCAATTGGATCAACGAAAGGTTCGAAATGGGGCAAAATCAACAGGGTCTGGTTAGGGTCTTGAATGTTCCTCGTGGTGTTCTGCCGCGACTGTAAAATCGTTTCCCGGCTGGTGAAAACATTGAAAGGTGGTGAAAGGTAGTATGTTGGAGCTGATCGACGAAGGAAAACGCCGTGTGACGACCGTTGTTTGGTCTTAAATGTCCGACGAAGGCTAACAAGCGCAGCAGGTACAATAGCTCGAGACTTTGCACCTGCCTCTGGAGCTACTTATCTTTATACTAGCAGTTATAAGAATGCACATTATACCTAGGTATGCACATTGTACGGCTAAGTGCCTTCCTGTTGTACAACAGTAGTTCCAGGCATACCACTGTGATGTATAGAACACAATGAGTGTATCCCAGAACAGTGAAGTAGTGTACTGTACTCTACAGTGACAAGTCACGAATCAGTTGGGAGAGTGGTTCTCACCGTCCGTTTGTTTGAATGTCACCAGGAACATGTTACCACCACCCAAAATGTTGTTGAAAGGAATGGGTATGGAGGCCTTGGTTTCATGGTATGGGAGATATCATATTAGGGTCCTGCACACTATTTTATGTATTCCATCAGCGAACGGAAACAGCAGAAATCTACAGAAACATCATCCTTTAGAAGTATGTCCGGCAGTTCCCTTGTGCATACGGCCCTAAATTTTGTTTTATAGATGATAATGCACGTCCACATAGGGCATAGTTGGTGGCGGATTACCTGCAATATGAAGACATCACGCGTCTCTTGACCAGACTTCAATCCCATTGAGCATGCATGGGAAGCCCTCGGATGACGGATTGCAGCCTTAATACCTTCACCACGGTCAATTGCTGAACTGCGCAGAATGCTTGTACAGGAGTGGGATAGTTTACCACAGGAGTTGCTTGATGGTCTAATCCCCAAGATGGGTGCACTCTGTGTAACCTGCATAGTTGTTCTCACAAGGGACCATTCCGATTTGTTGAATTCAATTGCTGAAAATGATTGCTAGCATTGGATACAACACCAAAAGAAATAGAGAGAAAGAGAGCATTTATTGGCAGATCGTATACGGAGTGGGAGATAAATTATGGCAAAGTGCAAAGATAGAACGTAGCAAATGTCTAGAAATGAAATGTTAATTTTGAAATGAGTAGAGTGATTGAAGTCAAATGTTGGATTTGAGGAATGGTGTAGAGCTCCACTGAATAGGCGTAATGTGAGGCCAAATAAATGTAACTGGTTTTGAGAAGAGTCACCAGTATTACAACCGGCACGTCTGGAAGGGGTTATTAATATATCAGAACCCTGAATGGGACCGGTGTCTTTGTGCAAGGTGCCACGCTAGCATTCGTCCAGTGGAATTACTTCTCATTCAGCTACACGTTACAAACATTCTTCTTGATCTTCAAGGATTCCATTCTATCTCTTTCTACCTCTCGTACATACAATGTGCTCATGGACCGTACTATAGGGTCTCTAGTTCCTCACTCACGTCACCTTTACGACAATATTGATACATTACCATAGCGTGGAGCGTCTCCTGTTACAGAGGTCTCAAACTGTATTGACTACTATTGATTTCAATAGATGGTGTGAGTCAAGAGCTATATGTTACATAACTCCTTTCGCGTATATTCTTCTTGCGCAAAGTCCAACATGGCGGCTTTTCAGATGCACCCCATGATTCACATTACGTGTATTCAGTGGAGCTCTACATGTATTCCTTATATCCAACATTTGACCTCAATCCCTCTACCCGTTTCAAAATTAACATTTCATTTCTAGACATTTCCTACGTTCTATCTTCGCACTTTGCCATAATTTATCTCCCACAGTCTGCCAATAAACACCCTCTTTTTCTCTGTTTCTTTTGGTGCTGAATCCAGTGCTAGCAATCATTTTCAGCAATCGAATTCACCAAATCGGAATGATCCCTTATCAGTAGCCTCGCCTCGTATTGAATTTCGTGCCAACAAAAACCCGGACTTGTGACCGTCAATATAGTGACCCATATGACGTAAGTATATTAATCAGATTTTTTACTATTCATTTGTCACTGAAAACTTTTGTTTTTTCCACAGGTATCTGTTATACGCGTCTAAGCGAGCAGGAACATTTTCGTACCAGTCAGTGTTATCCGCACATTCCCGTAAGTTTTTGACATAATTGTTTCTAATACATCCGCTACTGAAATGAGTTGTTTATTAAATTCATAAAGTGCAATAACATTTCTTGCTTCTAAATGTAAGAATAGTGCAATAAATATTTGGTTTAGTATATTCTTATTAAGGATTTCAACTTTTTCAACGGCTAATTATCTTATAGAATGTTTCTTGCCTCATGGCTACTTTTTCTGATGTTTGAAGAATATAAATTATGGTTTCTTATTGAAAGACTCTTTTTCAGTCCACAGTTGGAAAATACGTGGTTTAGATACAACATTAAACAAATAACAAACCAATGAATTCTTTCATATATATATATATATATATATATATATATATATATATATATATATATATATATATATATTAAAAATACAATATTACGTGACCGTACTTGCTCGATCTAGGCATGGGCGCGAGACCAAACGAGACGAGAACTGAAACAAGTCTCGTCTCGTCTCGCAAAATCAAAAGCTGTTCTCGTCTCGCGTCTCGTCTCGTCTCGCAGACCTAAGTTCTCGTCTCGCGTCTCGCAAAAATTTGGAAGTCTCGTCTCGCGGTCTCGCGCGAGACTTCTCGCGTTGGTCTCGCGGTCTCGCAAATCAATACTGGAATAATGTAGTCTTCATTCGACCCTTTTGAAATAATGTATACTCAAAGTTTACATAGTTTTGTTTCATAGTTGCATTGTTACACAATGCTTATCCACTCATTCCGATTCACAATGCTTGATTTTACACCCCACATTCTCGGTATTAAAAAATGCCAGTTTTCTGTAGTCTCTGTTTATGTGAAGTATGAATGAAATCAGTACGTTACATTTGAGTAATTTTACTTGCAAGATAAAAGCTTTCAAATAACTTGGTAAGAACGGTAACTCAAATAGCCGTATTTATAGTAAACATGCAGCGTTAGTAATATATATTTCACAACTTAAATGCACTTTCATCTAAACGTTTTCTTAACAATTGAGAGTTAAGAGATTAATCTTTAATAACTACAAGAAAGACTACAATGAGCTTAAATAAAATTATTATTATTATTATTATTATTATTATTATTATTATTATTATTATTATTATTATTATTATTATTATTATTATTATTATTAAATAATATTTCAAACTGTTTGCAATCTGAAACACTAGTTTTTTCCTCAAAATCAAAACAAAACCATAAAAAAGTAGTGGAGTACCGACAGCATTTTTCTCCCCCTCCTTTTCTGACGAATAAAAGCTAAGCAGATATCAGTTCTGGTTTTGGTGAGAGGATCCATGTTGCAGCCATAAATCCATTTATCCTAAATTTATGTTTACGGAAAGAAACAACTGCTTTATTTTGACTAAAAAATTTTCCTTTTTAGACAAGCCAATAGGCCCTTTTTCTGCCTTCATAAAACAAGTTACCGTAAGAAAACAATTTGGTGGGCAGAGCGAACAAATCTGTTCTAAACCCAGAGGCTTTATATCACATTGGAACTAAACACGTGTCTTTTTCCCTCATATATATATATATATATATATATATATATATATATATTATAAGAAAGTCAGTGTGTCAGAGACAGACAGAAACAGAGAGAGAAGATATGGTATACTCTGACCAACGCCTCGAATTTCTGCACTGAAGGAAAAATCAAAGCGAGCCGTATATTTTTGAACTAGGATATTTTTACCGAGGGTGCAATAACAGAAGACCGGAAACCGCAGCCGCGAATATGCAATGTTACCTAAGTTCATTGTTTCCGTCTACAAAATCTTTCGAAAAGACAGCTTCCAAATATGTCCTCAATAAAGAACTTTTTTTAAAAAATGTATTGTACTGGTGTTTGCTATCCTGCTTTTATGATTTGTCAAGATGTTGTCTCATCATCAGGAGGAGGGTGGATACACAAGACAAAACGTGTCGGTTTTTTTTCTCCTATTTGCCTCCTCCTCCTCAAGAACTTTATGACCAAAGATCTTGGCTCACGACCCCAAAGAGAAAATAAATAAAACAGTGTAGATAATGGAAGAATCTATTTTATTGAATTTTGTGAAAGTAGTGAGAAAGAAAAACTAACACAATCTTTATTTCTTGAATCTTTTGTCATGAGTAAATCTCCTAAAATAACTAGATTTTGATTAACCTTGTTAACTTAAACCTATTATGAAATCAGTAATTGTGACAACCTGACCAAACCACTTGAAGAAACAAGAACAGCTAACTAAGCAACTATCAGTGTTGCCGGAAAGTCACAACACTTACCCCGTTTACTAGATACTTTGAAACTACCAAAATAACAGTAAAACATAAAAAATCAATACAAATTTCATAATACAAAGGAAAATTGTATTTTTTTTTTTAATTTCCACTAGTCAACATAATTTATAGTAAATGTTCAAATAAATGCTAGCCCAGAAGTTTAGAAATAAACTATTAGTTACTGACTTGCCTTCGTCTACGATTGTCTCTACGATTTCAGGTGATGATGTTGTGTGGAAGGGATGTTTCGATGAGAACCATGCACTTCTAAGGTATCAATTTTGTAGAACATTAACATTTTTGGGGAGTTCATAATTATGACAGTAGTTTTTATATTAACTAGTGATGCTCACGAGATGCGACAAGAGGAAAAATTAGTCTATCTTGAGATGTCGTTAATGTATTATCTCGAAACAAATGTGAACTGTTTCTTGAATATCACCAGTATTGGTCACGAGGCGAGACAGATTTGATTTTGTCTCGCCCAGTCTCTATCTCTCGCCTCAAAAACAAGATTAAACAAAACAAAATACGGAAATTTAGCTGTTTGTTTAGGCAAATAATAAACATTTTCAATTTCGGTATGACCAGGCCTGAATTCAATTCATTTTTGGTGTTTATTTAGCGTGGTAATGGTATAAGAGGAGTTATATAAAGAATAAACACGCGAAATCAGTGGACAATATACTGAAGATATTTTCAACGAAACAATTGTTGTTCTCCTCCTTTTGCGAAAGCTTCATCCTCAACCATATAAGTGTCTACACGTTCAGCCGAATCTTTATCGAATTCATCGTCTGAACCGTCTGAATTCTTGTCAGCTTGTCAGGATTTCTCTCAAAACTGTTTTCGTATTGAAAACATGGATGATAAGTTCCGAAGGCTTTTGGCAACAACAGATCCTTTCATTTCTTCTTTGGGCAAATCATTCCATAAGAAAATGAAGAATTTGTCATCTGAAGCTGTAAACCTTTTAATTATTTCCAACACGAAAGCTGACAAAAATTTAGACGACTCAAACGAAGGTGATGAAGGGAATAAGTTCCATGGAGATTCGGCTGAACATGTAGACAATACCTATAGAGTTATTCCATGTGGAAACGACAAATTATGCCAAAATCTTCGTGCGGTCGCATTCGAGATTTGAGTGTTTGTCTCAACACTTATCAATATCTGATAGGAAGAAAAATGAAATGGTTTGTAATGCACGCCATTCATGTTGAAGATACGGCCATAGTTGAATCTTAAGTTATGTTCATTTTCTTGGAGCTCTATCGAAAATAAATAAATAAATACATAAATAAATAAATAAATAAATTGAAAATTGCACTATAGATATGTGGACAGTCCTTTTTTTTACCACGTAATAGTGACGCAAATACACATTTTGGGTTGCGAAATATTTGGATCTTTTTAGTCCAAGTCGATGAATTAAACCAAAATTATATTTTCGGAAGAAATATTGAAAAATTTGTTGTGTCAAAGGGAACGTAATTTTGAGAGAATAATAAGTATCATCTGTACTTTCTATAGAAAAGAAAATCATCTTTTGTGTTTCTAATTCCTATTAGTGCTAGTGGTATAAAGTATATAGTGCATAGAGAACGGATGCTGAGCTATGCCCCCTCTAACTTCTGATCGGAAATGACTAAAACGCTCAAATTTGTGTTTCTGAGCCTCACTAAAGTATTTGTTTTCTTGTTGTCACTTTATATTGTTGTTGTTGCTCCAAAATTCAAAAAAAGAAGAAGAAGAAAGAAAGAAAGAAAGAAAGAGAGAAAGAAAGAAAAGAAAGCAATACATATCAATCTCCAAAACAGATGTGACCATTACAGCCTTTTGAAGCTCCAACGCTACATCAAGATTGTTGTGTTGTCTGCATTCCAGGGTCTGAAACCGCTACAAACAAAATCAAATTTTGCAAGCAATTACAAACAATCGTGAACTGAGTCTACTAAAAGGAGTGAAAACAGAAAAACTCGACTCTCGTTTGTGATTGCATTCCTTTTTACACCCGGACTTTGTTTACAAGAATGTTTTTGTGGAATTTTACAGCTGCTAAGGAACGTGAAGCAGCAAGGAACGTGCAGCCACGTAAACACATGCCGGGACAGAAGTAAGTCTAAATAAAAATTGAAATTTTCACCACTTGTGGAGGAAGCATATTTCTTGCTGGAATCAAAATATTGTTAGTATTCCACTGTGCCTTTTTGTTCCACACGGTTTAGAACTTTATATATATATTTCTGGTTATTATCATTCACATAATCGACCGTCTTGCTCGATTTTTCGCTTTCAAGTGGAATGATTCTATATGGTTGAGGACTAAGGTTTCGAAAAATAAGGGGGAGAAGAACAATTATTTAACTGAAAAATTAAAATGACTTCATTAAGTTAATATTTAATTAATAAATGACTGGTAGATTGCCTCTGTCCTAGCTATTGAAGTAGACAAAGTATCTTTCCCTCTCGAATCTCAAACTTTTTCAAACACAGTCCGCTATATGTATCCGCCATTTTGAATTTTTAGTCAAATTAGTAAGTTTGTAATCAACAAAGTCAAATGCACCAATGTACCAAGTCCAGTTCGCCAATTTTACTTTTTCCAAATTTGGTCCTCCATTTTTTTTATTTGATGTCAAATTGATAATTAACAAGATCAAAAGCCTCATTATAGCAATTTTTGTCCATTTTTACTGATTTTGAATTATGACCACGTTTCAAGCATTTGATCCATAGTTTATCGATCTCTGTGTGTCGCCCTTTTGGACCGTCGCTCTCCTGGCTGTCGCTTCCTTTGTGCGTCGCCTTTTGACCCGTCGATCTCTTGGCTAACGCTCTCCTGGTCGTCGCTCTTTTGCCATCACTCTCTTTGCTGGCACTCTACTGTCGGTACACCCATGTTTATTACAAAACTTGATCCTGACATTATTAACTATCTTCTCTTCAATATGTATGATGGTACTTGCAAAAGAATACCATATCAATATCACAAATGTAAACTATGCGAGACCGCGAGAAGTCTCGCGAGACTTCTCGCGCGAGACTTGTTTAAGTCTCGTCTCGCGTTCTCGTCTCGCAAAAGATATCAGGTCTCGTCTCGCGTTCTCGTCTCGCAAAATATTATAAGTCTCGTCTCGCGTTCTCGTCTCGTTTGCGAGACGAGACGAGACGAGACTTCTCGCGTTCTCGCGTCTCGCGCCCATGCCTAGCTCGATCTATGTAAGCATTGCACCGCCTATGCTATACTACTATAGAATTAATGCTTGTGTGTAAGGATACATTAGCGTAGTGGTAGAACGCTCACCCCTAATGTGAGGGTACTCTGGTTCGATCCTAGACAATATGAAATTGTGGTAGACGACATCGTGTCTGTAGATTTTCTCGAGTTCCTCCCGTTTCCTTCCGCATTTCCATTTCACTATCTTTTCATAATCATTAATTATCCGTCTCGTTTAGCCTAAAGATTATTATCGTGCAACCTATACCACAATCAACTTTGCATAGCATAGGTCTAACAATTGATCTACATAGGCCTACATAAGCTTGGCACAAGGAAGAAGTTTTCAAAGTTGTACAATTATCTGCCGTGTAGTTCAGAATAAGGAAAGATTAATTTAATTTTGCTGGAGGCCTGGAACGATGTTGGGAGAGATAATGTAAGAGGAGCTATAGCACACTTAATTTATCCCAAAGAATAGATTCATTAGAAACAAGTCATTGTTAAATGTTATACTGTTGCATGATCTATTATAAAATAGCGTGCGTGGGTAATATTTCTAATCGTAATAGTTTATAATCCATACTTGTATACTGAAACAAAATAAAGTTTAAGGAATATATTGTATATTTTGGATCATTCTTCACATAATTCACAGAGACGGGGAACATTTTTAGAAGACCTTGCACTAACCCTACTGACTGCAGACTCTTACATAACAAGGAATGTTAAAATATTACTGCCGAATTGAAGAATATTGTTGCATTTATCTAACAACTTAATTTAAAAAACAACATTTATAGTTTCTGCAAAATTATGTTGGTATTTATATTTTCCTTATGTTGTTCACGAGTCGAGAAACATGAAACGTTTTCGAGAAAAGGCGAAACATTTCTCGAGACTCCTTGGCAATATTAATACACCTATATATTAGATCTTAAAACACTGTTTTAGTGTTAAATGGTAAATAATATAAAATTCTAAATGGATAAAATGATTGTACAAATATAACGAAGAGCATTCAACAAAATTTAACCCGAGACAGCTCATGCTAGTTTTACCCTTAAAAGGCCCAAGGGGTGCCTCTCAGACTTCCTGCTGCATATACAAGCTACCTGAACCCACCGAGACCATTTTTATTTTCCGTCATCAATAGAAAAGGCTAGTCACTTCTTTGCTACGCAATCATTTGTCAATGGTAATAAAAAAAATAAACAGTATCAAATAATTAGAAAAGTACATATTGCAATAGCAGCCTCAGAGGCACCCCTTGGGAATTTGCGTTAGTATAAAAAATAACCCTATTTTTCTGAGGTGAAATAAAAAAAAAATGTTTAGGAAACGCAATCAGAGGGTATATTTCAAAGAGAGAGAATTCTAGAGCGCAGGACACTGGATTAAATATCTATTAAGAATAATGGAATTAAAAGCGGACCAGGGTGCCTCCGAGGCACCCCTTGGGCTGTCTCGGGTTAAAAATATGCGTCATTATACAATAAATTCCAATAAAAATAACTGGTTTAAATGATACATGGACTTCTCATGGCGCGGAATGATTCTGATAACATTAAAAAAAAAATAGAATATAAATTTACATAAACGAAACGAGAAAATTTTCAAGACTACACGAGAAAAGTTTTCCGAAAATCAATTTGAGAAAGAATCCTTCAAGAATCAAAACGAGATATCTACAAAATTTACGAAAGGAGACGAGAAAAACCTTATTTTATATTTCGTGCCGTAGGCAACACTAATTTTTAAAATATTTAAATGGGATGATGGATAAATTATTATCATTGAATGAGTATTAACACTTTTTATTTCTTAAAGGAAGAAAAAGCAACGTAACAGGAATTAATCAAAATGATTGATTCGCAGGCGTTTTTAATTCCAAAAATAAATAAATAAATAAATAATGAAATCTTTGAGTTTTACGTCCCACGTTATGCCGGCTAGGTTAAAGGAGACGATGATGATGAGAAATGAATGAAATGGTGGAATGAAGAAAGTGGGAGGAAACGGGAGAGCCCAGAGGAAACCCACGCACACGGTGTTTGTCCACCACAAAGTTTAGTTGAAGCGAGCTGGGATCGAACCAGGGACCCCAAGCACCAGAGGTGCTTTTTAATTCCAAATTGGGCCATGCAAATGAACATGTCAATAAACGAGCATATGTTTCAGCATCTAACCTTGTATATAGAGTTACCGGATATGCAATTTTGTACTTTTTTTTTTATAGTAATAATGGTAGTAGGATAGTCTTTGTTATTCCTTTTCATACTGTATGTGAGTTTTGAAGGGTCGTGAGAAGTAAGCACAAGTATTATGTGCGTCGTGAGTTGTAAGGTAAAATTAAAATACATGTAACTAGAACAAGCTTAGCTATTGCAATAATGATTTCTTTATCTGGCATTTTGATTCATTTCCATAATGATAGTAATAAATAATAATAATAATAATAATAATAATAATAATAATAATAATAATAATAATAATAATAATAATAATAATAATAATAATAATAATAATAATTTTATTAATTCATTTTTGTAATATTTTCCACATTTAGGTATATCTACTATTAATACTACAGTTCTTTTTTATTGTAAAGGTTTGAAATAATAATAATAATGATTAATGTTTTTATCAGTGGCGTAATAGAATTTTACCAAGGATATTTAAGCTCCCAACATCATATTGTATATATTAGTTTGACGCCCACGATTATGCTCCGAGGCTAACGTACTAGTGGAATGAAGTATATTGAAGCTCTCCTTTCCTCCTAGGACTAAAAAAGATGTTATAGAAGCTAAACAGTGGTAAGCAACAGATACAATAAGCACACAGAAGGAGTTTTTTTTTTTTTAATCTAACATCAATTGTCTTTTTAGAAGGCCAAATTGAGATTGTAGCTTTCTCCAAAATTTCAAACTTTACGCTTTAAAAAAGTTGAATTTTAAGTCTTTTTGAAGTCCTCTTTATAACATTGCTTGTTTCTGTATACTCAGCCTCACGATTTTAATTTATTATTATTATTATTATTATTATTATTATTATTATTATTATTATTCAAGTATAACCTTGGCAATAAATTACGACAGTAGTTCTGTAAGCCGAATTTAGAGTTCGTAGCACAATTTCCATTTATCTACGGCCTAATATAAAATAGTCTGTATAATAATCTGTAATTGACGTGAACTTTTTCGTGGCTATTTATGTGGTTAAGGTACGCACCTTTAGCGCGGACGACCTGGGTTCATTCACGGAGGGAACTTACGTAGCTTAGATTTCACGTTAAGGTGTCCATCCTCCAACTGCTTGGTCGCAATCCGCCACAATTTTTCATTCTCCCCCCCCCCCCTTAAAAATAGTTAGAAGTAACCGGATTTTGTTGAGACAAAACCAAGATAAATTGCTCTGTAGGTTAAACTTCATTCAATTTCGTAAGTTTTGTTTTAGCATTCCTGAAAGCATCATTATGATATAAAGTTCGATAGTTCCATTTTGAACGTATATGTTCAGAAAGAGTCATGAACGCAAGCTGTGTCTTAAAAGACTACTGAGAGCACCCTAAGGTTCACGTCTCATATATCCTCGGTGCTGAACGGTATTTTAAACTCTAAATCTACCGATGTAGTTGCTGTATGTGAAGCCTCTCCATCTCACTGCTAGAATCAAATATTAAACGTGTTTGTTACCCTATTTCTCTCAGAAAAAATGCGGTATGAAAGTTTTGGTTCAGATTCCACGACCATCAGTGGTAATAATATTCTCATTGTGTTTCAAAATAGCAGAAGAGTTCGAATCCCGGCGGGATCTCATGTGGTTCGGATCCCATGTTAAGCTGTAAGTCAACGTCTCATGTAGCCTCGTTGCTGAAAAGGGCACTAAACTAAAAAATCAAATCAAATGAAATCAAAATAGCACAAATAGGAAATCGAAGAAGTTTGATTTCTCGCAACTAAAGCAGTGTCTTTAAACAAAAGGAGCTAGAACAAGAATTATTGATCCAGAATACCGCAATATTATATATTCCTGGGCTCTCAGCATCTATGGCTAGCCCGTCAGCATGTTAGCCCGTCACATATAAAGGGTGACGTCCCCCTGCGATCACACTGACGAGATAATTGGGGAGGAAGAGAGAAATGGGGATGGAAGGAAGCGTTCTGAGACCATTATGTTAAGTACCTTTCCGGCATTTGCCTGGTGTGAGGGAAACCCGAGAAAACTTCACTGAGAAAGGGTAACCTGAAAAAGCTTTTACACTTTCTCGACCGAATGTTCCCACCGGAAATCGGGACCACTCGCATCAAAAGCAAGAGCGTTAGCGACTACGCTACGCCAGGTAACTTTTTCTATACATAATCAGAAATGTATGCTCTACGGAACTCATCCTATCTGAACCAAACTTTGATGGTGGACAACCTTCACTTGCTTAGTGCGATGTAAAATATGTCCCTGTGCAGACCCTGGGTTTGCCCGTTATACACCACAAAGTTCGGATTTGGACTTACTCAAATATTTCCAATAATAATAATAAATCAGTAATTGCTGTTCGAAGAATTAGGAGAAAATACATAATACAAATTTGAACGTTAATTTGATGCTGAACAATACGTTAATGCAGTGTATAGCCTATTTAGAATAAAGAGTTTCTAAAATAATGATTTTTCTGCAACTGGAATTATTAATCTTCTAATTTTTCCCCACTTACTTAACATATAATAATGAATTAATTTTACTCATCCTTGATTGATTTACATCAATAATATTAGAAATTCAACTAAAATTGTCTTATTTCCTTTTATACACGTTTGTCGTTTCGAGTGTCTATTTGTAAATTGCCCGCAAAACTGTTTCCCAAAGAGCAGAGGTAAGGTTACCGAACATTTACGTTTACTCGATCATGTCCTCTCTTCAGGTCCTAGTAAAGATCTGAGTGTTTTTTTTAGAAAAATGAGGAATCGTCCTCTTCTTGGCCGTACAAACAACTGCTTTCCCAAGGAAATATAATACATCCAGCTGTAAGCGCTACACAGAGTTGTATAAATTATATTTTCTCACCATGAGTGACATTTGAGAGAGGGCAATTGTTTGCCCAATGAGTGGGAGATACAACAATAGTACAATAATATGCCAATGAAAAACGTGAAACTACTTACATCGGTGAAAAATCTTGTCCACCCCCTGCAAGCGAAGTCTCAAATGACAGGGCTGTCTCTTGCTATATCATTATTAGATTTCTCCAGTAAATATAAATGTTTTTGTGAAATTTAAAAACGTCATATTTCTTAAAGTATGTCATATGGTAACTCTGCATAAGCAGAGGATCAGCATTACGGAGATATTGAACAATTAAAATGTTTTTCTTTTAATTTTTCGCATCTGCTTCCGTGTTGGTCTAGTAGCTAACGTGTGTGTCTATAGTGCACGGGGACCGATTTCCATTCCCGCTGGGGAACCCTTGAGGTTTAAATACATTACGGTTGTTCAGACCACCTTAAACTGTAGGTCACATCTCCTATAACCTCACTGTTGAAAAGAGACGCTAAGCTCCAAACAATCAAATTGTGTTCCCGTAACTCAATTTTTGAATTTAGTATTGTATGGAACTTACTGTTTGCTCTCAGATAAATACAGTCAATGAATTATCGAGATTCATGCTACTTTCACCTACATAAGACAATTGCTTCTTTATTGTTAAAACTGCAAAAATAATAATAATAATAATAATAATAATAATAATAATAATAATAATAATAATAATAATAATAATAATAATAATAAATGAGATCAAATTAATAACTATACATAAAATTCAAAAACCAATTATCTGCAATCCCTCTCTGCGTCACGCAACATTACCTCCTAAATGACAAACAGAAAGTTGCCATGATACAAAGAAGCACAAGAAATATTGCATAATTCATTGCGAAATAAAGTCTGCCGACAGACAAATATATGTTAACAACAATAATGCGACACTGACTACTTACCTTTTTGAATAATCTAACCCATCAAAACCAAGCACGAATAATATTCACGGAGGACGCGAACTAAAAATTCAAAAACAATTTTTAGAAGCTATTTAGTTCTACTTCTTATTTATTTATTTCTTCGTCCCGAAAACTTTTCTGATTTTATTGTTTTTCGCAACTGTGCATTATCATCAATGTAATATTTTTTTTTAAAAAAATAATACACCTGTTATTATTTTTTTTTCTGTCAAAGTACAATGCACACTATTTTTCACATTTCTTGTTCTTTTTCATTATTTCTATTGAAAGGAACTGGATCAATTTGGTACGTTTGTCATTACCAAGGGTGAAGTATTGTCCTTGAGACTTGTGTTTCCAATGTCCCCCACTCACAGTCGCCGAGTCAATTCCTCCACAACATAAAATCAGCTCGACTTCCACGGAACTGCTTCGACTTGGTCAGGGCGCGTCTGGCGCTCGTGTACCGAATGCAACCGACAAGTTCCGAAGTGAATCGAGGAGCTGGGAACTACAAATGACTACTCCAAAAATCACAGGAAGATTATTGAGTTAACTAACTGTTACACTGTCACGTACGAATAAATACGAGTGCAGGCATTACAGACATCGGAATAATATGTGGGGCTCCACAAGTTTATTTGAAAATGTCAAAGGGAGATTTACCCAATAATAGCGACTTTTTTTTTCAATTCGGAGTCAATTGTCCTATAGTAAAGAAAATATGCATCTGCATATTCGCTTCTTGTAACGAGCTCCTCCGTGGCTAAGCGGTTAGCGTACGCGCCTTTGGCGTAGGAGGTCCCGGTTCGATTCCCGGCGGGAGCTCATGTGGTTTGGATTCCACGTTAATCAGTAGGTCCACGTTTCATATAGCCTCGCTGCGGAACGGGACGTTAACCTCAAACTCAATTCCCTGATTGCAACGAAATCAATCTATCAAAGACAAAAATGCTTTTCCAAAATAAAATTCATTTTAAAAATAAATTGGAAACAAAATTTAGTTTGAATGCAACTTCTGTTAACATGTACACAATTATATTATTTTTATGTCAGAGATAATTTTATTTAAATTAGTGAATTTGTTCCAAAGTGATTGGTGAAAAAAAAGTTGTACCGATAGAAGCTCATTTTTGCTTCTGACTACTGTAAAACGACTTGACTTCCAATTTCAGGGCCCCAAACAAGGTTGAAATCTAATGTATAAAAATTAAAGTTAACTATGTTCAAGGGCGCCCATGTTGTGGTTTCCAAAGGGGGGGGGCAAGTATAAGCGACGTTTCAAATATAGGTTCAAATTTTGCTGTAATTAATGTAAAAACTGTTGAGTTTTCGATATTCTGAAGTACAATTTCCTCTAGGGGAGAGCGAGCGCTCAATCTTGTCCCCCCCTGATGGGCGCCCTTGTTGTGACTTAACTCTTGTACCACAGGACCAATCTTGATCAAATTTACAACATAGATGAGGATTGGGCCTGGGATGGTTTTTATCATTTCACTTGACGGTGGAAAGAGAATGGGGAGATATTTAAATATGATCGAAAATTATAATTATAATAGTGTCGATTACATAGTTTTTGGGGTCGGTGAGACGAATAGTGACACTTCCAATGCCGTTTAAATCCAAATTCAATCCCCACTGCCCTTTATGTCCAAAAATGAAACGTATTATCCCCATGCGAAGAACGGATAATCTACTAGCTAAAATAAAATAAACGTTGATCTTCTATGAAATACTTTTATTTTTGACGAATACAGACTTTATTATTATTATTAGTAGTAGTAGTAGTAGTAGTAGTAGTAGTAGTAGTAGTAGTAGTATGAGTGTAAAGCGTACGTTTGACACTGTTCGGAAAAGAGAAACAACAATATGCAAGTTGATAGTGTATTTTACTTCGTATAAGGCCTACAGTACATAAATAAATTCTTCCTGCAAAGTAAAAATTTTCAATTATTATTGGCAATGAAGGACATACTTGTTAGCGCCACAAAATATTTTCTCGAAAACTAACCACGAGCATTTACCTTCAAACATGTATTTTCTTATTCAGCTGATGTGATGTGTCGGCAGATGTCGTAAATCATATTTGGACAATGTTTTATTTAAACAGCAATTAAAAATTAAGAGTTAATGATAATTTGATACTACAGCTCCTCATCCATACTATGCACTGTCGTTTTGTTAGTGTCGTAATGGAGCCATACCTGACTTCACTAAGGGCAGTTGTCCATTTTCGGAGCTTTTTTTCTTACTTTTATACATTATATTTATTAAGTACAAATGACCAATTAGTGTATCTAGCCCTCACAACGCTAAGCCTGTTAGTTTCAGAGTGGTTGCAGTTGCAAAAAGATGGGTGTTTGCTAAAACGTTCACATTTTGATTTCATTTGTTGCTTGGGGCCGCGGTGGCTCAGTGGTAGAGCGTTCACCTCTGTTGCTTGGGGTCCCGGGCTCGATCCCAATCCCCGCCAAGTGAACTTTGTGGTGAACAAACACCGTGCTCGTGGGTTTTCTCGGGGTTCTCCCGTTTCCTCCCACTGTCTTCATTCCACCACTTCATTCATCTCTCATCATCATCGTCTCCTTTAGCCTAACCGGCATAACCATGGGACGTAAAACTGACAGATTTAATTTCATTTTTCATTTTTTGCTTGTTCTGAAAAAAAAAAATAGTTTGTAACAACTGACCTTAGTGAACTAAGGTATTGCAGAGCCGTCGCGTGGGTTTTGAGCGCCCGGGGCGAGAATTCCCAAGCGCTATCCCCCCCCCCGCAGTGTGTTATGAAAAACAACCATAGTTTATTCTGTATTCCTAGATTTAAATATGGAATGTAAGATCATAATGTAAGATAAAAGAAGTTGGTATTATGTCAATTTTTTAAAGTAAATGGCTTTTGTAATTAAAACAAAATTTAATGAAAACAGGTTTTGAATTCTTGAAATCGAGTGCTATTCTTGTTTATTTTGAACTTGATATATATCAACATAGTGATCGCATAAAATATACAAATAACGATACAAATATTAAATTTCAAGATTAAAAAAAAAGAAAAAAACTCTTCTCACAGAGGTTTGGAAAGAGTTTCAGTAGAATAATCCTAGACGATGTTTTATGTTACCGGTAATTTTCAAGTTCAATACTCTAATAGGAGTCCCTCAAGGATCTAATCTAGGTCCCCTATTGTTTCTTCTTGTTATTAATAATATCCCTCTGCGTATTAAAACTTCTCAAGTTGTTCTTTTTGTCGACAATCTCAAATTATACTTCAAAGTAAGTTCAATTGATGACTGCATCTACAACAGGATCTACAGAGTTCAAATATGGCGTGATAAGAATAAATTAGTCTGAATGTGCGCAAATGTATTAAATCTGTATCTTTCACGAGGAAAGGAAATCTAATTAACTTTACCTATGCAATAAGTATATTTCATTGCAAATTAACTTTTGCTCAACACGTTGACACAATAACGAGTAATGCATCTAGAAACGGATAAGCATACATAATGAATAACCGTCACCAAAGAGTCAAGAAGGAAATGAGTAACATTTTAAAACAAATGGAAGTACGCTGAAGATAACGAATGATACATCGAGTTACTCGGGGTTACATATCCTCATTATTAGGCTAAGACTGCAATATGCATATTTCATTACAACGACTAACAGAGTTCATGGTAGCGTACTTACAATTGACAAAAGTCCATGATTAAGCGCAGTCAATCGACAGCTGAGTCTGCACACCATTATTACTGAAATTGTAGAACACCACTGTAACGATGTTGTGCGAATTCGTTGAGGTTGAGTTGTGATTGAGATTGTGATTGTGATGATTTTTGTTAAGATTTCTAGAGTTTATATACTTATTTTCCATACTTTCATTTTTTCTATTACGGATTTAGGAAAATAGGATTGTTTATGAAATGGTTTATTTTCCTTTGTGAAAGTCTTCCGTGTTTATAATATCTGTTTTTTACTTTCACTATATTTATCAGGATGTTTTCAATACTTTATTTAAAATATTTCACTTTCACTTATTTATTGTTTCGTTTCTCCGAAAGATTAAGAAAATACTTCAGTTTTCAATATCACAAAATAAAAGAATGTCTTACTAGGTTTAATTTATAGGTTAGAACAGGATTTCTGCAAAGAATCAACATTTATAAGGTTAAATGTTTAGTATGTAAGGTCAAAATTAGAATACTGTTGTACTGTTTGGACACCAAATGTCATTAAATACTCTGATGCAATAGAAAATATACAGTTTACTTTTTTAAATGCTTGCATACAAGAAAACCAGTTTCTACCCAAAGTATGGCCCTATGAAGACTTAGTAACGAATTTGTCTTCAAACATTAGAAAAAAGGAGATGGGTGTTTGATCTGTTGTTCTTACATTAAACGGTAAAATTAACTGTCCAGAATTAGCTTCAGAAGTGTTATTACGTGTCCCAATAGGAAGACTAGTACAGCAAACACTGGGACATTCTATTGTCGAAAAGCAAGAACTAACATATTACGTCTCCTCTGTGGAGAATGTGTGCTTCAAATAACTAAATGGTTAGTTTTCAGGTAGTAGCTGTATTTACTATGTCCTAAAACAAGTTCAAAACAATTGTCAGGCAATAACTTCTGCATAATTACACCTATATTTGTGTATGTATAATAATATATGTACAGGTATAATAGTGTATGTTAGATAATTATGTACAAGATAGTATAACGAGGCTTTAAGCCTGTTGACTTGTCCTTATGAAATAAATAAATTTTACTTAGCCGTGGCCTGATCATTATTAAAATATCTGAATGAACATTATTTTTTTTTTAAAAAAAAATGTATTTACCAACATAATCTGAATTCCTTGAATTTTGTTGATTTGTCGTTCCGGCGCCCCCTCCCCCTTCCTCGCGACGGCCCAGTATTCCAGTACTAGTTGACCTCAATAAGTGGCATGATTCTAGTACAGCACCAATATTAAGGTTTATAAATACAAGGCTTTTTGTTTTCATTTCCTAGAGAACTACGCATAAGCACCCTATGTTAAAAAAAAGTAACGTTTCTAGTTCAGCAGACTGTCTGAACGAAACATAAAGGCAGCAAAAGCGACACAAGGAACTACCATATTGTTGTGTAAGGAGGACTTACAATATTCCAAACTAATTTCCTAACTATGCTGTATTATTGTTATGGTGAGGACCCAAGGAAACAATCTGTTGAATTCGCAACATTGCTTTTCCATTAACATAGTGCATCTTGCAAGTGTGGGGCCCAAACGACTATTATGATTGGAAATATTTCATCGTTTTAGATTGAAAGCCACCTTTACCTATAACGAAGTTGGTGTAAGGCCCCCGACTTTTGATATACCTGGTATAGTTAGTATCTTTTTATTAATCTTAAGTCCAAACCAAAACTTAATATTAATGATCAATCGCACCAGAATACATTTCATATGCTCACTAACCTCGTAAAAGTTTACCATCATCCTAATTTTGGTTAAGATCGGATATCTTTGATTTCGCCGTACGATATAAGTACTACACTTGTATTTTTAAAAAAATCAAATGAACGATGAAAATTAAAAAGATACCGGCCACCGTACTAATCTTTCTTCATCTGTTTCTTCAACTAAAATCACGTTGTACTGGAGATACTACTGAACGACTTTTTTTATGAAATAGGAATAAAATTAATATGTGTTTTCACTCAACTTTCCCTGAAGAAAACTAACCCCATCATATACTTCATCTTTTCTTCATTCTTCACAAAGAAATACATTATCTGATATTGTAAGGTTATAGATGGAATATTTATGGGAGCAACTGGATTGCGCACACTATAGATCCCGAATTGCGCACAAATCTCAGTTGGCCTTTCTGAACACAGATTTTTGTCCAACGTTGCGCAATAGTAGATTTAAAATCTGTGCGCAAACAAGGTTTTTCTTCAGACTAAGATAGAAACAGAAATTAGAATTAAAATTCATATTATATTGAGGATTAACTAAATATAATTTGATCAATAGATACAAGAATTCATGACACCTCCAAATTTACAATCCCAATGTTAACATTTTATTGTCTCATACTCTAAACATGTATCACCTTTAACATTTTGGAGTTCTAATCCCTATTTTTTGGTACTAAAGTAGTGTCTTCATTATGCGATTAAAAAGAACTAATAAAGCTTTTTAGTTCATTTTTTTAAAGTCTAGAGACATTGTAGAACACGTTAGTATGATTTCACGCCTGCCAGCGTCGAGACATAGGCGATGATGATGTTGTAACTTTAAAAAATATTTTTTGTTGTACCTATTTTCATTATTTTTTGGCGGGCTTACCTTAGGACCTAGAAGATTGAAATTTTGCACAAACATTCAGTATACCAAGTAGTATTTATCAGATTTTTTCAGATCTCTGCTTTAGCACATGGGGATCCAGAGAGACAAAAAGGTAAAAAAAAAAAAAAAAAAAGAATTTTTTTAAAACCAAAAATCTCTTTTTAGCGATTTTCCTGCCTCACAAGTAAACCTTACGTTTGGGTGAATCGAGTTGCTGACTGAGACACATATGAGAAAGTAGTACTAAATGTTGTCAGTATTTCAGTGAAGTTTTAGGTGCGAAGCTCCAGGGGTTTAGGAGATACAGCTACCAGAACATCACATGGAAGTACAGAATAGTCTTCATACAGTTGGAGGTAAAAGCTCTGAAAGACCTCTTGTAACGACAAAAGATAAATAACAAATATATGGGTACATATTAGGACTAGGGGGAAGTCATATAGTAAGGGTATACCTGACGGCGGCCATCTTGAAATCCGCCATTTTGAATTAAGGTTAAGTTTTTAAAATAGGAATAGGGTCATGTGATACATGATTTAAGGCGCAAATTTAATCAGAAGAACAATGGTGACGTTAATTTTGATTTACGCGCAATTGGTAAAAAGTTACAGGGAAATTAAATATTGTTGCAGCATATGTATTAGTCCTTTACCCCACCTTGTAAATTTTGTTTTAATGATAATAATTAAATAAAAAGCCGATGGATAAATATTAGGTCTATGGTAAGAGTTGCCTTGATGGCGGCCATGTTCAAATCCGCCATTTTGAATCAGACAAAGGTTTTAAACAAAACGCATAACAGTGAGACCTTATTAATAGCAAATTTTACCATAAATCCAACGGTATAACCATTTTTGCTTTATCATTAACCAGCATTTGTTATCGCATAAACAAGTTGCTAATTTAAATAAAAATGACCAAAGTGGAACTGAGTCATAATTGAACTTGCGTCTTTGGTGTTTTCCAGAAAAGTCCTCAATTAGTACAATCAATATGTAGTTCAGAAAAGAGTGCATGATTTGCACAAATGCTCTGCTCACAGTGAGCACACCTGACACAGGCAATCGAGTTACACTTGACACATTTGTCGTTAACAATTCCGTCAAAGCAGTAGTCGTAAGAAGCGATCCATTTAACTTTGTGCTGGTTAATGATAAAGCAAAAATTGTTAAAAATGGTTATGGTAAAATTTGCTATTAATAAGGTCTCACTGTTATGCGTTTTGTTTAAAACTTTTGTCTGATTCAAAATGGCGGATTTGAACATGGCCGCCATCAAGGCAACTCTTACCATAGACCTAATATTTATCCACCTGCTTTTTATTTAATTATTATCATTAAAACAAAATTTACAAGGTGGGGTAAAGAACTAATACATATGCTGCAACAATAATTAATTTCCCTGTAACTTTTAACAAATTGCGCGTAAATCAAAATTAACGTCACCATTGTTCTTCTGATTAAATTTGAGTCTTAAATCATGTATCACATGACCCTATTCATATTTTAAAAACTTAACCTTAATTCAAAATGGCGGATTTCAAGATGGCCGCCGTCAGATATACCCTTACTATATGACTTCCCCCTAGTCCTAATATGTACCCATATATTTGTTATGCACCTTTTGTCGTTACAAGAGGTCTTACAGAGCTTTTACCTCCAACTGTATGAAGACTATTCTGTACTTCCATGTGATGTTCTGGTAGCTGTATCTCCTAAACCTCTGGAGCTTCACACCTAAAACTTCACTGAAATACTAATCACATTTAGTACTACTTTTTCATGTGTGTCTCAGTCAGCAACTCGATTCACCCAAACGTAAGGTTTACTTGTCAGATACATGATGGAGACATGTGAATTGTACCGTTTGAAAGGCAGTTTTATTCTGAAGAGAATGATGAGCGAAGCATGGTCCTAGAATAAATAGGGATGTCTCGGGAAATTTTTACCTGAGATCGGGGTCTTTTATGGGAATTTGGGGCATTGTGGGGATTATTGATATTTTTCCCGCCCTTACTATTCAAGATAGAAGCTTGAAATTTTGCATAGACATTTTATACACACCTTAGTGGTTTTTAGTTGATTTTCAGGTGTCTCCGTTAACATAGTGGAGATCCAGAGGAACTCAAAAATTTTAAAAAAATATATATTGTCAGAGAAAAATCCCGATTTCTCTCAAAATTTCCCGTCTGAGGGACATGATAGGGAAATGTGAATGGTACCATTTGAAAGGTTGTTCTATTGTGAAAAAGAAACGAGATAAACTACTTCCTAAACTACTTACTGCATTCCAATATAATCCTTGCAGTATTACACGATTTACTTATTAATAATATGGAATCTGTCAATATCACCTTATGTCAATATCTGTTAAATCACCTTCCTTCTGCTAGTTTCACTACATACACTACGACTATGTACAGTAAATGCTATCATTGTACGTACTTAGTTTCATTACATACAGTACAACTATGTACAGTAAATGCTATCATTGTACGTACCTAATGTTACTCGCACAAGTTAGGACGATAATCTTACAAGGAACGGACATGAGCCTGTCAGCCGGGCATCCGAATAAACCTAGTACATTCGATAAATATAACAAAGATATGTTCGTGCACAAAAAATTAAAGTGCCATGAACAACGGAGTAAGTCCCTGGGGCCCATTAACCCTATTTATATAAAGAAAATCGTTGACTCACAGTGAAATAGCTATTGCATCAACAGTGTTCATGGGAAAGTCATGGTTTATATAGTTCATTCTCTTCAGCATGAAACAAGCTTTGCAGAGGTGTTATGTATTGGGGCCCGTAATGCACTTGAAGGGGGAAAATTGGGAGAATGTCGGGAAAATTCTCTCCAGAAATCCCTCCTTTCAACGTTGGATTCCTCTGTAGTAGCCCCGGGCAGAAGCACACAATCCAAATGTATCTCAAATAATACCTCGTAGTATAGGCGATAGGAAATGTGTATACCAAGTTTTGTATTGATAGATGGCATAGATATGAGGGAAAAACTTGTTCACCAATACACGCTTTCCCCTCATACCTATTCTGCCTAGCAATACAAAGCAATATACACACATTTCTTGTTCTCTATTTTTCGAGATACATTTGGATTGTGTACTTTTAGCTGAGGCCACTCCAGACGGTTCCAAACTTGAAGGGAGGGATTTCTGGAGAAAATCTTCCCGACATTCTCCCAAGTTTACCTCTTCAAGTACGTTATGGGCCCCAATACATAGCGCCTTTGGAAAGCTTGTTGCATGATCAAGAGAATGAACTATAAACCATGACTTTCCAATGAACACTGCTGGTGCAGTAGCTATTTCACTGCGAGTCTGCGATTTTCTTTATACAAACAGGGTTAATGATCCCAACGGACTTACTCCGTTGTCCATGGCACCTAATTTTTTGTGCATGAACATATCTTTGTTATGTTTATCGAATTGATTAAGTTTGATTCGTATGTCAGGATGACAGGTTCATGTCCCTTCCTAGTTAGCTTCTTTATTTATAAATAGAAACTTTACCCATCATAACTGAACTCAACTTCTCTTTCAACCATTTACTGAACAGCCTCTGTAATATTTCTCGGACGAACTGGTGTGAGTTTTTTTTTTTTTTTTTTCGAATACAATATATAGCTTCTCTATCCTTATGCGTTAATTCATCTGTATTTTCTAACTTAGCTCAGTTCTAGTAATTTTATTCGATCCTTGGTTCGGGTATTCCGCTGCTCTCTTCTTACAGATTTACATAACAGAAGAGAAAATATTTTCCATCTGACAACATTGCTTAATTTTTCTGTGCGCAATCCTGTACATTATGACAGCTTGTCAACGGCTTATCAGATAAAACTGATAAAACCGGAAAAGTGTGCGCAATATCATTGCAGCCATATTTATACATAAAGAATGAAGAAAAATTTAAGTCATCTTCCAGAAAATTGTCCGAACAAAACATATCTACAGCATGAGATTATCCTTCATTAAATACTAGAGAAGTGTCTGTTCCTCGCATTTTAAGAATAGTGTGTATGCAAAATTTGTGAAAGTAAAAATATTCCTGAAATACCTACGAGAGATAAATTAGAAACTGTCCCTATTCATTCTTCACCTATGCAACCTACAACATAACAGAGTAATGTGGGTTGCTTAACTCACGGCAACTATGATTCACTGTAAATATACGTTCTATAATATTTGACCCGACCAAGCCCCTCTCGAGTTGAAAATTTAAAAAAAAACTACTTCGTACACGATTAGATCTGGTTAAGAAATGTCTGTGTAGAAAAGTTGCTGGCTCAAAATTATTCATTTCTATGGAAAAATCTGGTGACGGACAGACAGACAGAGACAGTCAGACAACATACACACGCCTTTTTTATATATATTAAGGATGCTACTGAAATGAGATTTCATACAGTTCTGTCTCTTCTCAATTGACAAATAGGTGTCTCGATCTCAGTCTCATCGATCAACAAATGCTTGCTCGATCTTGGTCTTGGTCTCAAAACTAATTTTCGATCTCGTCTCGATCTTGTCTCAATAGTCAAAATAAATTGTGGGAAAATTAAAAATATGAAAGTAGTATCATCTTATAACTTGTTGTGTGCTCTTTTTATCTGTTCACTTCATTCTTGGCTGAAGAATTATTGTACGTCGCGAGCCCCTTCATAGATAAATGTCTAACGCTCTTGGTTTCTATGTGTGTGTTCACAGGTTCAGTCCTCAATGGATGAATCAAGTCTTGGATAAAACCTGACTAATGATCCATACCCCCACTTTAAGCAACAAATCTTCTCTCACATATTCTCAGCATTGGCTATACAATTAGACTTGAATCAATCGTCAATTCTAATACTATTCTTTGTACCTTCTTGTTGAAACAGTATTATTTAATCCCACATACCAAATAATACAGTTAACAGTAAGAGTGTATTTAATAGGACCGAAATTTACATTTTACGATTTTTCATTGATTATCCTTACATTCTTGCTTGACTGATGTGTTCACCACAGAGAAACCATACACGCTACCTTGATGCACATCAAGTACTATCAATACCGAGGTCATGGAAGTATAAAGCCGTACTGCCCTTTGGCCTCACCCAAATAAAGAGTGTACCTTCCGTGTATCTGTTCTGAACGTATTACCGAATTAAAGCTAGAGATTAAGGATATTACAGAGTAAACATGAGAATTCGTGTCTATATTTCATGATTATGGAAAACCCTCAAAAGACTACACACTTTACTGAACGTCATGACATAGCAACATATTTGTTTGATTTTTATTAATAATAATATAAATTATAGCAGTGAGTTTTTGTAAACTACTCACACTATGTAGTATTGATCATTTCCACAAAACAGTATCCATAATTTAACTACAAATATCGGGATTGTATGAGTCTCAAACTACAGTCCGCATAGAGATAAAGAAAGAGGGCGAAATAGAATGTTTGCTTTTTTTTATGGCTTACATGTTAGTAAAGAGGTTTATTAAAAATACTGTATTAATGTGATATTTTCCATAAGTAGAAGCTTTGCTTTGTTATAATTAAACATAAACTAATTATTTGCTGAGCAAAACTATATATTTTCATTAAAATTCAACACGTGTTACAGTTTCGCCAACTAACTCTTTGGCTTCATCAAACACTATGTGATACAGTATAAATGTACAATCGTATATACATACAACAGCTAAGATATCTTTCTTCTGATTGGCTACTGGCAGCAGCAAATCCCTTTAAATTATACAGTGCTTATTTGAAAATTTCTATATAGATGCATTCTATTGTTGGTAATTACACAAAATGACGATCTTAACTAATTTAAACTAACAATTAATTAACTTAAACAATTAAGTAAATAATTACACACACATACACACACACACACACATACACAGTACAGTTATACTGAATCACATAGTGTCTGATGAAGCCAAAGAGAAACTGTAACACGTGTTGAATTTTAATGAAAATATATAGTTTTGCTCAGCAAATAATTAGTTTATATGTATTAATGTACATTTTGTTACACATTTTAAATATGAAGTGCTGGGAAATAGGTCTAACCAATTCTCTGGTTTAATTTGAGGCTCTATTTCCTTTCATGATCTTGATTTATGCTCCTCCAAAATTTCTGCTTATACTGTCCTCCAATTTTGAGTTTTAATCTTTTCGTGACCGACATTTCTAGAAGTGCTAGGACGATAGCTCTTCCATGTTACGGAACAAACGCTTCAAAACAACCATTTTGGAGTACAATTTCCATTCCCCTAGTGGAAAACATTCATCAGTATAAAGCGAATAACAGTTTTCAGTGGAGCAAATATAAATATACTTTGCGAGAAGTGCACTTCCCATTCCTTACGAAAGGATTAAATGAAAGTTGGTATAATTAATTACACGAGCTGTTATGAAACAAGAATTTTTAAACATAATCTCCCTTGGCTAATTCCTGACCTGTGTAGAAAAATATTGTTGAGAGGATGAAACTTCATGTATTTGCTTTACAAAATGGCAACATGCTCTTTGAGTAATTGGAAAGAAATTAAAGGAATAGAATAAATGATTGGAAAGAGAATAAAATATATTAAATCCAAACTCAAGATTAAGTTATGTTTAAAACACTTTCCATGTAGGCAGGTTCAGAGGCAGAATTTGCCCTTTTCCTCCTGTGTATACGTCCATGGCTAGGTTAACAAATTGAAATTGTTCCACTATACTATACATAACGTAACAGTGCACGAATATTGAGTGAAAATAATTTATTTTATTTTTCTTTTTTTTTTTCTTTTTTTGCCAATATTCGAGACGAGATCAGGACTCTTGAAACTGGGTTTAGCCTTGCCTCGGTAACGTATCGAATTACAAGTGTCTGTCTCAATCTCGGTCTCGTCTAAACTGAGTCTCAGTAGGTTGAGTCTGAATCTCGTCTCGGCTTACAAGCATTCATCTCGATCTCGGTACCATTCATAATGCATATACTAGCAGAAGTTCCGAATCTTTCCACGTGGAGATTAAGGTTAATGAAAAGAATTCTAAGATCTGAATCGTAGAGTAATCTACCTCTACTCAATCTGCAATACTTCAAAGACTGGTGGGTCGCCTACCTCACATGCACTATGATTGGTTTTACATATACTGTATATAGAGTACTGTAAATTTTTACCTCGTAATTTCTTCTCTTGTCGAAAATCGAAAAACGACTTCATATGCGATTAGATATGGTGAAGATCGATTGTATACAAAGTTCTAGGTCACTTCTGGGTTACTCCTTTCTAGGTTGCTTCTTTCTATGCGAAAATCTTATGACAGACAGACACACACATATATATTCTTTTCTATATATCAGTGTAGATATAGATAAAGAAGATATACAATATTGAAGAGCTGTTAATTGGTTATTTATTTGTGTATCACAGACATAGTAAAAATTAGAGCAGCTTGTGACAAAGTAATAGTTATCGATTTACTCTCTTCAGCAAATCATAATAGGACATTACATTGATTCGTAGAAGGAAAATACAGCTAGTGAATTTGATTAAAGCTGTAAGCTTAAAATCTACATCTATACATCAAATGATATGGTCTCTAGGCTTCTGTAGGTATGAATGGACCAAAAAATCAAGCAATTTCTTCTTTATGTTCATTGAATTCATTTGTAACGACAGACCTTTATCGTTGTCTCAGTCATCATTTCCATCTTAATATGAGTTTCATATCCAATTTTATATGCCGTATCCTTTAAATGCGTTCTTGGCTGCACTTTCAGCTTCTTGTGCTGTTTCTCCTTTAAACCAACATAGCATAACATGTTTAAGTGATCTTCCTATATACATATCCTGGGACATTCAGACTTGCAATGGAAACTTCCGCGGAATTTTGCCTTGGATTTTAATGAAATGTGCCTACTATTATTATCATCATTATAGGTATTCTGCCATTATTGTCAGGACACTTGCTGCAACTGAAAAGCTTCCATGTATCACGGTCTTCAACTAACATCTTTCTCTCCCATCATTTCTAACACCCTATCATTTGTTTTCCACTCGACCGTGTTAATTATTTTCACTCTTCTCCACACTCATACTTCGTATTCTTCCAGCCTTCTTTCATTGCTTTTGGGTAATGTTCCTTATACAAACAGAACTAGATATGGAAAAGAGGACCCGTAATCATCCCACAAATAGCCCAGAAATCTCCCACAGGAATCTCGTAGAAAATTCTGTTTCCAGGATATAAGGAAATATCTTGATATCACGGGACTGATATATATCTGTAGTATGTGGGAAAATGAAAGAATGAAATTAAATTTCTAGTTTTACGTTGCACGATTTTTGATTTTATTTTAGTTTAGTTTAGCGAGCCTCTCAACACCGAGGCTGTATGATACGTGGATCTACAGCTTGATGTGGGATCCGATGCACATGAGCTCTCGTGGGGAATCGAACCCGAGTATTTCACGCCAAAGGTGCGTGCACTAACTGCTTAACCACGAGGGAGTTCTTTGTATCGCACAATTATGCGCTGAGGCTAACAGAGAAGGCAAAGACGATAATGAATTAAATGAAATGAAGGAAGTAGGAAAAACGGAAGAACCCCTGCACACCATGATTATTCACCACGAAGCCCTCTTGATGCAAGTTGGAATCGAACCCTTTACCGCTGAGTCAACGTTGCCACATGTGGGAAGTTGTTTTATAAGATGGAATAATGCCAGAGTAAATGTCCGTTGAGCTTCAGTTTTCTGTTTCTTAATTAGCTTCCTCAGTTCTCTTTTTTCCCGCGCTTCATTTTGTAGTCCTTCATTGGTTTTCGTTGCCACCCAACTAGTCCTCATAGACCTCTTCCAAAAAACCACAACTCAGCTGCTTCAAGTTTAGTTTTTCTTCTTCTTCTTTTCTAAAGCACGTACATGTCTCGCATTCGTATGTTAGAACGCTCCATACGAACATTATGTAAAATTTCTTCCTAGTCTCGACCCTAGCAAGATGCTTCTTTTACTTTGAAAGCATTGCTTTGGTAATTTTATCCTCTTCTTGACTTCTAAGAAGAAGCAGTCTTCTTCTTAACCAGAGTGCTCAGATAGCAAAACTCGTTTACTTCTTTTATCTTGCCACTGAATATTCTTATGGTAGTTCCTCCATCTTTCCCAGTCTTTCTGTTTTTCTTCAATTTTGTTTGTTATGTTTATTTTTCTTTAGTTGAAGTTATTTAAAAATATTTTATGATAATATTCGAGTCAGTCCTTCTGATGGTTCAATTATTAATGATATGTCATCTTTAAGTCGAATGGATTTACTTGTTTGCTATTGGTTTTCTCTTTCATCTTGTACGTGAGTCTTCTCGGAGTACTCCCATTTCCTCCCACATTCTCATTCCACCAAATCTTCCATCATTCATTCATTTGCCTCAATCACCCGTCTCCCTTAGCCCAAAGGGGAAAATCGAGAAACGTTAAACTGTAAGATTTCATTTTATTTCCTCTTTCATTAAGGATGTTGTTCTTCTATGGATGAATAAAACATATAAATTAAGAAAGCACAATCTTGGCGCATTTCTCTTATTTTTTTCTTGTTTCTTTGTATCAAAGTTGTTTTTTTTAAAATCTCAGTAGTATTCTTTTTTATAGTGGTTTAAAACTAGTAGTCTGTCCCTCAGGTCAAGTTTTATCAAGCCTATTGTTTGCGAAACACATTACTAGAACTTGACGCATTGCCATTGCCTCTCGAGTACCTTCTTTCCCTTCTGAAATCATAATGATCATACACTGCAATTCAAGTTAATATCGTAAGGACCCCCACCTTCTGTTGTATGTTACTTCTATGAACACATTTGAAAACTGTAGGCACATGCTATTTTTTACCAACACAATTACAAGCAGATATATTTGGAAACAGGAAGATACGAAGCCTGCCTGGAGGAAGCCGAAGATGGACGAACCTCCCAGAGGACACCCCTAAAAGTGGAGCGCAAGAGGACCAACGTATCAATCTTCTCCGAGGTCGCTTTGGACGAGGTAGTTAGTAATTAGACCCTATCTCTGGAGGTTGCCCTAACAAGGGAATATCTTATATTGATAGTTGTCCAATCAAACAATGCGTAATCGATAGAAGAGTGAAGAAAAGTGAGAAATCCAAAGTTTTATGGGCCGACACGCAGAAACACAGGAGATACAGAGGAAAGAAGGAAATAGAATAATGTGCGGATAGCAATGCAAAAGATACACTGACACAGAAATACCGTAAGTTCAAAATGATTAAAGTAATCAAAATGACATTTACACAACAGTATAGTTAGCAAACATTGTATCCAAAGACGTGCTCAATAACATCATATGTAATGCAGTGTTGCCAACTGAACACAAAATGAAGTTTTATTAAATGGCACGGAACACAATTTAAAAACTTATAGCAAATCTAATTATGAGTAGAACCACACCTGTGAAGTCTTGATGTGCAGTGTTGTCAACGTTTGAAGATAGACCTATATGAATTCCTATATGAAGTTTTGTATGTTGTGTTTGATACTATTCTGATTTTCCACTTGAGTAAATCTGCTTCGACACTGTGATTATATTCTTGTTTGTGGTCTCATATTTTGGTTTTAACTAGTTCGAATCATGTATGTATGTACTCTTCTACAACCAAGATTCATATAAGAATTCATATAGGCCTATCTTCAAATGTTGGCAACACTGTACATCAAGACTTCACAGGTATGGTTCTACTCATAATTAGATTTTCTACATGTTATACACCGTGCCATTTAACAAAACTTCATTTTGTGCTCAGGTGGCAACACTGCATTACATATGATGTTATTGAGCACGTTTGTGGGTACAATGGTTGCTTACTATACTGTTATGTAAATGTCATTTTGATTAATTTAATCATTTTGAAGTTGTTTCTGTGTCAGTGTATACTTTCCATTGCTATCTTCACATGATTCTAGATCCTTCTTTCCTCTGTATCTCCTGTGTTTCTGCGTGTCGGCCCGTAAAACTTTGGATTTCTCACATCTCTTTACTCCTCTATCGATTGTGAATTGTTTGATTGGGCAATGCTACTATCAATATAAAATGTTCCCTTGTAAACAAAGGAGATATCCTAACTACAACCTACCTTCCGAGGCTGCCATGGGCAAAAGGAGGCTCTTTATAAACCGTGTCCTGAGATCGCCATGGAAAAAGGAGACTCCTCCTTTAACAAACACGGATGCTACCCTGAGCTAACAGGTACCCGTACAAACCTAACTGAACCTTAAATATGCGAAGCCACTGTTGTGTGCTAAGGATATAACTAAACTTGGAAACGCTTTTATTAATATTACAAAAAAAATGTAAGTTGTTTATAGAAACTTATTTTGATAGTAAAATGGTGAAGGGTTTGTCCCGGACTATTTATTTACTCTAGCGAAAAACATCTCAATATAAATAAATGACTCTGTACACAATATATTATCGTATTAAATATATTACCAAGATGAGAAATTATCCGTTTAAATAATTGATTTGTCAATCGATATCAGAACAGATTTATAAGAATATCGTGAGTAATAGAATCACAAACTTACTGCAAATTTGAAATCGTGTATTGAATTAAATAGGGCTATAACAAAAGACTAAAATTTATCGTATTAGTTGTTGTGACCTACTTGAAGGAAATGCACGTAATTTGTTACATTTTAAATTATAATCGTGCATAAAATTACTTACCGACATTCTTACCAAAGAATAAATAATAGTAACTGGTCTATAACTATTTCGTTTTTATCACCATATATAAGTATCAGAGGTGCACCCCAGGAGGATCCACCGGGTTCGAACCCCCTCCAAAGCTTCGTAATTCAAAATACTGTACATTTGTACACTTTCTCGATGAAACTATACTTGTTTAATAGGGAAATTATTGTTGACGTAGCATGAAAATTTGATCTTACACTTCATTAGTAATCTTTCTCTTATAAAACAATCTAGTTCTATCATTTTCCCCCTGAAAGTATAGGGGAAGGTATTTTACAAAAACGTATCGTCTTTTCAGGTGCAGAATAATACCCTTTTAATACTACATAGAAATAGTGGCTTTTAGTATTGGACCCCACCCCACCCACATAGCACACTACATCCCTGGGATGTCACATTTTGATCCCAATCATCCCATTCGGTTCCCGGGATTATCGGGACAATGAGAAGACATCCCATGGACGTCCTGCATGGGACGTCCTGAAGGATTCCCATGTAGGATGTTCACGGGACGTCCCAGATGGGACAGGAGGTCCGAGGGAAAACATATAGACATTCCTTTCATGGTCCCGTTGAATATCCCGTATCCCGGGATATTAGCGGACATCTGGATCTCCCGTGGATATCCTGTGGATGTCCCGGGAGCACATTCGGATATCCCGGGATGTCCCGTCATCCATTGCGGGCTCAGTCTCGGACATCCCGTGGACGTACTTGTGCTATGTGGGGCAAGCTTGGGCCTCTCCCAACAAAAATTTCTGTGCGTGCACCTGTTAAGTATTCATATTTAAATGATATAATATGAGTAAATTTCTATTCTAATGGTAAGGTATATGTTCTAAATACTAAAGTGTATAAATAAAAAGAAACTTTTGTAGAATTTCTAAACATGGCAGTACTATACAGAGTGATATATCATCCGCAACTTTCTATTATTTATTTTTTTAATGTATTGTGGTAAACATGTATATTAATTTCACTCATCACTAAAAGATTATTTACTTTTACAATAATTGTTCTACAATATTATTTCCGTACAAAGAAAAACGAAATGTTAAAAGATGTAACATATACCAATCGATAGACCTGATCGAGGTGAACAAAATGATATGAGTGCAAAAACTCATGCGTGGTTTTCGAGAAAAATAATACAAAAAAAACTATCGTTTTTGTAATCCTAACAATTGATCTGTACGACAGCCTATAAAAATGAAATTTGTATTGATGTATAATATAATCACGCTCTTTAATATGACAATGCCAACATGACAGTAAACAGTATAGTTAATGAGATATAGCCAAAGTTATAATTAACTATTTAATTTTAATCTCTCTTTACTATAATGTTATTTAAAAATAATGCGCATCAAATAGATCATTTGAAGCTGAACATAATGACATACTTTAGGATGCACCATTTGCATGCATAGTTTACGAGAAAATCGAGGAAAGCGAATGTTTATACCGCTAAAACGTTTGTTGACCGTTGCCAATAATAACTCAGAGTTTTTTTTTTATTCTGCTGAAGTAAATTGTTCGATTCCGGATGGGGTTAGCGTACGCTCCTTTATCGTGGCAGACCCGGATTGGATTCCCGTCGGGAGCTCATGTGTTTCGGATTCCACGTTAATCGACAGGTCCTGTCTCACATAGCCTCCTGCTAGAAGGGACGTTAAACTCAAAATTAGCTCAACTCGAGTTTCTTCAGACCAGCTATCCTAAGTGAGGCTCATTCACACTAGTAAAATGCCGGATGGTACGTAATATACAGGTCCCAACCACTTCCTTCTCCATTCCTACCTTCCATCTTCCTCAGATAGTTCACTCGTTAACTACCATCACTCACACGTGATAGGTTTCAGACCATAGATGGCGGTAGTATTCAGAAATGTTTCAATAAATAAATGAAATGAAGTAAGTTGTATCTGTCTTTTCCTAACGATGACACATATTCCTAAGAGTCGAACAAACTACTTTACATTACTTAAATAACTACTGATGAAAAAATGTTTTCCCAATACAAATTAATACAGTGCAGATATGGCGTGGGTCCATGAAAACTTCACTCACGACCCACCGTGAGCCATTCTGACTTATCATGACCCATTCCGACCCACCACCCACCATGATCCATTCCTACCCACCAAAGCCATTGTCATCAACTCTGACCCACGATCCACACCCTCCTCTCCACTGATTAAAGAATTTACACTTGTAATAAAACAAGGCTGTGAAATTATCACTAATCGGAGTTTAAATTTCTATGGTTAATTGCTCAAGCATCGCTCTTTTACAATACCGATGGATCTGGCCTTTACGTTTATAATATGGTAAAGTGTTTGCCATGGGCCAAATTACCATGTATTTCTATTTAATTATCATATATGTATAATTACATCCTCATTGAATTACAGATACTTTACAGTGGAAAATAGGATGTAATTTGAAAGTGCCAAATCAAGGTAAAGTAGACCAACGTAAAGGAAAAAAGTGTAAAATTTTCCATATAATTAAGCATACCGTATAAACGTAAAATGTTATGAAGTTAGCTTACAATATAAATTTTATGTTCACTTTTCTCACAATTTTACGGCTTGATTGCCTTGTGCTCTGAACACACTATATTATAAGAACAAGCTTCATCAATTATTATAATAGAAAGCAGTAAATAGAAAATGATATGAGTACTGTGCCGTAGTTTTTGTTTCTCAATTAACATCGAACGTTTCCAATTACTTTTACAAATTAATTCACTACCAATTTTATTTATATAGAAAGTGCCCCCCCCCCTTAAAAGAAAATTTAAAAAAATACTAGGACACGTTCTTTTTAATTTTAATAAAGAGTTAATATAATAAATTTCATCTCCCTAAGTTGAACGGCTCGTGAGGTACTCAATTTTTCGCGAAAATTCCAATCTTCACTCCCCCTTTAGAATATGTAATATTGTAAAAACGATATGATAATATACCAGTTGGGATTGAGGCCTAACGATATACCAAAAGTAATTTCATTTGACTTGCAATTTGGCCGTGATGATCACGCACATATAGTTACATTCAATTACAGGTGATTCAAAAATATATTATTTCTCGTAGTTAGTCCCTCTAAAATCTCACAGGCTGTGTCTCGAAAGCCAAGTAGTAAGTCCTATTGCTATTATTACAATTACAAATATCAATAAAGTGCCTGAAGTTCTTTCACGTAGATAGACTCATCTCAGGTAAGAAAATAGAAACAATTGAAAAAGAAAAAAATGTAAAAATGTAGAGAAGTTCACCAGTTTTCAAAAGATGCTGTCTACAATGCACTGAGCAGAATGGGTCGATGGGTCATAGTGGGAGTTTCGATCAGAGTGGGTCAGTGGGTCTGACTGAGTTACGGTAGGTGGGAGAGTCGCAGTGGGTCCCGTCCTGTTGACCCACGACCCACTAACCCACTCAAAACTCTTGATCCACTTGACCCACTCCATCTCTGATACTGACCTCACAAGGGACATCACCCAATTGTCCGGCTCCGATTTCAATGAAACTTTTTCTTCTTATAGAGGACATGTATGCATTATTTGTGATGACAGAAATTTTTGCCATGGTGTATGTTTTATATTTTTTTTATAATTTTTAAGAGTTGTGATGTGCTTATTAGAGATTACTGCAGAAATCCCTTACTACCCTTTGTAAACGTAGTGTTAATGAAAGAACAACCATGTAGACACGTATAAAATTCAGGGGGAAGTCGTATGGTAGGTATGACCTCGACGGCAGCCATCTTGAAATCCGCCATTTTGAATTAACATCAAGTTTTCTAAATAGGAATAGGATAATATAATACATAATTTCGGGCTAGAATTTAATCAGGATGAAAATGGTGAAGTTAGTTTTAAAATACGCCCATTTGGGAAAAAGTTACAGGCATATTAATTGCTTATACTTGCTGTGTGCGTAAGTCCCTTACCTCCGCTTCTAACCCACGCATTAATGATAATAAGTGAATAAAAGCTTCAGCAATACATATTAAGCCTAGAGGCAAGTAGTACAGTAAGGGTAACCTTGACGGCAGCCATCTTAAAATCCGCCATTTTTCATTTGAAAAATGAAAACTATAGCATGTCACACCTTATTTTAATAGCAAATTTTCCCAAAAAGCCAATGGTATGCTTATTTTTGTTCTATAGTTAACCAGTATAAATTTATTACTGCTTCTAATGTGCACCATACGTCCATTATTCGATCTTTCAAATTAGCAACACTCCTAATTTTCACCGCATGTTTTAAGATTCCAACTGGCAATTTGCAATTGTTGCCATGGCTCATATTTTCTAAATTTATTACATTTTTAAGAGTTGCGATTTGTCAGTTCATGAATAGTGTTGGGATAAGCATCCAGCAATCTTTCTGAATTTTGAAGACTTGCATTATAATTATTTATTTCAAACCAGAAGATATAAGAAGACTATGGACCAATGTGACGTAAAGAAATACAAATGAAATTAGAACAAATATTTGTTATATGAACCCAAAATTATCAGGAAATGTAGCCTTCATGTTGCGCAAACGAGAAACAATAAAATATTTTTAATAAATACAACTTTAAAGAAACAGCAGCACTGATAGAAAATATCAAAGAGGCATAGTATGGCTGTTTCCAACACGCTGTTTGTACCATGAACATAATATGAAAAGAGGTAACTTGTTTATAAAGAGATCCTGATCAAAACTGATTATAAATCTTACAAATATGAACCTTCGACAACAATTGTTAGAAAACGAATTTTGTCTTACTAGCTAAAAAATGCAATAGAAAATAAATAAATAAATAAACATTAAAGAAATAAATATAAAACAAAACGAAAGACCATTGATTTAAACAACAATCATATTTCGTTTTACTTTTTGAAATGAATTCATCTCATCTACTATCCATTACCAGCTACGTGTTTGGTATTACCTGAATGCAAAGTTTCCTTGGGTGATGATCCATGTTTGTAAACGAGTTTTTGAAGGGCAGGTATAGGAAATAAATAATTACGTTGGAAGTCTTCAAAATTCAGAAAGATTGCTGGATGCTTATCCCAACACTATTCATAAACTGACAAATCGCAACTCTTAAAAAATGTAATAAATTGAGAAAACATGAGCCATGGCAACAATTGCAAAGTGCCAGTTGGAATCTTAAAACATGCGGTGAAAATTAGGAGTGTTGCTAATTTGAAAGATCGAATAATCTACGTTTGGTGCACATTAGAAGCAGTCCTAAATTCATTCTGGTAAACTATAGAGCAAAAATAAACATACCATTGGCTTTTTGGGAAAATTTGCTATTAAAATGAAGTGTCATATGCTATGGTTTTCATTTTTCAAAACTTCACTTTAATTCAAAATGGCGGATTTCAGGATGGCAACCGTCAAAGTTACCCATACCGTATCACCTGCCTCTAGGCATAATATATATTACTGAAGCTTTTATCCACTTATTATCATTAATACGCTGACTAGAAGCGGCGGTAAGGTACTTACGCAAATAGTAAGTATAAGCAATTAATATGCCTGTAGTTTTCCCCCAAATAAGCGTATCTTAAAACTAACTTCACCATTGTCTTTTTGATTAAATTCTAGCCCGAAATTATGTATTATATTACCCTGTTCCCATTTTAAAAAACTTGATGTTAATTCAAAATGGCGGATTTCAAGATGGCTGCCGTCGAGGTCATACCTACCATACGACTTCCCCCTAGACCTTATATGTATCTACATGGTTGTTCTTTCATTAACACTACGTTTACAAAGGGTAGTAAGAGACATCTGCAGTAATCTCTAATAAGCACATCACAACTCTTAAAAATTATAAAAAAATATAAAACATACACCATGGCAAAAATTTCTGTCATCACAAATAATGCATACATGTCCTCTATAAGAAGATAAAGTTTCATTGAAATCGGAGCCGGACAATTGGGTGATGTCCCTTGTCAGTATTCCTGATGCATTTTGTTCAGGCACAAAGTAACCATTTAAAAATACTAAGGATTGAGTATGTCGCTATCAGCTCCGGTAAAAGCAAATTCTTTACTAGTGTGTCTCAAGATCAAAGTAGCTTCGTATTCGTTGAAAAATTGACTTCTCAAGGTCAAACGTTACGGTTGCAGCCTTGCATTCGTTGAGAATTTGATTCTCAAGGTCAAATCTTATGGCTGCAGCTCTGCATTCGTTGAGAAATTGTATTTTCAAAGGTCAAACGTTATGGTTGCATCTTTACATTTGTTGAAGAATTGGATTCTCAAGGTCAAAGTCACGGTTGTAGCTTCCCATCTGCTGAAGAATTGGATTCTCAAGGTCAAACGTCAGGGTTGCAGCTTTGCCTTTCTTGAAGAATTGGATTCTCAAGGTCAAGTGTGAAGGTTGTAGCTTTGCATTCGTTGAAGAATTGGCTTCTCAAGGTCAAACGTTATGATTGCAGGTTTGCATTCGTTGACGAATTAGATTATCAAGGTCAAAGTTATGGTTGTAGCTTTGCATTTGTTGAAGAATTGTATTTTCAAGGTCAAACGTTACAGTTGTGGCTTTGCCTTCGTTGAAGAATTGGCTTCTCAAGGTCAAACGTTATGGTTGCAGCTTTGCATTCGTTGACAAATTAGATTCTCGAAGTCGAAGTTATGGTTGTAGCTGTGCATTTGTTGAAGAATTGTATTTTCAAGGTCAAAAGTTACAGTTGTGGCTTTGCCTTCGTTGGAGAATTGGATTCTCAAGGTCAAACGTTATGGTTTCAGCTTTGGGTTTGTTGAAGAATTGGATACTCAAGGTCAAGCGTTACATCTGTAGCCTTTATTCGTTGAAGAATTGTGTTCTCAAGGTCAAGTGTGAAGGTTGTAGCTTTGCATTCGTTGAAGAATTGGATTCTCAAGGTCAAACGTTATGATTGCAGGTTTGCATTCGTTGACGAATTAGATTATCAAGGTCAAAGTTATGGTTGTAGCTTTGCATTTGTTGAAGAATTGTATTTTCAAGGTCAAAAGTTACAGTTGTAGCTTTGCCTTCGTTGAAGAATTGGATTCTCAAGGTAAAACGTTATGGTTGCAGCTTTGGGTTTGTTGAAGAATTGGATACTCAAGGTCAAGCGTTACGGTTGTGGCCTTTATTCGTTGAAGAATTGTGTTCTCAAGGTCAAACGTTATGGTTGCAGCTTTGCATTCGTTGAAAAATTGGATTCTCAAGGTCAAAGTTACGATTGTAGCTTTGCATTTGTTGAAGAATTATATTCACAAGATCAAAAGTTACAGTTGTAGCCAGAGATGGCGTCGGTCAATGAAAATATGACTCACAAACCACTGACATTCAACCCATCGTGAACTATGACTCACCACGCCCCATGAGCCACTCTGACGCATTGTGACCCACTCCGAACCACCAAAACCCATAATCATCAACTCTGACCCATGATCCGCCCTACTCTCCACTGATGATGATGATTTTGAGTTTTACGTCCCGTTCAGCAGCGAGGCTATATGAGACGTGGACCTACTGATTAATGTGGGATCCGAACCACATGAGCTCCCACCGGCTACTCTCCACTGACTGAAGGGTATTACACTTGTAATAAAACAAGGCTGTGAAATTGCCACTACTTGAGTTTGAATCTGTATGGTCAATCGCTCAAGCATTGCTCTTTTATAATATCGATGGATCTGATTTTACGATATAAAGGGCCAAATTACGAAGCATTTCAATTTAATTATAATATATAATATTTCCTTGTTGAATTACAGATACTTTACAGTGGAAAATATGATGAAATTTGAAAGTGTCAAATCAAAGTAAAATAGACCAACGTAAAGCGATAAAAGGTGTAAAATTTTCCTTATAATTAAGCACTTCGTATAAACTTAAAATATCCATGCAATTAAGTTATAGTACAAAATTTATGTCTATTTTCCTCATAACTTTATGGCCGGATTGCCTTGTACTCTGAAAGCTCCACGTGATAGACACAAGCTTCAGCAATAAGGAAGCAGTAGATATAAAATACTAAGTACCCTAGTTTATGTGTCTCAATTACTAATTGTTGTCAATTCGTTTCTTAACTAATATCGATCGTTTTCGATTATTGTTACAAATCAATCCACTAACAATTTCCTAATATAGAAAGTGGACCCCCTATAAAAAAGAATTTTAAAAAATGCTATGACACGTTTTGTTTATTTTAAATAGAGTTAGTATACAGAATGTTAACTCAATAAATTGAACGGCTCGTGAGGTACTAAAGTTTTCGTAAAAATTCGGACCTCACTCTTCTCTTAGCATATAATGAAAACGATATGGTAACATACCAGTTGAGATTACGTATATACGAAAAGTCATTTCGGCTGTGATGATCACGCACACTTTGTTACATTCAACTTTTTATATAATAATTAATATATTACAGGTGATTAAAATATATTTTTCTTCAAGTAGACTCTGTCTCGAAAGCTTAGTAGTAGCTTTATTTCTATTATTCCAATTACAAACAGCAATATCCAAAAGTGCCTAAAGTTTTATTTATTTATTTATTTATTTATTTATTTTTTATTATTATTATTATTATTTTTTTTTGGCCTTACCGTTGAATATACTCATCTCATGTAAGTAAATAGAAACAAATGAAAAAGAAAGAAACCTAGAGGTCTCGAAAGTAAAACATACACAAATTCAACGTGTTCATCTGTCTACAATGCAGTGAGCAGAGTGGGTCAGTGGGTCTAAATTTGCCACGGTGGGTTCTGGGTCGCAGTGGGTCAGGTACTATTGACCCACGAGCCACTGACCAACTCACAAATCTTGACCCACCGACTCACTCCATCTCTGATTTAGTGATATCTGATGGAAGGATCGTGTGACGATCTAAGAAAATAGGGCCATGACCTATGACTTGATTTTGTAATCCATCTCTGTTGGTGACAAGATAGTGAGAAACGACATGTTCTATACGAGATGACCTTGCACATATCGTATTCCCACTGAGTTTTGAAACTCACATAAAGAGTGCTTTGCGTCTGTAATGCCTTGGGCAATATTGATGCTGCATAATGTTGTAAGTCGAAAGTAACAAATCAATATTAAGGCAGGAACATTTTACCACCATCTGCGTTTGAACATTAGCTACACGCACTGACAGTAAACGAGCTAGGCATGAGCATTGGTTCCCGAACTTATAACGTCATCGTGCACGAGCTTGGAACGTACGGTCGCTTTACATAAACATCACAAAATCAATGTGAAATTGATTGAGCACAAGTTTCAAAGATGTAAGCGTAATGTCAGATTGGAAATGTGAATGAACTGTTGAGTAAGGACGATGTCGAAATTCGAGTTACCCACGAGACGAAACGAAAATAGGATCATCCAATAGAAACAGGTACATTTTCTGAGGCGAAACATCACTTTTACGGCATTATTCCGAGATAAGAAAGCTTCAACTCTTGTCTCATGACAACTATGATGGAAATCATATGAGCAAGACGTTAGACTGATGATGTGAGTAGAGTTTAGTGACACCACTGTCGAAATTATCTTGTGAGCATGACGTGAGTATTTTGTTGAAATAATATGAATTTGAGGTCTATTGAGCGTGATGTGGGGTTCATAGTGTGAACGTGATGTTAAATCAAAATAAGCATTTCTGAACATGACGTAAGGAAAGTCAATGGATAAATTCATTAAACATTTTAAATATACACAATTGTCACGTTCACAAGCCACGTTTATGAAATTTACTCCATAAATAGTTCCTGAACTAAGAGACCATTTTTGGTCAATTGGGGAATATTGCACGAAATAAGTTTATTCTTTCAAAAATTATTTTTAAGAAAGAATTTTACAATACAGATGTAGGTTTGAATTTTTATTCTTACGTAGATATATAGCATAATTCGGCTACCATTTTAATTGGAATTGTAAAAAATTTCCAAACTTAAGAAAGTAACTGAAGTTCGTAGCGCTAAAGATATATAATGTTCATTCCTTTGTCCATTAACGTAGAAATAATTTAGTTTGGAACTGCACAAATTTTATTAGTACACTTATTTTAGTAATGAACGCAGTGCTGCTATACTTTACTAGTGCTTCAGTTCTATAGATATTCGGATGGTTAAGCTCTCCCATAACTTTGGCTTCATCACTACATATACCTCAGTATAATTCTTCACGAACTGTCTAGCATGAAGATGTAATCGTGCAAAATGGTAGCTTAATGCTTTTTCACAGCTTAATATTAAAGAAATATATCTAATTACTATTAGTTCCTACGTATTTAAAACCGCGTATTTAAAACCTAAGTGCTTAACCTATTACTCATGCTATGTATGTCTACATATAAATTATTCAACCTATCAACTTCCTACTTTGCTTTTTACTTACCTTTGTCTTCAAGCTCGTTTCATCGGATATTACTACAGGGACTTATTTGCTTCTGAATTTTGCAATTATAACTGAAACTTTCACCTACTAAATTCAAACATCGTGATCGGACTCTGTTGAATATTAACGTTATAGTGTCGGAATCTTCTACTACTGAATAGGAGAAAGAAATGCGTTTTGAGTTAAAAATACAAATACTGTTACGTTCTGTCACTTCAATTTATTCAGGAGTATTCATTTAAATTTGAAAGTAATTAATCATCATGCATTTAGATCGTGAAACTTCTCCATCTAGGAGTTCCGTATAATTGAAATTTAAATATGGCAGTGTGATTTACAAACACATTTCGAGAAGTCCTCTCTATTAGGAAAGAACCAGCTTTTTAGAAACCTTGACAGTTCTACGTTCCTTCGAGATCAAAGAGCCAGGCCAGGCCAAGTTTCCGTAACAGGAAATTCCATTTTCTGGTGGATTGTGCCTAATTCATTCCATTGCGTATTTTATTCATCTTTGTCCTGCTGTATCAGAAGCTGTTGTTTGTTTAGTGTTGTCGTACCATTATGATTGGAACTCTGAAAGATAACACCTAGATGACGTCAACATGTACGTACTACGAAGTAAGTAACAACTTATGAAAATACTGAGTGGAGAAGGACAATTGGTTTAATTTCGTAACAGGTATCTTTCTTTATATCTATATTTCATTTGAATGGATTAATAATAGAAAAAGAAGCAATAAACATATGATATTTACGTACATATTTGTTCGTTGAAGTTTTGTGTCCCTTTTAAGATTGAGGCTATATAAAACTGGGTCTGTAGTTTAAGGTAGAATCCGAACCACCGTAATGCGTCCAAATTTCAAGGTTTTTCCATCAAAAATTGAATTGGACCTCTTACGTCAAAGGACCACTCAATAGTCGCATTAAAAAAATGCCCCAACCGTGACAATTGTCTCCACAGAAGTTAATTAATCTGATACAATATTCCACTTAATCCACTGCGATAGAAATATGAACTCAAAATCTTGAACCATGTGCGTGGGTTTTCTCGGGGTTCTCCCATTTCCTCCCACTTTCTTCATTCCACCATTTCATTCATTACTCCTCTTCACCGTCTCCTTTAGCCTAACCGGCATAACCGTGGGACGTAAAACTTAATGATTTCATTTCAATTTTTTTCAAAATCTTCAAGTATAATTAAAAACCTCCATGCTCTTTAGAGGGACTAGAAACCCCCAATGAGTTTGGCCTCACGGTCGTCTACGCCGGTAACCAGGCTACTAGAGCAGTGGTTCCCATTTATTACAAACTTGTGGACCACGTTTTTATTTTTTCAACGCAGGGACCTCACATCTTTAAATGTTGTTATCTGCGTAGTAATAGTAGTTGAGAGGTATGTAACAATATTAGAAACAAATTATAAACCATTATTTATGTAATAAACACACAACATACCAGGCGCGCATCCAGACTTTTTTTTTTCGGAGGGAGTCCAAGGTTGGAGGGGTTCCAATATTCCAAGATACAACACCTATGTAGTATTGAATCGGTGTTATTCTCGATTCGAAAATACGATAACCTATATTCTCAGAGAAAAGATAGAAAAATAGAACTAGATTGCTTTCTATTTTTAAAAAAGTGCAGGTGAACTATAGCATCAGATCTTTAGGCTACACCAATAATTTCTCTGCTTTCAAGTATATTTAAAAAAAAAAAGTGGAGAGACGTATGTCGAGTTACAAGTTTTTTTTTGGGGGGGGGTTGTCCGGACACAGTAAAATCCTCACGCGAGTGCGCCTCTGCAACATACAGTACATACATACAAGGGATCCATTACATTATTTATATCTTTTACAAATTATGAGATGTAAATAATGCTATGGTCCCCATAAGTTCTTTACACGGACCTCTAGAAATCTGTGGACCACCAATTGTAAAAGGCCGCACACTAGACCAATGTATAGAGCTACTAAATGTTTGCGTTGGAAATAAAATTTACTTATGTTCCGATTGGAATTAGCTGCTTATCCATACAGGTTGTAAATTTGGAGAAAAATACTTTTTACACACTAAATAAGATCATATATCAATCCTAGAGTCTATTTTAGAAATAGGATTGTCTGAAAAGAAAGATAAAATTGAAGAGGGATACACGCAAAACAAAACTTAAGGCTGTGTAGTCTCGAAAATACATTCATATCTCGTCTCGTTTTGAAGAAGAGAGAATACGTACAAGGTAAAATATCTAATAAAAATTGAATGTCAGAATTGGCATCATCCTGAAGAACCTGTAGCAAATCTCACAAGGAATAACGGAAGCAATAATTGTCTGCTTTTATGAACCGGCTGACTATGAGGTCAGCAACTTGTTTATGCTGTGTGAAATTTTGATGTTGAAGCTCGTTAGTCGCGCTCCAACTTTTCCACAATTTTCAAAATATTGCAAAATTAAAAAATCAAAAATTTCTTTGAGCAATTATTTAATAGTTAGAAAATACCATTTAGTGGTATGGTTTGTGGTTTTGATATAAGCCATCAATTTAAATTATGATTTCTTTGGCCTACATGACAAACTAAGCAAGAACGAATATCATCTCAGAAACATTGGTTAGTTTACTAGGTGGTATTTTATTTTCTCTACAAAATATCAGAGACAAGTTATAATATTGTTCTTTCATTTCTGAACTAATTTGGAAAAAGATGGGGATGGGACTAATAAGCACCTAAGCCTCGAAATGTCGGATTGTTTTATACAAATAAATTGGACTACGCTTATTAACATGTCGCAAGTAGGTGTTGCCAGCTTTTGCATTATTCTGTATAATCAATATTGTATACTGGCATACAATTATACGAGTATATACTCAATGTTGGCACAAAGCTCCCGCTTGGCTATATGGTTAGCACAGACCCGGGTTTGATTCTGATATTACCTTATGTGCCTGGGATTCCACTTTAAGCTGTATGCCCACGCTTCCGTTTGGTATGTTGCAAGCAGTACAGGGTAGAAACAAAATTAGGAAAGTTTAAATTAAACTAAGTCTAAAATGAATATATTGTGAATCAACCCAGCTGACAATCAACTAATGTTTTATATTTTTTTTTATTTCGTATCCTAATAATAAACAGCAAACATCAATCTGCGCGTGACTAATCGTAATAATAAGCATTCACGCTAATAGATGTCTTTCTCTGTGCTATCGCTTGCCTGTAAGACGAAGTTCTTCAATAAATTCATTAATACTATGTGGAGTTTTGAGCGGTTGATGAGCAAACTAAATATACCTATAAACAATGTTAAAACCGAGGGTGGACGCGGGAGAATGTCATCTCCCTACTTCCAAAACATATCTATGGCATCGCTCTACTTCCTAAAAAAAAAAAAAAAATAAAAAATAAAAAGTCAAAGATAGGCACGGGAGACAGCGTGACGTCATGCGTTCTCCTACCTTTTCAGATCTACTTTTACGACTGCCTATAAACAAAAAGAGATTCTAATTAAACAAGTTTTTAACTATAGTACACAACGGGCTGAAGGATCGGGCGGGACAACTACTATAAATATTTCACAAACAGCATACGACTAATATTCTAAGTATCTTTTCTGGAATATTCTGAAGTCACTTTCCCGGTGGATGCTACTATTTACGAACAAGTTCATTTTAAGACAGCAATTCTTCTGTTCAAATTATGTAAATATTTCATTAATCTACAATTATACATAAATGATATTTTTTAATCCAGAAGGGAGAGTCTATGGTAAGTGTCAATTTTATATGATATAATATCATTTATATCATAAATGATTTTCCTTTTTTAAAAAAAATCTAGAACAAATAGCCTACAGTGTCGTCTTTTTTCTTTTTTAAAGGATTTCCTCAAAGAACATATCAACCACCTTATTTCGTATGTCATAATCTTCAAGTCATTTATCGTATCGCTAACTCCGATGTTCATACGATAAATGATTTGATACTGATAATATATTGATAATTTGTTTTGTTTGAACGGTTTGCTGAAAAAATTTTCTATCGACTTTGTTTTGGGCAACTTTTCTCAACAATATTGCAGGAAGAGTACTTGATCGGTGAAAGATAATTGTTTCTGAATGCATTCTTCTGTAGCTAAAACATTTGTTAGCTAATTAGTGAAATAACTCCCATATTACAGTATAACCTGTTTTGTAAGAAAACTTCAGAAAGCTTAATATTACTGATGATGTGTTTCGTGAGTACTATCTTTTCGAAACAAACGGTACTGATTTTATTTTGAATAAAAAATTCATTAAGGAACCTTAGCAATATGGTGTAAGTAAATTCTCTTGAAAAATGAAAAAAATAGTTTACTGATGGTGTAAGTTCTTGTTGAATAAGTTTTTTGTATATCAGCTAGAACAAATACTTCAACCATAACCAGTGGCGTTTTACGATTTTGTTTCGGGAGGGGCTTTCTTAACTTTCGGGGGGGGGGGCTTTGCTTGAAAATGTGAAATTCTGCAAGATATTTCATATAATTTACTATAGTAAGTAAGATTTCGGGGGGCTTAAGCCCGGAAGTCTCCCCCCTAAATACGCCACTGACCATAACTATACTAAAGGACAACATTTGTTGCGTTTGAAAGCAGCGCTCCGAGTTCTCTTTAAACGCTGTTAACTGCGGTGCTGCCACGTCTTTACGTCAGTAATACACAAAAGGAGCGATTCACCATTCACTAGCGGCTGCTTAGCTACCAGCATCACCGCGTTACAGCGTTTGTTTCATCCACCCAGTTGACACGCCATCGACTGTGTTCCATGCTTTATAATATGACATGGTTCATATTCCAGTTCAGAAAAGATGTGAAGTTTGACGTGTTCGCTTGTATCTTTTATTTATTTCATGAAATATTATAACCTTGGTGTTCTGATATCAATTAGCAACAAAATATACTAAATCCTAATCTGTATGGTAACAATGTATCAATTAGCTATATATGAGTGTTTCAAGATTTCCTCCTAAAATCATCTAATAGGAAAGTACTGTAATTAAAATTCATACTTTTCTGCTATTTTCCATTAATATTTGTAATTTAATTGTTGGACACATATATGGGTTTTATTTCATCTTCTTTGTTAGCAATGAATTTATAATTTATGGTCCTTTCAAAACGCAAAATTTGATTGGTAAATTTATAAATAATTTATGACGTAAAACAACTATATGTATGTTACCTTAAAAGCCATAACATTTTATTTCCGTTATTTCAATTCACTGTATTTTGTGATTAGAGACTGATACCGCTTGAAAGAACAAATTATTTCCATATTATGACCAAATAAAAACAAAATATTCTGTTCACACACACACACACACACACACAGAGAGAGAGAGAGAGAGAGAGAGACATGTTAAATATTTCTTCTTCCATATTCCATTTGAAAATCGTTTTCCATTTGTTGCCAGACAAACATCAGGTGATGATAGTCTCTGTGGGGTAAAACAGTTAATTTTCAACATCATATGTGCATACTGAATTAACTTATTTTCTCCATATAGACAGTATCTCTCTCTCTGTCTATATGGAGTAAATCAGTAAATGAACAGACATATACAGAGTGTTGATTAATTCGTGTGTCAATTTCATTTGTTCACTGTGTAAAAGTGATATGAGGTAAAGCCGTTGAATTCGGTGTAACTTTAGATGAAGGACATAAGTTTTGTTTCGCCATAGAAGCATGTCACTTGTACTGAAGATTGAAGAGATATAGGGTCAAAGATCAAATTTCGATTTTTTTCCTTATGGGATTCCAATGTTAAATTCTGAAAGAGCCTGAAAAAACGTAAATCGATGTGATAACAAAGAAAAAGCTGTATAGTATGATTCTATGTCGCAAGCCAACTAAATATGCGTCAATTAAGTGTCATGGTCAGAGGTCACTGTCATTTCAAGGTCATAGGTCACCTTGAGAACCCATTTGACATGATGAGGTACGGACATTGCGTTGTTTTCAGAGTATTCAAATGGGTTCTCAAGATGACCTGTGGCCTTGAAATGACAGTGACCTCTGACCATGACACTTAATTGACGCATATTTAGTTGGCTTGCGACATAGAATCATACTATACAGCTTTCTCTTTGTTATCACATCGATTTACGTTTTTTCAGGCTCTTTCAGAATTTAACATTGGAATCCCATAAGGAAAAAAAAATCGAAATTTGATCTTTGACCCTATATCTCTTCAATCTTCAGTACAAGTGACATGCTTCTATGGCGAAACAAAACTTATGTCCTTCATCTAAAGTTACACCGAATTCAACGGCTTTACCTCATATCACTTTTACACAGTGAACAAATGAAATTGACACACGAATTAATCAACACTCTGTATATATATATATATATATATATATATATATATATATATATATATATATATATATATATAGATAGATAGATAGATAGATAGATAGATAGATAGATAGATATAGATATAGATATAGATATAGTGTAGTTGTAAAGTCAGTACCTACTTGTAACGACGAATATTTCAAAAAAAATAACAACCTTTCATAGTTTTATTTTCAATACATTACTCTTATTAGGGTGTACCATTTCGTTATTAAGTTAAATTTCAACTTATGCACCCGCATTTTCCACACATTTCTGGGATGTTTTAAGAACAGAATCCAGGGCTCCTACTAGCATCTCATTTGCTAAACATTTGCAAATCCTTCAAGGATATTTTGTTCAAGACAGCGTGTTTTAAAAGTCTCCTAACATAGGGTAGCTCTGTCTCGAAATACGATGTTTTCAATCTAAAGTGAAAGAATTTTCTAAGTCGGATGAGCCGCTTGGGCTGTACACTCTTTATGCGCCCAATGTTAAATGAAAATGCAACATTGCCATTTACCTGGATCCATAAGATAAGTGAATGAAGTTACTGTCTTTTACGCTAACGTGTCGATGGCCAGCCCCCATGTAAAACATTAACTTCATTTACTTATGTTGTGGGTCCAGGTAAATGACAATGTTACATTTTCATTTAACATTGGGCGCATAAAGAGTGCACAGACCAAATGGCTATCCGATTTTTAAAAAATTCTTTTACTTTAGATTGAAAGCTTCGTATTTGGAGAATATTTTCCCTCTTACTTTTTGTTGTAACTCTGATAATAACAGAGTTACCCTATGTCGGAGGACTTTTGAGACATCCTGTATTTTATATATATATATATATATATATATATATGTGTGTGTGTGTGTGTGTGTGTGTTATATAGGGTGTCAGGATAAAATGTAAGAGGGCAATTCTCACTCCTAATTAAGAAAAACATATGAACCTTTGGGGAACAGTGCATAGTTTCAGAGCTAGGGCCATCCAACAGCATGGAACACATACATTACAATACGTATTATTTCGATCACAATGCAGAGTGGGGTAGAAGTCTATATCAGCGTAAAGGAAGTTACACATATGTCATCGAAAATTGCATATTTCAGGAATATACAATGGGTGCGCAAGTAATTCCTCACAGGGCATAATTTCCAGATATGCTACCGACAAAATTATCAGATATGTTCTGAATTAAAGTTGGGTTCAACGTAGACAAAATGTAAGCATGTACTGTAGTGAACATGGAAAAAGGCCGGTGGGAAGTCGGGAGTGTTAGGGACAGCCAGCTTCACAGTTCCTCGTGTTCGAAATAACATGTGTTACAATGTATTGTTTCACGGTATATTTCACGTTTCCGTACACATACAGAAATATAAGTGTGAAACAACGTATCACAGCACGCATTATTCGGAACGTAAGTAACATTGGAACTGGTGGTCCGTAACACTTCCGTCTTACTCCCGGACGCATTTCGTATTCACTGCTGTCAAGGATTACCTTCTATCTGCTTTGGGTCCACCTTAACGTCAGAGTATACTTGAGAATTCTGTTGGGAGCAAGTCTAAGAATTATCCCTTGTGGGAAACCCTTGCGCAACCCATTATATTTTGCTGAAATATGCTTTCCTGGACGGCGTATGTAAGTTTTCCTCTACGCTGATATGCACTGCCACTCCATGGTTTCTCGTGTTGGAAATAACACTGTTGTAATGTAGTTTTCCCACAATAGACCCTATATCTACACGTTCAGTGCACAAGAGAATTAACTCTACTTCTTAGTTACAAGGTCCATCCAGAAAGTAACTTTCCCACTCGTCCCATAGCTAGGAAACCGTGTGCTGCGCAAAGCAACTGCGTACACTGAGAGAGTAAGGTCCTAGCATGACGCATGCCAGCGGAACTTCCTTAGTGTTCTCAGTAGCGTCGTGGCAGTGGTTGAAGGTAGACGTTCCTGTTCCCGCTTCCGCTGCGTGTGAAGTGCGAGCATTGATAAACTTTATGAATGCACAGGGCATAGCGCCGATTGAAATTCATCGTCAGCTGTATCGTTGCAAAAATGTCAATGCTGACCCTATGCGCCTTGCTTTGTATTTTGGAGTTAGTTGCTTCGGCAACACCTGGCACACAACTTCTTGAACATCAGGTGCTCGTAACAATGGTGTGCAATAAGGAGCGGGTAATCTCGGGAACTGATAGCTGAGTTCCGTTATTGTGAAGCGACAATTCTGCATGATGCGTTCCTGAATAAGGTCCACAAGATCGCCTATGATGACGGTTGGCCTCCCACTGTTCTCCTCATCATGCACATTTTGGCGTTCTGCTGCGGTCTACACCAGCAATGCACCATCTGTTGTTTGCTCATGACATTAGACCCATAGACCTTGCACAGCAGACCATGGATTTCAATCGGCGCTATGCCCTGTTCATTTCAAAACTTTTAACCTACTAGCATTTCACATTCGGCAGTTGGAATAGAAATGTCCATCTTTAACCACAGCCATGAGCACTAGGGAAGTTCTATTGGCACATGAACCATGCTAGGACCATGCTCTCTCATTCTGGATACTCTTCATACTTTGGAGATACGAACTTACTTCATCTTGAAGATCTCAAACAGGAACTCCTTCCAAAGCTTAAATGTTCATGTTAAGATATTGTAAATAAGTCTTATAACGTGAAGAACAGTGTTAATTTCTCCTTTACTTAAAAGTACCGTACAAATTTTATGTATGTTTTTTTCCTTTACAGCGATAATTCACTGCGGAATAAATATATATTATGAATGATTTGGAGACATTGCATATCCAGCACAGCACTCAGTTTCATCAGCGAGGACAGATGAGGATATCTGCTGTGAAATCTGAGCTCTAGAAGTAACCACAGCTATTAGGTTACTATTGATCAGGTCTGGGAATAAATAGCGTAATGAAAGTGTTGTACATCATTAAAATATTCATGAAACAATGCCTCCACAACTCCATCAATGTGAATTGACGCGTTATAATCTTGGAGGATTACGTCATTCGCCGGAAACAATTTCTGGACTATATGATGTATGTGTTTGTCTAATATTTCATATAATTGTTGGCAGTAATGACTTATGTGAACATCATCACAGAATCCACGAATAGTATGGAGCCCGAAGCGTCACAAAACTGACACCATGTTTCACGTACAAAGGGGACAGTTCGGAGCTAAAGTTTCCTGGGTCATCTGTCGTACATAAGCACGACCTGTTGTAAATATAAAGGTGGAAAGGACTCACCAATCATATTGTATATCTCTAACCGTTAGCAATCCACTATCTACAGTCTCAGCACATTTTCTTCGCGCTCAAGAGTTGTTGGCATTGATAAGCAATCTGGAAATTACAATCCGACCACGGATATTCAGGTTATGCAAGTCGTGTCTGACTGTGATTGCCTTAATGCGTAGGCTCTTCTAGATGCTGATTGATTTCTGCAGTAATTTTCTCCGCATTCCCTTTACGGTTCTTGGTGACAATCCTATTCAGTGCTCTGTGACAGTGTTGCCACAGTCCTAGCTCTGAAGTGGGCTGAAAAATAGTACCAAATTGAAACAAAAGGGTCTGAATTCATTATTTTATACCAGTGTAATACATGTCTGTATAACACGAAACTAAACGAGGTAAAGTTCTAGAACAGTCTTCCCCCTCTTTCAAGAGTCCAAACCAAGAAAGTGCTCTTTCTAAAAATTACTTTATAAAAGCATCCAAACAGGAGGACCCGAACAATCATGTAAAACAAGACAATGTTTTTTGTTATAAAATATTACTAGTTTTATTACAATGGATAAAGTACAATGGATAAAGCGTTATTTATGTTTAATTTTTTTTTAAGTTTAAATATTGTTTGCTGTTTTTTATATTTAGGTTACGAGCTATTTTTTGTAATTAAATTTTACTTGGAAGTTAATTTTTACCTTGTGTTCTGTCTTTTAATGCATCCACGGAAACTTTTCCAACGGTTTCTTGTTTACTTGTACGAAAACACAGGTTTATTTTGTTTAACATTGGAATTAAAGTTTTTATATTTTTTCATTCTCCCAATGTATATTGTACTAATCATGGGTAGTCATTACACATGGAAGTAGATTTAACTTTTCTCGCACGTAGGAAGTATAACAGAGGCCGCAAAAATTAAATGAGAAAACAGTTATCATCTTCGGTATATATTGTAAGGAAACCAAACGAGCCTTTATTTAGAAGTGACCAATAAACCAAAATAGTATTATGGCCATATATGAAAAAATGTATGAAACGAGGAACAAATCAATCATCTCCGAGTTCGTGTGTAAACAGTACGTTAAAGAAAATATAAATTATTGCACCATAGTCTCGTTTATTTCACGACTAAAGGAGGATAATAGAATGTAAGAAGAATATAAGGTAAGTAAACTGATGTTTATAAAAAATGTAAAACCGGTCCAGGGTCCTAGGACCTTCCCTGAAAGACATCACAACACATTATTAATAAATGGTGCTGAATTGGGTAGAATTGTACCAACCTTTTCACAAAAGGGGCTGAAAATGCCAGTGTGGTACCAACGGGCCGATGAATAACAAAAAGGGCTGAATTTGGTACAATTGTACCAAGTGTGGCAACACTGCTCGGGGATCTCTGACACGGAAGCCTCTTTCTTCCGCTAGAGCTTAATTGCTTCCACTGTGAAATGTTTCATTTAAAACTGCACTTTTAAAAATGCACGTTACCTGTTTAAATTGCTACTTCTTTCGACGGAAATTCATGTGGTTCGGATCTCATGTTAAGCCGTAAGTTTACGTATCATATAGTCTCGCTGTTGAAAGGGCCACTAAATTCAAAATGAGATCAAATCAAATTGATATTGTGTACGGTAGCCAAATTGATATTTTACCTTGATTACTGGTTTCGCTCTGACCAATCCGCTAACAGCAACGTTACCAACGGGAATCTGATTGGTCTGACATTCTGTATGTTCTTAGTGAGACAAATACCTTATCAATACGTCATAATATTATCCCACTGAAAGCACATTACTCGCCGGAGATTTGGCAATAGCACATCGCAAGCTCATTAGCTCATACGAAAGGTCAATTTGACTACCGTGTAGTATAATAGTTATGCCAGGTAGCTCGATACTAGTTTCAATATTTCGATATCTCACTAAGAAAGCTCATGTTTTCAGAAATAACATAAATAGTGCAAACTTTGTTCCAGTATCTCTAGACATGTTTATGCACAGAAGGGACGTTTATTCACATGGACATTATACTACACTGATACATGATGGTCATAACAATATTTTGATGCTAGAAATTTCACTCGAAAAGTAGTGCTCCTGTTATTTGTGATTTATTCGTTGTCATAAAGCGACTATTGTTCTTAACATAAGGTGATTTCCATTCTCATTTTGAGAACCAATGCTTTTCATTTCTGAAAGTTAAGGTTTGATTTCTAAATTCATATCTCCTTTAGCTCATATGTACTCCCTTTAAAGACATATTTCTTAAAAGTCACCTTTATTACTACTAATTTTAATTTTAGAAAACAGATTTTGCGTGAAGAGAAGATCGTGCTCAAGTGTAGAAACTTGAGTTTTCAAATGAAGCCCTTATCTTCAATAAATCATTGATTCCTTTCAGACCGTCTTAGAGAAATACTTTTTTTTAAAGTCATTTTTCTGTTTTCATTACTTTTAGTTTTTTTAATTGCTTTAAAAGAAGAACGTTTCTACTTCTAAATTCTATTAGTTAAGTAGCAGACACATGCATGTCTGTCTAAGACAGAGTACATGGATAGTAACATTAAAGAAGAAACTAAGAGATGAATTAGGATAAGCTGGACTGCACTCCGAGCTTTATATTGCAAAGTCAAATGCTGATATGTTTAAAGCATAAAATTTTCAATGAATGTATTTTGCTGGTTTTGACATATAGATCAGGGACGTGATCACTAACAATACCACAAATTCACAGTTGCAGATTATGTAACAAAAGGTGGAGAGTTATAAGCTAACATTTATCCGTTAAAATAAACAAAGAGCCATATTCAAGAATCACATTGTATTGCAATAATACAATAATTTCTTTGGTAACGTACGTAAGTAATTTGAATAGTAGAGAAACATGTGAAATACCGGTATATGGTTACAAGTATCTAATAATGTTTTCAGGGCTTCTGGATTATGAAAATTTGGAAGTGGTAAGTAAGGTAGGATTCGAATTACTTTTCTTTAATATATGTGTGTATGTATATACTAGTATGTGTGTTTTTCCTTGAGATAAGGCAACGATTAATTTGACAATTAACACGTACAGCAGGACCAGACTAATCCATCTGGAGGCCCGGGCCTACAAAAAATATGTGGCCCTGAAAGTACAGTAGGAAAGTTAAGGGAATATGTTTAATATTTTTGGTCATATTTTATTTTACGATGGTGATTGTATCTTTAAGATTCTTTTTAGATAGTCAGTTGAGATTTTGATCAGAGTAGAAGCACCTGTCCACCTGGATGCCCATGGCTACAGACCCCTAAGCCCCCCTTTAATCCGCCCCTGACGTACAGGCCTAATCCTGAAGTGTTATAAAGCTTTTTTTTCATCCCAATATATCAGATTTCTAATCAATGATATGGTAATAATATTTTCTTAACTTCGTTAAACTACAAGAAATACTATTCCACTTGGACACTTCATGTCTTTCTTCGGCTGTAGCCAATAAAGAAAATAGTCACGTGATATCTTTGAACTTCTAACGAAACTAGATTTTTAGGGAGCTATTTTCGTATTGCAAAATTGTTCTTGCTTTTATCGCTGTTTACAGTTAAGTTATGCTGTTTCCTGAATTAATAGAGTTGATTGCTTCTTAGAGAGAGTGGGTAAGCTATGTTCGTACATAGTTTTTATCAGTGAACAAAATATGTCAACTTTCGTGTTCCTTTACATGTTTACATAATGTCTGTACGAGCAGGAACGTTGGGGAACGTCTTCTACAATCGACTGGCGCGAAGAATTAGAGTTAAAAAAATTGAAAATTTTAGTTTAACATCCCACATTTATACCCTCTAGTGCAGCCATGTTCAATAGCGTGCCCCTCGGCCAGTCCTGGTCCACTGAACACTTTCGTCCGGCCCACTGACCCCTTATTGAAAATATATTTCTTACATAGTCTTAAACTGAAAAGAAAATATTTCTTGGATAACTTATGTCCACCTTAGAAAATATCATCCGTGTTGGAACATCTAGTGTACCATGGAATATTAAGAGATTAGTTCACTACGTGAGAAAGCAAATTTCCCACTAAAATTATAAATAAATAGATTTTTACGAAACGACTTTTTCTTCCTGTGATGTTAGTGTACGATGATGAACTAGTTCATCAATGCAAATGCCACCAATGAGTTAATGCAAACACCACCAAAATATTTCATTTCTTGACTCTAAGCGTTCCATTCTGTACAGCTATTATACACATATCAAGGAATAAAAAACCGCCGGGAGACATTTAATCAGAGATCACGAACCTCTGCGGTGACGTCATTAAAATGGGCATCGAGATACATGTTTTAAATTAATTTAATTATTAATGAATTAATTATTATTAATTTTAATTCATTCATTATAATTTAAATTAATTTAATTATGATAGTTCAGAGAGCTAAATTTCCATTATAGCTTTCATCAATCAATCAATTTGTGGCCTTCATGCTATGAATCGTATAACAACTTCTCGTCAGCCTCTCGTGTAATTTTTGAGACAAGATGAACAAGATTTCTCGTGTCGGAGGAAATACTATTATATTTACTGTTGGGCCAGTATACAATACAAACTAGTACACAATGGTCATCACTATAGTTCTTAAAGCAAATGTAGTCATTACTATAAAGTGGTCGTTAAATCGTGGAATAGTATATAGATTGATAAGGTTTAGTAAAGTTTCCTGTGATTTAACATTGTATGTATTTCATTGGTTTTCCGCCAGCATCGCTATGAAAGAATGCAAAACAAATGCTTAAGGGTCTTTTCATGATGCCAAACGAAAATCCAACGAAGCAGTAATTATTAGAAAAATGATTTAATTAGTGAGATATTAAAACTCTACATTGATTTTAAATTATTGGTAATGACCACACCTTGAAAGTTGGTAGAGCAATATTAATTTAGAGCTGTTCTTGGAATTCCATGACATGTACAGTTTTCATCTTTCACTTTATGACCCGTAGCTTCACCTATACTAGCAAAAACCTCTTCCTTAAACTTATAAAACATCATCTTGCTGTTATTAAATGTCTTCATTTTGATATACGTCTCAACTTTACGTTACTGTTCCATACTAGGCTACAAAATTAGAAAACAAAAGTATAATTGAGTAATAGTTCTCGAAAAAAAAGAATGTTTCTTTTTCTGAAATGTCAAAGAGCAAAATTATCGTTTTATGACAATATTAAAGCTAAGTTAATAAAAATAACAATAAAGGGCTATCTTTATTACACGAAAGTGTATATATATATATATATATATATATATATATATATATATATATATATATATATATATATATATATATATATATATATATATATATATATATATATATATATATATATATATATTAACAACCTTCCACCGTCGTGCCTATTTAGCATGGGGATGAAATGTTAAATGACGGTCGAAGATCGCTGCTACTCACCATCTAGAATGAGTAGGTACAGGATGACGGAAAGAAACCACATTGAATTAACTTTGAATTAAAACTTTGTATTTCATTAAAGCTTGTGTACTATTGTGATTGATCGTCGACTGAGTATAAACGCAAGATCACATATCTTTAAGCAGCTAAGAAGTTAACCACGAATAACTCGAACATAGCTGAGATACACGTACCTGTATACAACTGATGACTGGAACTGATGTCGATGTTCTGGACGATATCTATCTTGATGTCAATAGTCTAGAATGGCTGACTATTGTGTACCATTATCCACTATAATAGTTTGCTGAACGATTAGATCTCCTGATCTAATCTTGGACTTAGAATCACAGAGAAGTAACTACTGTGACATAAGTAACTAGATGATTATTTAACGTACGATGACTCTCTTAGACTAATCCTTGAGACAGATCTCGTAAACTGATCCTCGCCTTCTGCTCTCAATCTCTAAAAACCATGAGGTTTTATACTAAGATTCCAGACATCCTGGAATTCATTGTCGTTGACTTTCTGTATATCTCAGCTATTGGTAAAACGTTGGTTTCACCCGAATTACATCGTGATCAAATTCTCAGACTTACAAATTTCTGCGAACTCAACGATTATATCACAGCCAAAGTGTGTCAATGTTACAATGTGACAATCTGATGACAATTCAAAAACATTACAAATACAAATTACAATAGCTTACGAACTGACGACCAAGCGTCTAGCCGTAGCGAAACATCACATACACAAAACATTGATGTCAACACATAAACACACACACACGTGTTTACGTTACATGATAACATTGAGTTTCTTAATATTCGATTAATTAAATATACTTCCTTTACCAAAAATAATATCTTTCTGAATAATATCAATGACATGTATCAACAATATATATATATATATATATATATATATATATAGTCAACCTCCCTGCGTGTGTCTTTAATCTGGGGAATGTGTAGCTGAGTTACGCAGGAAGATTGTCCTCCGGACATTATCTGAAATGCCCAGGAAATCATACAAACTCAACATACAAATTAGAACGGGGAAACGCTAATAACAACTCAGACGTTTAACTGTGATAATTCATGTACTCAAATTCTCTAATCATTGTTAAGTGTAAAATGTGTGTGTGTGTGTGTGTGTAGCGGATATGTAAAAACGAGAGTCAGATCACAACCTAATAAATTCTGGCAATTTCTTCACTTGACAACAGCTAGATAGGAACACATACCTTGGGTGTTGTTGGTTCTTCCTTCTCTGGATGGTGTAGAGCTCGTCCTCTGTCGTATGGTGGCCTGGATGTAATTCGTAGACTAATGATGGTCAGACCTTAAACTTGGTACTGCCATTGACTATGAGAATAATAACTGTTAATTCTCAACTAAATAATACTGGACGCCTTCTCCAGTTCTCTGGTTCTATACTTCTATCTTTCTATCCTTCTGTCCTTCTCAATATCAATTCCTTAAAACATGGCCTTTTTATTCCATTTTCTCCGCTGATGAAACTGCTACATCATCCATCGACATCTTTCAGTGTTTGCCCATCTCATTGTCGAAACTTGTGTTTCTGCAATGTCATCAAGTGATCGAAATCTCCAGATACCGACATCTGCAATCTGACTATTTTGACATATCCCAAAATCATGTGTTTGTGTTGACAAACATTTTAAAAAATCTTTTACATTGCATTTTTGTTGTTTGTTGTCTTCGTTAGCATAACATTGCTACATTTTACTGATGTCTATTTTATTCTTACTAAATCCAAATAAGCAAAACAAAGTGTCGGACATAATTTTGAAATATACTTAGAGAGAGAGAGAGAGAGAGAGAGAGATAAATAGATAGGTGATATTTTAAAGAATGGTAAATTCAAGTGATAATTATTATTTAAACATGCTAAAAGATTTACAGCAAATTCGATAATTCGCAAGTATTTATTTTCAAGCAGTTTTGTGATGCATAGTAGGCTCGTCCTGGTTTTCTAGTTTTGTTCCATAGGGATTATTGTATTATTTCTTGTTTGTAACCCCGTTTGTGAAAATCTTGTTATAAAATAAGACATATACAAAGAAGCTAAAAACCAAATCTCGCTCTCAAAAATGCTTTCTGGTATTTGTTCGCAAGCAACTTCTTTCCGCTGTAACTTGTTTGTTAACTTCTACTGCGTCTTGTTTTTCTTGCGGCTGCCTGTTCGCTGATACAAAACTAGTTTCTAAAACTTCTTCCCGTGTACGAACGTTACGTCACTTGCAACTGTCTGACCTTATCAATTTCACTGTTGCAAGGCGGACCACAGTTGGTCAACAAACAGAAGGACCAGTCCAACTCACTTCATTTAAGTTAAAGCAGATATGAACTTCACTCAACACAGAAATAACGTAAGTAAAAGGCTAATAGTCACCTCAAGAAACAAACCACATCACTAGGAAGTACTTACGAAAAACATCATCTTCATTTTCATCCTAGGCACACTTTAAAAATGATTTAAACCATAGGAAAGAAATTGTGGATAGGTAAAAATGTTTAAAAAGAATTTTAAAAATATGCAAAACAAACATATTCTTGTCACTAGAAATAGAATGATGTGGTTTGTTTCTTAAGGTCACTATTAGCATTTTACTTACGTTATTTCTAATTCATTACCGCTTGCAATACAGAGATAATTCACTAAATACATTTTTTAATATTGATCTTTTATTATGAAGTTTTATTTATTTATCCCCAACAGAGTACGAACTCCAGTTACAGGAGACTTACATAAGATACATTTTTATACGTATAATGCAAAAACGCAAAAAAAATACAAAAAAAAACACAAATGCAAAAGTATGAAGCGAAAAGATAATATAAAATTAAACATACTGAAATATCCATATTATTTATAAAAATGTAACACCTAAATAGCTTCACTTTTCACTTCCTCAAAATTCACTCAATATTAATAATAAAGTCATGTATTCATTTACAAATTAAACATTTTATCAAACCAATTACAAAATATTTTACATTTTATAAACCTTTCCCGATTTCCTCTTATAATTCATAATATTTTTGCTAAAATCCAAATCTATCTCTTTTTTTGTCGTCATTATTCCATTATACTTCGAACATATTATTATAAGTGGCGAACTTCTATAAGTTTCTATTCTGGCTATCTTAAAATAAAATAGTACTCTGCTTCTTAAATGATTTTGTTTCACATTAAAACTAATTTTATCTAAAAAGGAACCGTTCTCTATTATTCCATTTATGAATTTATAAGAAAATAGGTGTCCAAAATTTTCTCTCCTGTTAGTTAACGATATAAAGCCAAACTCTTTCAATAGTGCAACGTAAGGTATTTTATTTTCATAGGCAGACGTGTTGTACTGTTTTAAAATATAAATATCTTTAAAATTTCTTTTGAATTTGGTCGAGATGTCCCTAGAGAAATTTCTTATATGGATTCTATATAAGAGAGTAATATTCTAATTTTGATCTAACCATAGCATTGTATATCACAATAATGGTATACGAGTTACTAATCCTAATCGTTTATATGCATCTTTTATAATGTGATCATGAAGTGACAAAATTCATTGTTACTCCCAGGTCTCTTACTGAATATACTCTTGATATAGTATTACCATAAATTAATTATGTACATATTTCATTGTATATTTTACTTGAGCTCCTTTGTTGCTAAGCGGTTAGCGTACGCGCCTTTGGCGTGGGAGACCCGGGTCAATTCCCGGTGGGAGCTCAAGTGGTTCGGATTCCACGTTAATCAGTAGGTCCACGTCTCATATAGCCTCGCTGCTGAACGGGACGTTAAACTCAAAATCATGTCATGTCATGTATATTTTACTTACATACCTTAAGTAGTAACACATTCTAAAATTCAATGGGAGGCCATTACGAGGGTCACTACGAAAGTTTTGAGATACGCATTGTTGTGGCACAGTATTTGAATTCCAACAATTGCGTTCGGTAGTGGTATCCAGAGCGAAGAAGCGAAGCAAGTTTCAACTCGCCTCGCTTATCGGCGTGGCCGTATCGCCTTCACTTGTTTGTTGATGTGAGCAGTTTTCGGCTGTCTAGAATGGAGCTCGAAAGGGAACATTTTCGGGCAATGATCCTTAACGATTTCGAAAGTGGTTTGAACGAGACACAAAATCTTGACCGTTTGCAGGGGGCATTTGGGGACTTTGCTCCTTCCCGTGCTACAATTTTTCGATGGTTTGGTGAATTCAGAAGAGGCCGGACATCGCTTAAAGATGAAGAGAGAGTTGGACGCCCGGCAACAGCTGTGTCAGATGAAAACATTGCCGCTGTGGAACAAATGATTCAAGAAAATCCTTGAACAACTTTCAAGGACATTGAATCTACAGTGAACATTGGATCGCCAGCAGTAACAAAAATTCTTCATGATCATCTTCGGCTCAGGAAGGTTTCATCTCGTTAGGTGCCTCACACTTACTGAACAGCAGAAGCGCATGGGTATCGAATGGTGTGAAGAAATGCTTGCAAGATTTGATGGAGGCAATTCTCGACGCGTCTCTGATATTGTTACTGATGATGAGACTTGGATCTATCAATTTGACCCTAAAAATAAAAGCCAGTCTACAGTTTGGATCTTTCCAGACGAAAATCCACGCACGAAAGTGAAGCGATCGCGAAGTGTGGAAAAAAAATGGTCGTAACTTTCTTCTCCAAATCTGGCCATGTTTCAACTGTTCCACTTGAAGAACAAAGGACTATTACTGCTCAGTGGTACACCACTGTTTGCCTAACAAAAGTGTTCCAGAAGCTTCGGAAACGGCGTCCAAGAACTGGATTACGTGGAATCCTGCTTCATCATGACAACGCGTCCGCACACACTGCCAACATCACAATTCAGTTTTTAGAATCTACGGAGGTCAAACTGATGACTCATCCACCATATAGCCCTGACCTGGCCCCGTGTGATTTTTTTTCTGTTCCTCAGGATCAAAGATCGCATGCGTGGGAAGAGATTTTGCAGCCCTGAAGAAGCTGTAGTGACTTACGAGAATGAACTTTCAACACTTGAAGAAAAAGACTAGCTCACTGCTTCCAAAAGTGATTTTCGAGGATGCAAAAGTGTGTACAGTGTAATGGTGAATATTTTAAGAAAATGTAAGTGTTAAATTAATTTTAAGTATGTAAGTTATTTCACATCTCTATATTTTCGTAGTGACTCTCGTATCTACTCCACAACTGTATATAGCAGTTACAAGGGCGTACATAATCTTGTAGCAGCAACGTATCCTCGTACCTATTGACTTCTTTATATATTTTGATTTCATCAGTGTATAGGAAACATTTTTATCTTTTAATTTTGATCAGAAGGTCGTCTAAATAATATTTAGAAGTTTGTACATACTTATATATTACATATTGTTTCCTATTACTATGATACGAGGCCACAAGATCTAATATTTGACTAAACATCCCTTGATATGTTTTATGCCTTTGGTAGAAAGTTTTTGTAATAAGATGTCATGGATTATTTTATCAAACGATTTAGCAATATATATGTAGTATCCACCTGTATTTTGCTTTGAAATGCATCATATATATCCTAGTCAATGTTGATCTATCCGGGTAGAAACCATGTTGGTTTTCAGACACAAAACATTTGATACGATTAAAAATACACATATATATTGTTTTTCTAATATTATCGCAGGTGCACATATTATGATTACTGGTCTATAATTTTCTACCCTATTTTCTTCTTCCGACTTAAAAATTGGACAAGATCTTGTAATTTTCCAGATACTGGGAAATAATTGAATCTTCAGGATTCATAAAGGATACCACAGTACTTCAGAAGAAGCATTAAGTACATATAGTAGTTAATTATCAGGCCCACTCGCCCTTTTGTGATAAAAGTTTTCTATTGCTGATTTATATTTATTTAACTTTATTGAATGTAACACTAAATAATTATTTACGTGCATTTTGAAAGATTTGCACACGTTGTGATATCTTTGTTCTCAGAATATACTGATCTAAAATATGTTGCAAAAACCATTAGCAATATTTATAACATCACAAAATTCTTATTATTTAATACCACTGGTTTATTTATTGAAGATGACCTTTCTTTTTTATTTTTAATAAACTTACAGAATGCATTTTCATCCCCTATAATATTATCTTCCATTTCCCTTACATACTCTTTATATACTGTATTCAGCATTATTTCTAATCGTTTCGATATTCTTGTAATTTTCTAGATACTACATATACAATGTTGTAGGAATACACAACAATGTTGTATACTACAATGCTGTAGGAATATACAACATTGTTTTATATTCAGATTATTTTTGTTTTCGATAGTATTCCTTTACGTAATCGTGTCTAGTATATCCTTATTAAGCCATTAGGGAAACTTTTTACTTGAGTTCGTTTCCCTTTTGGATACGGTTGTGCTAAAAGTTTATTTTATTACTTCATTAAACTGCTCTACAGCTTCATCTACATTATCAATTCTCTCCAGAAATGACCCATCCGTTTCACGGAATATTTTTTTTTTAAATCCACCTTTTTAAAGTTATACCTGTACTCTGAACTATTTTTTGTTTACTCGCAATCATTATTTCCATGAAGGTTTACTTCGACTCTTAATGGATAATGATGTTCATGTGATCGAACTATTGGTGAGTCGTCTTCAGTTACTAAAATATTTTGTCTTAGATTTGTTAAAATTAAACCCAAAGTTCTTCCATTTTTGTTCCTAACATTATTAACCGATCTTAAATTATAAAAAATCATAAAATTATCAAGTCTTCTCTAACTTGGTTCTTTAAGCTATAGATTGCATTCGGCACTAGTAATTAAAGGAAGATTAAAATCACCTGTTATAATAAAACTGCTATTACATTATTTTCGAATGTTTTTTTTTTAAATAATATATTCCTCTACCTTAGATCCTGGAGTACAATACACATTAACAATATAATAGTATCTTGTTTGAAAATTCACCAGTACACAAAGATTTTCTAATTGCAATTAGAATACTTCCTCCTCTCTGTTTAGCACCTCCATTCCGTCTATACACTGTATAGTTATTATTAAGTAGTTCGCCATCAAAAACACTATTATTTAACAATGCTTTTGTTACCAATATAATATCATACTCATTCAAGGACGTATTAGCAAAAAAAAACAGTTCATTTCGTCCTAATTCCCTTACATTCTGAAAATAAATTCTGACTTCATTTGTTTCATACATTTAATACAACCTCTCAATATCTGCAATTGCTTTTATTACAATTACATTATTATCATTTTGATTTTTTTCCTTAATTTAATTGATCCAGCATGATTCACTCACAAATATGCAAAATTCGTTTCACATTTTAATTTCCTAGCTTGGCCAAACAAATTATTGCGGTAAAGAGTAAGGCTATAATTTATATACATCACTTCATTGGATGAAAAACCCAAATTCCTTGCATTTAAACATAGATTTCTTTTTACCTTTCTCCTTTGCATGAGCCTGTCTTTATCCGTGCGCTTCAAAAACCTTACAATAGTTCCCTCTGTTCTCTTCTTTGGAAATTTTTAACCCATGACACACGTCGATCATTTCGTTCATGATTTCAATGTCCAAGGCCCTACCAATGGTTTTTACGGGTTCACACACATCTTCATTAGCCCTTTCAGGTACCCCGTATATTTTCGCTGTATTTCTTCTGCCGTATTAATCTAATTCTACAAGTCTCACCTGTGTGTCTTTCAACTGTTTTTTCAGTTGTAAATTTTCTTTCTTCAATGCATCTATTTCTTCCACGCATTTTTTAAAAATTGTTTCAGATTGTTTTTTTTTTATTATTATTATTAAATTAGCACTCTCGTCTATTTTCATGTTCAACGTCCAATGATTTTCCTAAATCTCGTTCACTTTCATAGTTTACTTTCTTGAATTCTGTAAGAACATTGCTTAACATTTGCGTGGAAGAAATAGATGTAATGATGAACACGCTGTTGAAGGAGATGATTCGCTGTAAGTACGTCTCTTTTTCGCGCAACTTTTACATCACAATGTTTTATTTTCCGATCTCATAAACTCAACACCCTCATCTTTGAGTACATTTTATGTGTCAACTTAGACAGTAACCGGAGAAATTAAGACAGTAACCATACTCAATTTTAGATGTTACATCCTATCTAGATATGATTTTCATTCACTCTCCACACGAACTCTTTATTTCATCGGAGGGTCGCGGTGGCTCAGTGGTAGAACGTTCACATCTGGTGCTTGGGGTCCCTGATTCGATCCCAGCCCCCGCCAAATGAACTTTGTGGTGGGCAAACACCGTGTGCGTGGGTTTTCTCGGGGTTCTCAAGTTTTCTCCCACTTTCTTCATTCCACCATTTCATTCATTACTCATCATCACCGTCTCCTTTAGCCTAACCGGCATAACCGTGGGACGTAAAACTCAAAGATTTCATTTCATTTTTTTTTTCTTATTTCATCGGTATAAACAGTTTTGATTGTACCCCGTACTGAAGTAAAAAATAAAGTTGATAGCACTGACAGAATCGTTCGTCCTTTGTGTTTGTTTACATTGCACCATTCAGGTTCGACTATCGAATTCTAAGTTTATTATTTTTTCTTGAGTGTTACTAATATAACGTATTATATAAATATAATTACTATTACTTACCAAGTTCTGTGCATCCTATATTGAGTTTGGCGAAGTTCTGCGCCAAACTCAATCACTTCATAACGGAACACAATTCACCACTGCTTTACTCTTTCATAGCAGAGTTGCCGTTATCGCTTCCTGTGACTTGTTTAACTGAAATTAAATGAAAATAGGCAACTAAAAGTTCATTGGAACAAAAGAATCTACAAAGTGACTCATAACATAATTAACACCTGAAAGTTTGTTTTTCATCTCATCATAGCATGTAGAGAAATTCTGTCCATTATTACTAGAGAAAAAAATCTGATTTGTCTTAAAAGTCTTCATTTCCACTTAACTCAGCATCAGAGTTCAATTTAGTCTTCTTTCCGAGTACTAATATGCTTCATCACCAGTGACGAAGGGTGATAGTCCGAAGAGGGTAGCCCCAATGCTATAATAATACTAATAACAATATAACCCGGATTACTTATATCATCTTGGAAAGCAATTCCAAGTGTCATTTTCTCCTCTCATCAAATATGTCTTACTTTCTTCCTGAAATCCGTATCCGTGGCTAATACCCTTAAGGGTTCATTTCTATAGCGATTGAAGCTAGCGCACTAACTTCGTCGTTATTCATTGTATTCCTCCGAAATGTTTTAATTCTATTCAGGGCACCCATGCTTCTCTCACATGATGCTGTAATAACTAGAATACTTAAGCGCATATGTATCAAGCGAAGACATTCTGTGTACACTTCTTGCAGGCCGTTCGATGTGATGCATTGAAGTAAATTAATAGATCTAAGATATTTATTTTCATCGTAGATGTTTACTTTTGACTGTCAGCTCATACCGCAGCTGATTACTGTCGAAAACGGGATACAGTTTAAGAAGATTCTCAAGTTTTCCTAAGAAAATAACTTTTATAATCCTGAAAATGTTCACAATCAAGTAGTTCTACAAATTTCAAAGAGAATAAGTCACGGAAATTCGTTTCCATCTGAACATCCAAAATTTCGTAAAAGAGTACTTTTAAGCTTTGGTTTTACTTATTGCCGTATTACAACGGACTAACATCTTAACAATTCTTGCAGTTTCTTTGTTGAACATAGACAACGTTTGCATGTTTCCTTTGTAGCATAGCGTGACATTGGAAGTATATTTCCTTTTGCAATACTTGATGCTATTGTTATTGGGGTTAGCCTAAAGATACTTTATTATTGTTGCAATCGGCCGTCGACTCGGAGATTCCAATCCAGTAATCAGGGAGTTTGCCAAGAGAAAGTTAGCGGGACAGTCGAACTAATTCGTATTTACATCTATTAAAGTAGGGTTTGTCTTTGAGTACTACGAGTCTGAGACATAGTCACCTCTAGACTAAAAAACTCAGACAAATTGAGTTCAACTCGACTTAAGTAAAACAAGGAGACACTGGCGCAAATCCCGGAGGGGATAAGGGGGACATGTCCTCTCCAATCTTGGAACTGGGGGAGACTATCCTCCCATAATCCGATTTGAAATGTGTTTCTCCGGGGAAAAAATTGATGATTTTCGTCCGATTGCCACAAAGAAAAGTGAGATGTAATTGATATCCCCCCAGAATAAGCCTCAAATCTGCCCGCTTCCCAATGTTGAAGACAACTCTGCTCCCTGATCCTCCACAGGATTGTTTTTCAACTTCACAAATATTTTGAGCATTACTTAACAAAAAAAGTCTTACTTGTCCCCCCCCCCCCAATGTTGAAGATAGATTTGCGTCGCTGCAAGGATGCAATCTGTACCAGACAGAAGGAGGACATCGCAGAGTATAGCAGAGTCATGGAAAGTCAACAGGTACCGTGATCCTTAGTGTTTATTCTCTCCAACCCCTTTTCCCAACCAACTCTCACATCAATATTTCTAAAACTTTTACTTTAATTTCTTCATGTTTTCGGACGGTCATCGCCCAATCCCAAAAGTACTAGTTCTAAATCTGAGAAACATCTCAAGTATTATAATTAGCATAGCAGCTTTACTGACACTTAAATTCAATATTAGCACCCGTAAAACTACTTACACCTGGATTTACCATTAAGAAATTTTACTTTATTGTGAGTAATAGGCTACCGGAAATATAAACGTAAGTAATGATTATGTTAAGAAGAAATCTGAAACAAATAGTTGAACTAAGAAATATTATTCGGTTAAATTAAGTGAATAGATCACAGGACCCCATCAAGGATAAAATACTGGAACTACTGCTAACCAATGTGGAAAATAATTAAATAATATTTGAAATTCCATCGTTAACAAAAATGGACCATCTTCAGCCACCTTTTCTATCTGAATGGAAAATAACAAAAATGATAATAAATTAAGTAACACCTCAAATCAAACCTATATTTATGATTTTAAAAACGCAGATTTTCCAAGGTATGTATGAAATTAAGGAAATTGACCTTTTTTATACAGGGAGTAGTGATATTAATGTAACGACTAATAAATCGTGTTCATAAAAATAATATCATAGTTAAATTAATATTTTGTCGCTTTGGATAATGGTATTTAAATGAAATTGGTCACATTTGAAAGAATAACTCAAATATTTGTTGAAAGAATAACTCAACAATGGACAAGGACAACAATGACAATAATGGACGGGATCAAACACAGAAAAAGTAAATTCACTCATGTTTATTTCGTGATTAGTCGATATGAGTTCATTGTTGGATATTTAGCAGCAGTTGCTGTTTATACTGGAGGTCACTTGGGAAGATTTATATTTCTGTACTATTATGCCGTAATGGGCTAACGTGAAAGAGACTCTCCTAAAGTGAATGTCTTTTGTGTTGTACCGAAACGTCAAGTGTATGGCCCTTTTTTTTCTTTTCAGAGGCCACTGTCACAGGTCCAGCTTATCTTGACATGTTCACTAATTGGTTATTTCCACAATTTGGAAGAAGACGATTTAATTTTCCAACAAGTTGGAGCACCTCTTCACTGGCATTTATATCTTCAGAAACATCTGAATGAGCGGCTTCCAGGAAGATGGATTGGACGTGAGGGAAATGACGATAATGTCTTCTACAAATAGCCACCGAGGTCGCCTGACTTGACGGTCAGTGACTTGGAGTTAAAAGATTGTATCTATGTACCGACCTTGTCTCAAAACCTGCAAGAAGTGCAAGTTTGTAGCAGTGCTACCATCCAGTTCATTTCATCAGATACGTTGGAGTGTGTGTGGCGTGAACGGGAATATCTTCTTGATATCTGCATCGTCAATCGTGGGGCCCACATTCAATGTCTCTGAGGTATAGAAAAAAATATTTGAGTTTTTCTTTCAAATATGACAAATTTCATTTTAATAGATTATATCCAAAGTGACGTAATATCTCTTTAAACTATGATAGTATTTTTATGGGCACGCTGAATAATATACAACCATATATACGATGTACTAGAGAATTGTGTACCTAAGAAACCAATTACCAATAGGTCTAACTACAAAGGTCTCTGGATGAACAAGAAAGTGAAAACATTAATTAATTCTTCTTTTTAAAAAAAAATATTTTGTCAAAGCAAGACAAACGAAAAATAATACATGGTATCAAAGATATTCAGAATTACGGGAAATTGCCAGAAAGAAATATTTTGAGACGAGAAAATCGTATTATTTGAGTCTGGAAAACAGTATTTTCAATAACAATATGTATTTCTAGAAAAATATTTAAAAATTTAGTTGCTAAGCTAATACTAACTGAAATGAAATATAATGACAAATCAGTTACAGAATAAAAAATGATGTTGCGGAACATTATTGAAAGATGTTTTAGCAATTTTTCTTATTTAGAATAAAGTTATTATACAAATAGCCAGAAATTGAATTCTCCATCGCTCATTAGAAACAATGACGTAATAGATATATCCAATATCACTGAATCCAATGTAGTTCAAGCAATTAAAGTGATTAAGGGAAGCACTACTCCTGGTCCTGACAATATCCCTTCATTGTATAGTTAAAGCCTGTAGCACCGAATTGTCAACTGTTCTAACAAATATTTTAATGCATCCCTGAGGACTGATGATTTTCCTTGTACATTCTACCCGTACACAAAACAGGTGATCCTAGAAATACAAAAAATATAGGCCAATAACATTTGTCAATGCATTTTGCAAGGTATTTGAAATTATAATACACAATCATTTATTACGTTAATGTAAAACATAACTAAGTGAGTTTCAGTGCGGGTTTTATAATGGGAAATTGATTGTAACAAGTCTTGTACATTTGACCGATTTTGCATATTTAAGACTCAAGGGTAGATTACAGGCAGACGCTGAATATATAGATATGTTAAATCCTTTTGATTTTATAGAGAATGAACTTTTTATTGATGAATTAACAAACATAGGCCTATCTCCTTTGTACATTGTTTGTTTGTGAGTTACATAGCAAAAGAGAATTTTGAGTAAAAATTGATCAAATAGCCTCTAGTCGTGGCTGTGTAGAATGGTATACCTCAGGGATCTCCTTTAAGTCCCCTTCTTTTTTCCCTATTTATTAATGATTTGCCTGAAAAAATTAAATACTCAAATATCTTATTACACCGATGATTTAAAATTATTTAGACTAGTAAATAGTGAGCATGATAAAGATAATGTTAAGGTAAGATTAAGAAAGATTAAGATAATGTTAGTACATGGTGTAAAAATAACTTATTAAATATAAATTGTGAGAAAACTATATATATATCAAATACGAACAAAACACATTACTACATGAACAAATATGTAGTTAATGGAGTAACATGGCATAATGGAGTAAGTGAACAAATGTAAAGATTTGAATATAGTGTTTGATAGAAATATGAAATTTAGCTATCATCTTAATGACATAGTCCAAGTAACTAGAAGAATAATAGGGTTCATTTTGGCCTGAGTTTAAAAATGTCAGATCATATGTATACTTATACAAGATATTTGCAAGATCTAGACTAGAGTTTGATGTAGTTATTTGGAATAATATGTGTACAACATTGCCAAACAAAATTGAGTCAATCCAAAAACGTGTTACCAGGTTACTTCGTCGTAAAATGAACATAGTTATGAATACTGGAACAAATTTTGGGGATTAACGACCAGAGATGGGTCAAGTGGGTCCAAATTTGTGAGTGAGTCAATGGGTCGTATGTCAACAGGACGTGGCCCACTACAATTCACCACCCACCGTGACCCACTCTGATCCACTGACCTACAAGGTGTGTGACAAACGTAATTAAGCTGGCAACACTGCGGGCGATCTGGCAACGTTGTGTCTACCGGCCTGTGACAGAACGGTTTGCTTATCCCTTCCACTTCCTCAATCCGAATTACAACTCCGTACAGCCAACACATTATTTTTGATAGACCCATCAGCGAAGTGTGTTACAGAAATGGAGCATCGGAATTTAGAGCAACGTTGTGTAATAAAGTTTTGTGTTAAACTTAGTGAATCCGCAAGTGTGACTTTTGAAAAGTTAAAACAGGTCTACGGGGAACATTGCTGATCAAAAGCACAAGTTTTCCGGTGGCATAAATCATTTTTGGAAGTCCGAGAACACGTTGAAGATTAACCTCGCTCAGAGAGATCTTCAACTTGAAAAAGTGACGAAAACGTTGAATGTGTGAGGGCTCCTGTGAGATCCGACCGTCGTTTAACAATAAGGATGATGAGTGAGCAGTTAAATTTAAACACTTTCACCGTACATCAAATTTTGACAGAGGATTTGAATATGCGAAATATTTGGGTCAAAATGGTGCCGAAAAACCTCACAACTGAACAGAAGGACAATCGAAAAAACGTGTTCGTTGATCTTGAGAGGATTGCCAATAACCAAGAATTCTTCAATTGTGTGATCACAGGGCATGAATCCTTGATATTTGAGTACGATCCTGAAATAAAGCGGCAAAGCGAAGAGTGGCACACTCCGTCATCTCCTCGGCCGAAGAAATGTCGAATGAGCAAATCAAAGATCAAGGCGATGCTGATTTGTTTTTTGACAGTAAGGGTATCGTGCATAAAGAATTTGTTCCACCAGTACAAACTGTCTACCAAGTATTTTATAAAAGTGTCCTTGAAAGACTCAGGAAAAGAGTGATTCATGTGAGACTAGACATTGCAGACAAGTGGATGCTTCATCATGATAATGCCCCGTGTCACACAGCCATTTCCATTAGTGAATTTTTGACTTCAAAACGCATGACTGTTGTTCCTCAACGCGCCTATTCAACTGATTTGAGTCCTTGTGACATTTTCCTTTTCCCGAAATTGAAACGTCCTAAAAGAACGTCATTTTGAAACTCTGGAGAACATTCAAATGATTGTGACCGACAAGTTAAAAGCCATACCAGTTGAAGACTTTCAGCAGCGTTGCTACCGAGAGCTGGATCAATGACTCCGCCGGTGTATAGCTGCCCAAGAAACTACTTTGAAGGGGATAACATTGTTGTTTGAAAAACATAAAAACTTTAGATAGTACAAAATCAGTCTCATTACTTATGTAACACACCTCGTACTCTGACCACCAACCAACCATGACCCACTCTGTCCCACAGACCCACCTTCCACTGCTCAGTGCATTGTAGACAACATCTTCTTAACACTGGCGAATTTGTCTACGTTTTACTTTCAAGGCCTCCATATTTCTTCCTTTTTCATTAGTTTCTGTTTACTTATCTGAGATGAGTATATGTTAGTGAAAAAATAACGTCAGGAATTTTTGGATATTGATAATTGGTAATTGTGATATTATCAATAGGATTTAATACTTGGCTTTCGATACACAGCCTGTGTATTTTCAGAGGAGCTAACTACTGGAAAAATATTTTTGAATCACCTGTAATGTGTGAATTATTATTAAAAACCAGGGGCCTTATGCAGATTCTTTCTGACGCATGATTAGTGCCATACTGAAGAGTTCTACTAACATACCGTATTTACTTGTGTAATTTTCGCACTTTCTTTAGACGAAAATGTTGTTTTGAAACAAGGGTGCGTAAATTATGCGGGGAAAAAAAATAGCCACATCAGTGAACATCATCTAATTTTTCCCCAGTCAAAATAACACGAAAATACCGGTACACATTTTCTTTGTAGCGAGAATTGACAACAAACAACTAACTCTAAATTTGTAGAAAAATAACATTAAAAAATTGATTAAGAAGTCGTGTGGTTTCTTAACTTACAAAACACTGTCATCGTCACTGCTATTGGCCTCATCCTCCGTTGTTACATTATCATCATCTGCGAGTCGGTCTTCAAAGCATGCATCACCTTCGGAACCATCAAGAGCATTGGATATCCCTGTCTTCTTGAAACTTTTCTCAATAATTTCGGGTGAAATTGATCTCCAAGCACTCAGGATCCACTCACACATCACAATCAATGCTGGTCGTTTAATCTTCTCACCTGGTGTGTACTCGTGTGTGTTTTCGGCCATCCATCTCGAATACAGCTGTCGTACATGACCCTTGAAAGGTTTGTTGACTGAAACATCAAGGGGCTGCAACATTGATGTCAATCCACCAGGAATCACAGCCATGTCTGTTTTCGCTTCTTCAAGGCGGGACTTTAATGGGTCAATAAGATGGCCCCGGAAAGTATCCAGCACAAGAAGGGACTTTGGGCGAAGCAGTGAACCTGGTCGACGTTTCCAGACTTTTTCGACCCAATCCAACATGAGTTCGCTAGTCATCCACCCTTTCTCCTGTGCCAACACATGTATACCAGCAGGGAACTTTAACCCTTTAGGTAAAGTTTTCCTTCGAAAAATCACATATGGCGGTGATTTACTTCCGTCAGCAGTAATAGCTAACATCACAGTGCACCGCTGTTTTTCAGCACCTGATGCTATTATCGGTACACTTGATGCTCCCTTCTCTTCTATTGTCGTATTACTCTGCATGTCGAAGTATATGGGTGTCTGATCTGCATTGCCAATTTGAGATAACAGATATCCATTCCGTTGACGTAGTCGAATGATTTCTGGAAGAATGCTATTTCACAAAAAGTTTCCGCGTGCACAAATTACGGGAGGAAAATAAAATATACAGAAAATGCCCTTCAAAATTGGGATGCGAAAATTATGCGAGGGCGAAAATTACGCGCGTATTTACGGTATGTTTCATGCAATAGTCAGGCCTTTAGTATGATGCTAATCATGTGTCAATGTGACTCTGCATAAGGCGGCATATGTTTAGGCATTGAAAACCTGGAAAATAGTCAGGCAAATAAGCACTTAAAATTTAAAAAATATGCACTAAAATGTAACTTGAAATAATGAAGATAAATACTCAATACAATTAAAAATTAGATTCGTCATAGATAATGTTCAAAGAATATAGAAGCATACCTGTTTCTTAATATCTTCTTTTACTGTATATATAAAAGCGAAGCTTGATATGCATTCCATATATATACCACGTGCTTGTGTTCACAAATACCTAATATATATGTGTGTGTTACTTATATATTATATAAATTATGTATTTTCCCAATGGAGGCTTATTTTGAAGAAAAAGCATAAAATAGGCAACATTAGGTACTAAAGCAATTGTTTAGGCAGTAAGAAGCAAAATAGGCAAAATGCAATTGCCTTAATTGGAAATTATAACATCCCATATGAACTTTAAAACGTTATTTTTGATCATATCTTTAATATTAAAGAATAGGCATTTTGCCTAACATCCGGTTTCAAAATTATATAAAAAAATGAATGTAACTATGTGTGCCTGATCATCACGGGCAAATTGCAAAGTCAAATGAAATGACATTTCTTTTATAGTTAGGACCCAATCCCAACAGGGATATCACCATAATGCATATCTTAAGGAGGAGTGGGGGTTCGAATTTTTGCGAAAAATTTAATATCTGTCAAGCCGTCCAACTCAGGGAGCTGAAATCCAGTATTTTAACTCTTTATTAAAAATAAACAGAATGTGTCCTAGCATCTTTCTCAAATGCTTTTTTATGGAAGAGCACTTTCTATATATGGGAAATTGGTAGTGGTTTGATTTGTAAATATAATCGAAAACTATCGATATTATTTGGGAAACAAATTGAGAAGTATTAAATACAGTGCTTCACATTATATAGTCATTCCTTTGTATTATAATAATTGCTGAAGGTTGTGTTTATTATATGGAGTGATCAGAGCACGAGACAATCGTCATAAACTTGTAAGAAAAAAAGACATAAAATTTGTACTGTAAGCTTAATTACATGGAAATTTTAAGTTTGTATTTATGCTTAATTATATTTTAAAATTTTACACTTTTCTCCCCTCTACATTGACCTATCTTACCTTGATTTTTTACTTTCAAATGTCATCCTATTTTCCACTGGAAAGTATCTGTAATTTAACAAGGAATTTCAATTTTGTTATCATATATAATTATAATTATATATGATAACAAAATTGAAATTCATCGTAATATTGTCCATGACAAACACTTTACAATTTTATATCGCAAAGGCCAGATACACTGGTATTGCAACAGAGTGATGCTTGAGCGATTGACCATAGAAATTCAAACACCGATTACTGATAATTTTACAGCCTTGTAAAGTCTTTAGTTAGTGAAGAGGAGGGAGTGAATCATGGGTCAGAGTTGATGATGATTCGTTTTGATGAATCAGAGTTGGTCAATGGGTGGTGGATGAGTGAATCGTGGGTGAAGTTTTCATTGACCCACGCTATCTCTGTTAATGTCATTAAGTGACGGAAGAAAACTTATTGAAAGTTATTTTATTCAGAAAATACTAGACAATAGATACCATAGTGAATACTGTTTACTTAATATAAGGGTGTCAATGTATAATATAAGAAATGGATTAACATCTTAAATCTGTAATTTTAAGAATGGTCAATTCTTCTAATCTACTTTGAAACATCCATTTTTATCGGTACGAAAGAATAAATTACAGCTTTAAAAATATTATTTGTAGTATTCTTGACGATGTATTTATTTTGAAACTAAAAATATTTTGTATTAATTAAACAAGAAATATTGTTTAATCCAATACTTTTTATTTTATCATTATTTTTTTATTATTTCAGTAGATAGTTTTCATCGTATGTAATATTTGTTTATTTGTGTCTGATATGATGCTGTATTTTTGCCATTAGGTTGTTCACGGCACATTGGTTGATTCGTAGCTTAGCGTTCCGTTCAGCACTGAGAATATATGAGACATGGCCCTACAGCTTAACGTGGATTCGAATCACATGAGTTCCCACCGTGAATTACCTGGAAGCCAAGGTGCGTGCGCTATCAATATAGCTACGATAGAGTTCTATAGTATAGCAGTAGTAGTTGAGTGTCCTTTGTTTTGCACATCAACTATATGAATTTATAATATTTTGTAAAGTAAATAACAATACAGTAGATTAAAAATGATGGAACTTTTTTTTTTCGAAAGAATATATCTTCAAATGAGGTGCGTCATTTATGCCCTCGTATACACTAGTTCTGTGTCTGGTGCAAAACTGATAATTTACATTACGGCAATTCAAAGACATTTCTTTTATGTTTCAATTTACAGGATGATCCCGGCTCACCCACTATATGTTTTACGGTTATTAAATTGTAGATCATTTTTCAAGTTTTCTACATTTTAGAGTATAACTTCATTACCTATAATGAACTCACTGTAACTCTCTCCAACAGTTGCGTAGACAAGATTATTTGCGTTGCCACCTTATAGATACGCTGTAGAAAACAGGTAAAGGAACAGGACAGCTGACATATTGGTCTGTTGGTTCTCAGGTTGATTTGTAGTGTAAAAGACTAACCTGCTCACTCAAACGGAAAAGTAAACGAATGCCATTAATTTACGAATCAAAAGTATATATTAACTCAAAATATCAATGGGCATTGAAGGAGAATTTAGCAATGTAAAGACGTCTTCACAGAAATCTAGTTTCATCAGAGGTTCTCCAAGATATCACGTGACTATTTCCTTTATTGCCTACAACTAACAAAAGAAAACTTAGTGGCAAGGGGTGAGGTTTTCGGGTAGTATAGATATTTCATTCCATTGATTAACGCTTAACATAAAGAGTGACCAAATTTTTACTAATTTTGTAAATAAAGATTCATTGTATACGTGCAAACGGATTGTGGAAGTATATTACCGATGTATGAAAAGATCAGAATGTTAATTAGAACGTTAGCCAAAGTTCGATATCAAGTAGGCAATTTTAAAAATAATAAGCAAGAACTACATAAAGTAAATAAGTTTCATATCCCACACACACTGATATCTAACGAAGTGAGTTATTTCTTCTTTAAAAACGAAGTACTAGTATATTGTTAACTGGACTTGTGTTAACGATTTTGATAATTAAAATAAAAACTTGCTTTTAAATATAGTTCATTCTAATTAATGATGAAATAGGTAGATTAATCATGAAACCTAACACTCTCAGGATAAAATTGAACGTGTTAGACAATCTCGTTCATTTCAATTTTGCATACAAAATCCGATACTTCATTTGAGAGCAACGTTTTAATTCGAGTTTTAAAGAACATACATGGCTGTCGTGGTAAATTTTGATTTGATTAAGAAATGAAAAGAGTTCAGAATAGCTTATATGAGTGAACAAATTCTCTTTTACAGTAACATATAAGTGGTTTAGGGGAACAGTAATATTCTTCTTTATCCATTGCAAATTCCTTTTATTTAATGTAAACATAGTAATTACCCCTAGCTCTTTTAACTACGTTTAAAAAAATATGCACTGAGAGGATAAAATGTCAAAAGAGAATGGAGATTAAGATTAATTACATTATGATTGAAAGCTGAAAGAAAATTAAATAACAATCTCGAAGACGACTCAATATAAATTTAGACATTTATTGAGACAGTCATTTAAACATATATCTATTTAATATAACCATTACAATTAACTGTTTTTATGCTGCGAAAACAATATTAACGTCTGCCTGATGTTTCTATGGCAACGGATCGAAAATCATCTACAAATGTTTGAGCAAATATTAGCAAGGATGAGAAAATGTTTTATATGTTATTTATGTGTGTCTGTGTGTGCATGTCTGTGTGTCTAGGTGTGTGTGTGTGTGAATGTATGTGAATGTATGTGAACAGAATTGTTCTCTCACTTCATAATAAAATGGAATTAATTTGTTCTTCCAAATGACATTAATTAATCAATCTCTGATCATAGTATAATGAGTTGAAATACGGAACATCATGGATATAACAATACTTATTTCCTTTCTTGGAAGTTCATTCAATAAAGAGCTAATTCTCGATGTTTCTTTTCTTTCAGAAACACCAAAGAATTCTAAAGACAGCATCATAAAAGAATTTTCTCAACACTTTGTGGCAGTAATATGTGCAGTAAAAGAATTGTTCAATTTCTGAAACACGGGAGAAATGCTTATTGTCTTTGCTGTACAATGTCACAAGAGTTTTCGTTGTTTCTTTGGTAATTATTAGTCAATATTCTCCATATCTTTAGCCAGTGGCACAAATTTTGCATTATTCGGTCCGAGAGAGCTAACATAATTACATAATATTCTCCTATCGAGTCCTAAGCTTACACCTTGACAAGTTAATTGTGCGTTCCTCCTTAAACAAATTAAAATGAAAATGCAATCTTTTTTAGTTTAACGTCCTATGATTATGTCCTTTAGGCTAAGGGAAACGAATTTTAAACAAATTGAGACGAATACTTCTGGCGAAAAATATTTATCACTTTGTGGAATGCTATATTAGATGTAGTTCTACAGTTTAGCATGGAATCGAATCATATGAGCTTCAACCAGAAATCAAACTCGGATCCTCCGCTGTAAAGATGCATACGGTAACCACACAGAAACAAGGAATATTTCATTTACTGGTTAGTGGTGTGCCCAGGAAAACATCATAGGAGACTAATAACACTGTGCAACAAATTTAAATTTTTTTCTGTCCTTCAAATGAAATTATGTGATTTTAACTAAATGATAGGTGCTGAATTCATTGGCGGAAACCAAAATGTTCCATCACATCACGTTTTTTGTTGGGCAGACCGCAACACATACGAAATGTATATATTTACGTATATTTAATATCTAAGATAGGCTGGGAAGTCGTATTATACTAAGATTAAATTTTGTTGACATACTCTTTAAAATACTTTCTTTAGTCGCTTACACTTGTAGACATTTTCTGAAATCTCTCTGACGATCGACCAGCAATATTCAGCAAGATACTTTCAGTCAATTTTCCACTGTAACGTTTTTCAAAAATGACAATGTCTTGATGAAACCGTTCTCTGTGTTTATCGCTTACTACGCTGAAGTTTTGAGAGGAAAAGTCAACTTGTGATTGCAAAATGTGTAATGTTAATGATATGTTGCAGCCCATGAGTTGAAAACTCTGCATCGTGTCACTAGTAATAGCTTCATAATGTTTAGCTTTCACATTTCCAAGAAATCCTGGACATACCGGTTTAAATTACATTCAAACCAATTTCAGAGAGTTTAGTTTCAAAGTCTTCATCCTACATGACTAACAAATCATGTACTAACAAATCTGTGGACTAACAAATACTCATCCTTAAGTTCGGGGATTTCTCCTTAAGGTGCGTGAAAGCAATACCTTCTCTATCTAGTGTTTTAACAAAAATTGTCATCAACCCAAGTTTGATATGTGATAGTGGCAAAAATTCATCTTGAAGGTTCACAATTGGTTTACAAGATATGTTCCTGGTGCCAGGAATGAAATCTTGTCTTTGAGACCAGTATTTAAGGACGTAGTGGTTTACTTTGTCACGGCTGTCTCACTCATAAAAAGACAACACTACTTGAGTATCCTTGTTGCATTCCTTTGAGAATACCAATAACTTTCAAGTCCCTCCACACATGTCATTTGATTTTTTTATATTCAATGAAGTCCAATATTGCACATATAACTTCCTATGTTGCACATATAATTACGTCGTTTGTATGAGCCGTGTATGCTATAGAAACAAATGGATTAACATTTCCAATGTGGGGAAGTACTGCCTTCAAACTTAGTTTCGAGTTGTCAATAGGTGCCACTCGGTGGGATTATGTTCATGGCTCAAAGACTGAAATAAGTCTTCAAAATCTTTGCAATAAACAATGCCTCTGTTTTCAACAAACTAAGTCCTCAAAATGACTTTGTGTTTTTATAAACAAACTGATTTTAATATCTTGAGCTAAGAGACTCCAACCTTGAAACCCGGAGCCCAACACTTCCGCTTTTCTTTTAGGAAGATTTAAGTCTCGTATAAGATGGTTAAGCTGTTCTTGTGTGATCAAGTAAGGTGACGTTGATGGGATGCAGATGCGTGAAAGTCTACACTTTCCCCGTTACTTGGAATGTCTGAGGTATCATCTTCGAGCTTTAGGTACTCCAAGATCTTCACTATGGGAAACTGGTCCAATAGCAGACTTTAAATTAGGGGACGATTCTGATGTTTAGAGGAAAAGTTCTTTTATATCTGTCAATCAAAAGTAACTGTCAGTTCGCACCAAATCATTGGAACAGCAAATTTTATAGGACTACGTTTTTCTTGTAGCCAGTTTCTCAAATTCCTGGAACACGTAGTGCAACATATGTGCGGAGTCCAAGACTTACCCTAGTCTCCAACCTTATAGCTAAAGTACAGTTCATAAGAATTTTTAACTAAAGGTGTACAATTACTCAACATTTTCTTGAAACCCAGATGCACAGCACACACTACTACAAAAGTACACAACGCGGAAAATCCGATCACTCCATAGGACACACCACTCAGCAAATAACAATACAATTGAACAAAAAAATTACTCAAATGCTAGAACATATGATAGCAGATATAGGCAACACAAAACTGAGCTCGTTTATTATTAGATATTAATAGGCTACTGCCTCAAAATGAAGATAAAAAGTGAGGGGAAATATGAGAAACTAGTGCTTCCTATTTTAACACAGAAAAAGACTCGTATGTGGTAGGAGAAAATTGGAGCATGAGCAGAACCCCTCTTTAAACAGCGTAGTTTTTCTGTAAAGAAGAAAAATTGTCGCTTGGATGATTTTTAAATGAGAGTATATTTTAAGGTATACTACATATGCAACAATTTTTATCTTCAGCACATTTTTGACCTCTCTGCTGGTCTAGTAGGTAGCACGCGCGCTTTCGGTGCATGGGATCTCGGGTTTAATTCCCGGTAGGTTAACATTGAAAGACACGATGGCTTGGATTCAACCTTAAACTGTAGGATCACGTCTCATATAGGCTCACTGCTGAAAAATACGCTAAATTTCAATTACCAAACCAATCATTAATCATATTTCATCAATGCCCCTAAAAATACGGTATTTCACAGAACAAAATTTCAAACTTTTCAACTTTTCACAAAATTGGTATGTGATACACAAAAAGTAATTACAGATTCGATTCTCTCATGTAAGAATACATAAGAAAAGCATATTTTCTTGTAAAGGACAGATTTCGTGTTGTACAGTGTAATTACCATAACTAACCGAAAATGAAATGAAATCTGTGAGTTTTACGTCCCACGGTTATGCCGGTTAGGCTAAAGGAGACGGTGATGATGAGTAATGAATGAAATGGTGGAATGAAGAAAGTGGGAGGAAACGGGAGAACCCCGAGAAAACCCACGCACACGGTGTTTGTCCACCACAAAGTTCACTTGGCGGGGGCTGGGATCGAACCCGAGACCCCAAGCACCAGAGGTGAACGCTCTACCATTGAGCCACCGCGGCCCCCATAACTAACCGAGTACGCACAAACAAACGCACTGTGTACTTGTCATACCGATGCAGTGTATATCCTGATAAGAAATGATTGAGTACGTTGGATGTGCTTCCTAAAAGGAAACAATAGTGATCTGAAACCAGCTGTTTCAATGCTACTGGGTAACTACTGAAGGCATTTAATTGTATTGTAGAAGCACCATGACAAAATAAACCTATGTTTTAAGTCGAGCTTTTCTACCAATGCAAATCAGTCCATTCATTCAAAATATATCAGTCTTCAGATGGAATGTACTAGTTTTATGATCAAATGAAGAAAACTACCTCATTCTGTCGACTGAGCCTAGGGAGGTCGGTAACTAACAGGGATACAACAAAAGCCTGAAATTGAAACTGCACGTTTTACCTGCTAATAAACTATTGGTCGTGTCGAACCCTGAGACCTCGTCTTTCCAGGATTTCTTTCCGTGGCGACATTACTTGTTTCTATCGAAACAAATTTATTTTAAGTAACTAGAGGAGGAGTGTAGTTTACCTGATTTGATACTTACAATGTAAGCTAGTTGAACATGCTGGTACTATAGTTCGGACTTGATATCCTTGCTAACATTCAGAAGATTCGACATGATAACACATCGTAGCTAACCATTTAAGTTATGAAGTGGGATAACCATAACTTCAATAAGGCCTATCTGGCCTACTTTAGATAGCTGCTTGCTCTATTACCCCTGTAGATCTCACTAATAAAGTATCGTTCCTCAGTTTCCGGATGAGATTACCTTTATTCATCAAAAAGACTGGTAATAACTTTATTGATAACAAAGATAACAGTCCTGAGATGATAACACCTAAGTTCGATGATACCTGAAAGGCACTTACAAGGTATTTTCTTTCTTCTCAACAAAAACAAGGCACTATAAGACAATTGTAATGATACTTGTGATATAATTACTCCACTACTAAAACTGATATATTAGTATCGCTCATATCTGATTTAGGTTTTATACGAGAGCGTGATTCCGGCCGGACCCGTAAGACGATTTTTTTACTCCAGTGAGATCCGTATATCAAAGATTTTAAATTAAAATACGTTTGTGAACGCTGTAATTTCAAACCTGGACATTCCCGGGAAAACTAACACTGCTCCCCTAGCAATCGCGTACACATATTTTCACCGTAGAATAAACGGGGTCAAGGTTGCAACAAAGTCCTCATCATCATCAGAAACAAATGGCCATAGAACAAGAAGTTTAAAAAAATTGAAACATAAGATACCCCCATCGCGCATAACAAGTAATAAAAAATAGTATTATTTCTTCTTTCATGCTTTTCTTTAACTTACTGTTATAAAACCGTGTCCTCAAATATTGCAACCTTAATTTAACTAATTTTCCGACGTTATGCAGTGATGAAATTTTGCACAGTAACATGTCGTGAGCCAATACAGCATATTGGTTTGTTACTTTTGTACATTTCTATATACAGTACATATTTTATTAATTAACTTAATAACATTGCTCTCTACTAACTAATTATATCCTATTGTTATGCAACCAAAAATACTCTCAAGGTTCCATGTACACTCACGTCCAAAATGATTGTCGCATATCTATAACTCTCTTCTTGTCAGAATATAATTTGATAATGATTTTGCACGGTACTTTTAATACTGATACTATGTGTATAATCGGGAAATGTATATTAGTGGTAAATTTCATAGAAAAAGAATTATAAATACGAAAATTAGAATGAATAAAACAAAATGTTGCTAAATGAATAAGAAAGTTTTATTTCCGTTTTATTGTTCTTATTTACTGTACTTTTGACATGAAATTTGCCACATACATGTCTTTGGCGATTGTACACATACTAACATTGTAAGAAATGCCGGACGATTTTTTTTATCAAATTATATTCGTACAACATATTTAGACATGCAACAATAATTGTGGACATGATGGCACATTGTTACATCCAGGAAATCTTGCTAAATTACGGTTCAGATTATGAAAGTATGGTAGACTTCAAGAACTGATTGGATGTGAGAATATAACAAGACCAAAATACACCGTGTTACAAAAAGAATTATCTTATTTTGGACGGTAATAATTACAGAACATGGGACGTGCCGGCAAGGAAATGAGTACGGTTTCAATGGGCGTGGCGTAGAGTTTCAGAAAATCTTCGTTAGATGTCATTCAATGCATCTTCACAGTCTGTAGTCAGAAGCAATATGGCGTCTGTTCAACAGAAAGAGTTTTGTGTGCAGCAGATTGCAAAGACTGAGTAGTGAAGTACATGAAGTGGTACGCGGGGATCTGCATGTGTTATATATCGTTGGAAAGGTCACATCGAGTATACTTCACATGTGAAATATCTTGCTTGAATGGGGCCTGTAGGGGCGTGGCGACCATTTAAAAATCAGAACAAAGCTCGCTACGAAACACCAAAAAACGTGTATAAAATAAGAAGCTATGACGTAATTCTTTTGAGGGATGGTATATATAGTTTTGAAAGGTAGTTGAATACGAATCTGACACCAAATGTTTACAAATCAAAATGGCGGATCCAACATGGCGGACACAAATTAAACCTGCGGAAGAAGTCAGAATTCTAGTTTTGAGCTTTGTTATCGCCGAAGTATATGTTGCTCACTTTATTGTTCGTATTTCATCTGGAATAGAACTGCTTTCTGCGTAGAAACCTGAAACGAAGGAAACGACAACGATATTCAATTGGTAATCGTAGCTTATGTTAATGAGATGATCATATCATAATATTGCTTAGGTAGGAATCAAGAATTACGTAAAATGGATCGTCGATTGATGAAATATACTGTTATTATCAAAATGAAGCAAAGATTTAAATAGATGAAATGAATAAAAGAAAAAAATTAATAAACCATGAAAAAGTAAATAAATAATCAAATCATAAGTAAATGTCAAATAAACTTGAACAAATGTAATAAATAAATATGGATGCTTTCCCATTTTAAGAAGGCATAAATGTATGCCATTTGATTGCACAATAGGATGGTACCGTATAATCAACCAAAATTTTTATCGGGATATTACTTCTTACGTGTATAATAAGGTTCAGATATGAGACACAAAATGTGTCCTTTACCACATAGTACTCCAAAAGAAATGAAGTGCTATGTGAAGGTAGTGTAAAAGTGGTCATAGCACTGCCGCGTACGCCCCCTCCTGTGCACCTACCGTAAATTGGTTAGGTATCATTCGTGTTTTTAATGGTCACCTACCACAATTTAGCTTGTGTTCTTAAGATGGTTCGTGTTTCGTTGTAGTTTTTACGCCATATGTCTATATGCGATATTTATACTCAGTCAAAGTTAGCCTGCACCCAATAATACAATCCCTCCCTTAAGAAACATTTTCTAAAGCTGTAAGAGTGCACTTCCTACTAACAAGTAAGAGAAGTTTATATTTCATGAATATACGTATGCCCAATAAAATGGGATATCACGCAAATGTGTATTAATATATATTGTCTAAGATTCAATTAAGCATAAAAGTAATGTCCTTTTCTACATAACCTAAAATATACTCACCTGAAATCTAACCCACTGTATTCTATTTAAGTTATACTTACCTGAAAACCGATTTATCTATACTAAACTAATCTCATTTGCTCTTAATTTAAGTAATATTTACCTGCAGGACCAGCGATCAGAACGTTCAACATATCACTCTGGAAGATCTTTTTCAATTACCTGTAAAGAAAGAAAGAACTTTCTTATTTTGTAAATTAAGAAATGTGTCTGTTTGTAATATGTATTATACATTCATCTTAGTTTTGTTAGCGGTTTAATAATGATAACCTTCTCTTATAGCCTAAATTATATGGTGAAAATGTTCTTTGTAGAAGTAAACGTTGTAATACTAAATATCCTGGTAAATTTTGATTACGTTGTTTTACTTTATTTAATTTGATTTTAAGTTTAGCGTCCCTTTGAACAGCGAAGCTACATGAGACGTTGACCTCCAGCTTAACGTGGAATCCGAACTACATGAATTGCTCCTGGGAATCAAACTCGGGGTTTCCCACGCCAAAGGGTGTACACTAACCGCTTGGTCACGAGGGGCTCTTACGTTGTTTTATCATTTCGAGAGTCTCTTCCAGCTCGTAGAAGACGCCATTTCGTTCGACGGACTGACATTATATTCCGCAGTTAGATGCGTCAATGCTATTTTTCCGAAACGTTGTTTCGTAACGACTTATTTCACGTTGTTATTGCCTTGCGTGAACTATATTGCAGTCCATTATAATAGCGGGATATCACATGATACCATCTGTATGTTGCGTATACGGGACATCATCACGAGAAACTGTGAAGACCCATTTCTGGTAAGATGTTGACATCGGAAGATATCTAATTTGTTCATTGGTTCGGAGCATTTAGGAGTCCATGATGAAATAAAACATACGACCTAACAAACAGTTACAGTATCTTTGACATGAAAACTATGACATGAATATAAGGTTTGAATAAAAAGGTTTTCTTTAAATTGCTGAGCCCTTCTTGTTAGTCTAGTATCTAGCATGACTTTTTAATACACGATATTCTGGTCTGATTCCTGCTGAAAGAACATTGAACGTATTATACTGATTCGCAGTCTACTTTAAACTAAAGTTTCATCCTATATACTCTTCCTTCTGACAAAGGATGAAAATACAATTAAAGCAATGATCTTCAATTACCGAACTCCCAATCCTGAATTGTTTCATCCTTGCAAATGTTACGGGTTTTACGAAACCATACAAGGTATTTAAAAATGAAAATATCTCTTGTAAAAGCGGATGAAAGACCACGACTAACGAAGGAATGTGGATCTGCAAGTAGAGCCGTAGATAGTGGAGGGCGAGCGGGGCGGTCGTCTCTGGTGCTGATAGCAAGAGGGCGCCGAACAAGCCAGAAGAAAGGAAAAGTGTCGGAAATGAGTGAACGGCGCGTCGCCCCGAAAAAGTATTGGCGTCTTATTAAATAAATAATCTTTCGGTTTGCATAGAAATATATTAGGTTAAAATTTCCGTGCTCGCTTCGCTCGCAACCAAATCATTTCGATAACAGTCACAAGTTTTTACTTATTACTTAAAGAAACTTATTATATACGATTTGTTAATCATATAACGTCAGGCAACAGTTCAAAATATATTTCTTTTACTTACTTTAAAAAGATTTATCGTAGTATATACTTATTAGAACTTGCTATTGTTTATGATAAAATTCAAATAATTAGAAACTATTATAATCACTTAGAAGCACTATATTTCCAAATAATCGATATTTGCTTCTCAGCAATTCCATACACTTTTAACTTATATGGCGTCTCTTTCGATATGTTTATTTATAAACAAAGTCTTGGTAACGAGCATTGTTACTATAGCAACCAAACTATGACGTATCAACAATCATTTTTTCCTCTAGCTACAGAAAATAAAAACATTTACAGATGGAAGTTGTTCATGAAAATTTTAAAAATAATATTTCACCTTCTAAATCATACCTACCGCCAGATAAAATAGTATATTTGCCCAACATATTAGAAGGTAGTAAATTCATATTACCATTGTAATCACAATGTGATATAAAAGCTGCCGAGTAATGACTTATAGTGTAAGTAGGAGAGTTTTCAAAATCAGAAACGGTCAAAGTCTGAAATACGTGTTCGGTGTTTTGATGGTGATGAGTTTGCTTATTTAATCATGCTTTTCTATCCAATCGGGTTAATCACGACGGTGAGAATGCGTGTATGAAAATGAGAGCACGCACATCAGCTGCTTTTTGTGTGGGAATATTAAAAATGAAGGTAAACAAGGGAAATAATAACATGTTCGAACTTCAAGCAGTTGTAGAATAGGGGCTTAAGGGATCAGAAATTAACCCAATGAATTTCGTCTTTTTCAAAGACTGATCATTAAAAGGATTTTTAAAATTCGATTGACATATGAACTGCTTCCAATTTGAAGGAATTTATGGGAATCATTTCTCCTTCAACTACTTGTATCGCCAGGATGTTTTTTGCGCATACGTATCTAGTTGTGGGATATTTTATTTTTTCACATACATACAAAAGATATATACGCACATTATATATATATATATATATATATATATATATATATATATATATATATATATATATATATATATATATATATATATATACATTATAAATGTATGTGTGTGTGTTATATACCGCGCCACCCGAATTGGCGTGTGGCATCAGCCAATAAACTCGCAGTGCGCTGTTACTAAGCCTTCAGGAAGGAATCTAATCATTCATAATTATCCACAAATACGAACAAAATCAATTATGAATGATAAGATTCCTCGCTCCAGGTTTAGTAACAGCACACTGCGAGCTTATTAGCTGATGCTCCACGCCAATTCGGGTGACGCGGACTATTGATCGTTCTAATATGTTAATTACGAGTAATAATAAATAACCTTAAATTCAGAACTTCCATTCATTAAGAAATTAAGTAATTACTATAATTTCCAATATATGTAGTAGCCAAACTATATTTTGGATTTTAAACACAAACATTAAACATACCCCATCGATCAATCGGCCGTTGATCCAAATTGGGTCGCTATTGACCCAAGGGTCCTTGACCTAAACTACCTCAAACAAATTTTGACCCCCTATCCCCTCCCATACGGACTTACATGCTCAAAATTGAATATTTTTTTTAAATTTTGGTGGAGGTGGTCGAATAATTTTGAAAGTTTCACAGATTGTAGATACTATCTAGATGTAAATGTGCATTTTCTTCAAAATCATCGATGTGTATTTTCTTTACTTTTTGTGTGTTGAAAATTTCAAAAAATTGTAAAAAAAATAATTGGGGGGACACGTCCCTGATTTTTTGGTTAAAAAATTTGTTATACCCTTAGGTACAACACTTTCGGGGCCTGAAAGTGATGGCAACATTGTCAAAAAGAAATAAAACTGAAAACAAACGTGTTTTTCGCACAGTTTTTCCACATGTTAGGGCCTCAAGGTGAGGTGCCAACAGTTTCAGAAACCCCACCAGCAACTCCGTCTGTATTATCAAGATCATCGAGATTTTAGACTGTTGTTGTAATAGTCAAAAAATGGACAGAGAATGTATAAAGAAAGCTATTGAAAAATGGAATTTCAACGATACAATAATATGCGACGGATATAGAGAAGGGTCCTATTATGATTATGCTCATGATTGTATGAATGTAGCTCCAAAGTAATTGGAAACCCGAGCTTGGAGTATTATAGCAAGCCCTAGTATAGAAGAAGATGTGTTTTACAGGTATGCAAACACGCATGTTATTGAAATATTAACAAGAGAAAAATTCTATGAAACATATGTGGAATTTCATAACTCTTTCCGGAACCCTTTCCGGATCCTCGCTTTTTGGGCTATTTTTTAGACTTTCAGTCAAGCAGCTACTGTATCGTCACTATTTATCCTAGGATCATGGTTCATACCTTATTCTCTTCAGAATAGAGATGGCTTTCAAATGGTACCACTTGCATGCTCATACCATATACCAGAAGCGGGAAAAATGTCAAAGTGAAAGTTTCGGAGGGAATTTTTTTTCTCGAACTTTGGCCCCCCTGGACCCCCCCTGTGTGAACACAGCCATCTAAAAAATCTGAGAAATAGTACTTGGTATACTGAACGTGTGTGCCAAATTTCAAGTTTCTATCTTGAACAGTAAGGGAGGGAGAAATTTTATCAAAATTTCTCACAACGCCCCAAATTACCACAAAACACTATGATCTCAGGAAAAAATTCCTGAGACATCCCTAATTACCCTAGAGTCATGTGTCGCTCATATTCCCTTCTGAATAGAACTGCCTTTCAGGCGGTACCATTCACATGTCTCCATCATGTATCTAAGGCGAGAAATTGCAGAAAAAAGGGATTTTTTGGTCTAAATTTCCCTTTTTTCAACTTTTAGCCCCTCTGGACCCCCCTGTTTTAACGCAGAAATCTGAAAAAAATCCGTTAAATACCACTCGGTGGACTGAATGTTTGTGCACAATTTCAATCTTCTAGGTGAAAAAATAGATCCGCCAGAAAAAAATCAGAAATTTCCCCATGTTACCCTATACAGAAGTATATTTTGGAAAAAAAATCACTGAGACGTCCCTAATTACCCTAGAATAATAATTCGACCGTCGTTCTCTTCAGAATGGAACTGCCTTTCAGACGGTATGATTCAAGTGTCCCCATCATGTATGTGAGGGGGGGAAATGACGAAAAACGGGATTTTGGGGGTAAAAATATCCCTTTTTCCATCCCTTTGCCCCTCTGGTTCCCCCCTGTTTTAGCACTGACATTGGAACAAAATATCTGGTAAATACTACTCGGTGGACTGAATGTTTTTGCAAAATTTCAATCTTCTACGCAGAAAAATAAGCCCGCCAAAAATATTGAACATACGCTTAGAAAATGAGAAAAGAAATTTTTGACTTATGACGTCATCACCTCCTATGTCTGGACGCAGGACGGTCTGAAACCATACGTAATGTCTTCTACAAGACCTCTGGACTTGGAAAACAAAAAAAACCGGACGAAAAAGCTCAAATAGAAGAGAAATAACGCAATGTACCATGAAAAATGCGTATGGTACAAATTGTACCATAGGATCTGGAAGGGGTTAAATGATACAGAATATCACCGGGAATTACTGGACGTTTTATTAAGAAAAGACAGACGGAAGTCGGACATTTCGGATTGAAAAAATGTGTTCGAATTGTGCTAGTGTTTCATATGTGTTATGTACTGCTGAAAAGAGTAATGTGAATTGTGTAATAAAAACAATAACAATATACTTACGTAATAATAATCCAATTGAATGCGTGGAATGCAAATTAAATATAATTCATGATTGTACTCATCCTCATAATACTCGAACATTTGCAGAAAAGTACTCATCTCTTGATAAAACTCCTAGTGAACGTTTTGAAGTGTTTGAAAAAGAACATCGTATAATCTCATTTATTTGCTTTACGGGTGAAACTTGAAATCTTCTAAAAAAATACAGAATTTTTTGGACAAATTACACCGTTCTTCATTCAACGCACAAACGAAATTTCACGTGTAAATCAATATATTATTAACACTCAAGTTTTTAAAATGTCTGATAACGAATTTATTATTCGTGAGTTTTGTGTAACCGCATGTGATGATACAGTAAATTCCCATTGCTTGGTAAAATCTCCAATAGAATATAATTTATTGCCATTAGGTTGCCAAAAACAAATTGATTGGTTAACATTAAATTTACATGGTCGAAGTGGGATAGCAAAACTGCATATACTGTATTATTCATACGCAACCTTGTATACCAATTATGTGCAAAGAATTCAAACTTTTATTGTAAAGATTTAGAGAAATATCTTTAGATTAAGAGAATATTTGCATTAGATAATATTATTGATTTAGAAACAAAACATTGTCCTTCATTAAATGAATTCTGTTGAAACATATTTAACGAATTTTGTTCTTTTCTCACAAATATTGTAAAGGAATCAGAATGTGCATATCCTAATGCGCAGCAGATTGGTGGAAATATGAAAGATCAACATTAACTAATGCATTATGAGATTGTAATGTTTTGTTCTTAGGAATTGCAAATAAATCGCAGGAATGTAATTTTTAAAAAAAATATCGTAAATTTGTAAATAATGTACATATAATAAAAATTATATATATAATAAAAATATAAAAAATGTAAATATAGATATAATAAAAAATAAAAATATTTGGGTTTTCTTTTTAAAATTTTGTTTACGTTTATAAACGATATCATTATTTTTCAAATTTTTCTTGTTAAATATTTTTAAACATTTCTGAGATGATTGAGTACGAGTAATATGCTGTAAAAAGAAAAAACAAAACATCCGCACAACACAGAATCATCATCCTGATATTATTGATTATTTGAAAAATATATTTTAGCATTTTTTGATAAGTTTTTTTATTTCCTTGGAATTGTCCATAGCAAGACTATCAAAGTAAAATCCCTGTTCTTCTCGTCGATGTACAATGCAACCCAATGTGATCCACTTGAATCAGGTGTATCAAGATTAATCACAAGTGCAGCAGATGCATCTACCATTACAGGAAGTTTGTCAACGGGGTAAATCCCAGTAACACTTGCACCAGTCATTTTATCAGCTAGTAACACTTTTAAAATTTCATCACTATACGTGATGAAGATTATTTTTAATTGTATTAGTTATGTAATTATCAGTTATTTTCATGTAAACATAATCCTAGACTTCGTCCTAATGTTATCATTATTTAACTGTATGCCTTCATGTGCATATTATTTCCCGGTGTATCTTTGTTTTTCTTCTTCTGCTTTACAATAAGCGGGAAAACCAGAGGCTTTCTGCTTCATCTGAAGGAAGGAATTCACATAAGTTTCGAACAAACACTTGAATTTCCATCTTCAGGATCCATGAGTTTGAATTCCCATGTTTCCTGTATATCGAGTATTTTGTAACCTTTTTGAATCACAAGGTCTCTGTGCAAAATGTCCCTGTGACAGCACACTCAGCGTCACAATGAGCACAATCGTCAGTATTTTTCTCCTCCATACACTTATGGCAAAGACTGAAAAGTAATCGGCCTCCTGCAACATACAGCAGGATTGGAAAATACAAGTAGTTTGGAGGGAATATACTGTATTTCACTACACCTTGAATACCTTCCAAATCTGGAAAATAAGGCCACGTATGCATCTTAGGTGAATTAACCGGCATAGGTTTACGTGCCATCACATACGGGTAAAGGCTCGTGATATCTAAATATTTTAACGAGTCATCACCCGTACTGTTGAAGTAAGAACGAAACACTTCATTGCGGCCGCCGTTGTAACAATTCTTGGGAATTAGGAAATCAGGCAGATTAGTACAACGTTCTTTAATAAACCTTCCTACTTCCTTATCCGCCTTTACCTTGTTATCCCAAGAACATTCCTACATCGTATATGTTTATACCTATACTTTTCAGGCACTTCCGGCGCAGAATTGTTTGTTCGTATCTTTTTTCCATCGTATTGTACGAGTTCATGAACGTCATGTAAAATGGCGTCGCGGTTAAAGGGAAAACAGGTCTTACAGGCATGTCAGTAACAACCCATAAAGTCGAAGGCAACGTTGAGGCCTTCGTTCCATCCATCGACCTTGTACCTACCAATACACTTCTTCCCCATCTCTAATTGCATGCTGGAATTCTATCCCTAATTGCTCTTCCATATGCATAAGCCATTGCATAGCTTTAGTACTATACTTGGTCTTATGATGGAAACCCAACACGGGAATTACGGGGTAAGAATTTTCAGGTAAGTACAAGCTACGATATGTACGCATCACAAGATTTGCAATGGTGGATGAAGTAAGGAAACATTGTAAACCATTCGTTTCCTCAATAATGTCACTAAATATCATGATCGCTTCTGCTAGAATTTTAACTTCGTTTTCACAATAAGAGAGCATTTCCTTTTCGAGGTTAAACTTCTCGCCATTTAGCGCACGTTCTTTGTGCTATTCTTCCGTTTGTTGTTTTTCTTCTGTGCTTCACCCCTCACGGTCGTAAAATTCAAGCGCGGCATAGGGACCATCTTAATTTTGAATTTCTTCTGGATTAAACAAATATTGGAAATCTCCCTTCTTTAAATTTTGACTATGGCCTAAAATTTTGGGTAATTTGGATAATTTCACACCAAGGAAGAGAAAAGATTCTCTGAAAAAATACGATTACCAATGTTAATATTAAAAATTTTCTGACCCTGGATAAGTACTAGAGGAATGATATGCTGCTCTTCTATTAGATATCTAAGGCAGAAGAGACCTCGTAGCAACTACTATTATGAGCGACGCCTACTATCCTGATAAAGACAGAGACGCTCTGCTAACACATTGCTAATAAAAGCCGTCACCGTCTTAAAAGAAAACGAACACTTTCCAACATTATCACCGCACGTTTTACAAAGCTCATCGATACCTTTTCTTATACAATTGTGACAAATGTGCTTACAACACATGAGCACAACTTCGTGTTCCCTTTCACCGCGCCCATTCGGTGCTTTCAACATCGTCTCTAAGTCATAGGCGATTAGTATAAACAAGCTTTTGTCCTCGAACAAAACATAGAGCTCCTCCGTGGCTAAGCGGTTAGCGTACGCGCCTTTGGCGTGGGAGACCCAGGTTCGATTCCCGGCGGGAGCTCATGTGGTTCGGATTCCACGTTAATCAGTAGGTCCACGTCTCATATAGCCTCGCTGCTGAAAGGGACGCTAAACTAAAAACTCAACTCAACTCAACTCGAACAACATTTCGAACAAAACATGTATAGTTTATATCAACATACATACGACTGTCGAACAAAAATGTTCACCACACACGTGATCAGATTATCGCCGCCTGTTATCAAAGATAACACCAAAATCAATGCAGACCTTACAGTTATCACAAACAGATCTACCCGATTTATTACGCTTCACATGATTCTTAAAACATACACCCTCAGCAAACTCTCTATTGCATGCATCACATTTAATTTTAGTATAATTGCGTTCCTGCTTGAGCTCGCAAAGAGAACACTGAGTTTCACACTTGTGTTTATAAGACTAACTATTATACCCTTCCAAATAATAATAACAATACTTCATTTTACTGAGGACTGTTTTAATATTGCGAATAGGTTCGAAATGGTCAAGAGTGTCACCTGTCTGATAGCAAATAAAGATCTTATTTTCTGCTGGCTCTCCTGAATAACGAACTACATATTCCCGGTTATTCTTTTCATGCTCCTCATAAATTACAATTTGACACTCCCCTATCAGATAGAAAACATCAAAATCTGTAAAGTCAGAACCTCCCTTAGTTTCAACGTTAACTCCTGCCTTCTCGTAGAAAACTTCCACTTTAACAAGGCATGTAACAGTGCTTTTTCAAGTTATACAAACTTTCAGCACCTAATATATGTTTCGTTATCCAATAAACAAACGCAAGGGGAAGGCAACAGACATTCTTATTTTCTATGCGTATTAAACGGTTTTCCAAATAATCCTGATACTTTGAATATTTGTCAACGGTACTCTTTGTATTTCTTCCCTATCCATACATGCAGTCGGCAATGTGGAACCGAAACATTACTTCGTGCCTAAAAATGGAACTCCTCATTTGAATTTAATACTCGTTTAATTGAGGTAAGGACCGTTCTAGCAGAGAAATCACCCTTTCTTCTCCACGGAATATACACAGGCATATTGTTTATACTGTTACTGCTATCTATGTATAGCCCAATATAATCCGTGGGGCACGCGTTGCATAACACATGTTCCAACGGAAAATCAATTAAACTTTCAATATAAACCTCTGGGTTATCAATGCTTCTCTCATTACCCACAGTTCTGACGGCGATTTCTTGGCCCATAAGATGAAACTTATGAAACATTTTTCGGCTTTCAATAACAATTTCGAACTTACTATTTCTCTGATTTTGCCCGTCATTATCATTACTGCTACTTCCACTTGTATTACTACCATTAATACTACAACTAGTACCACTTTTACTATAACTACTATTGCTCCCATATCTTACCAATTTTGGAACAGTGGCATATGACGGGCCAGGTAGAGGATCAGATTGGTTCCCAATCCTGTACACAATGTTGCGAGTGGGGTTGTATACAGGATTTTCTCCCCGGACCTGTTGCGTGGGTCTAACCACAGCTTCTTCATTTTCAACCAGTCTCCTCATTTCTTCAACGGAATTTAGATCACCAATCACATCTAATTCATCTAGAAATGCTAAATTTTTATTAATTCATTTTATTAGTCTAGGAACTTTAGCATTTTCTTCGGAAAAATTAGAAACCAAGGTTTTCTTCACAAACACGTTCATTAGGTCATCCTAAATGACATATCAAAAGTCCCCGACTTTTTGCTGTATGCTTCCCCTTTTTCCGGAGGGTGGAAGTTGGGGAGGAAAACGCAATTTAAAATACAATCAAAGTCAGCTTACTTGCATGTTAACCTAAATATTCCGAAAAAAAATTTACCAGGAACACTTAGCACATTCGCTCGTAAATGTTTCACAGAAAGTCCCAAAGAACATCGGGTCGGGTTTCGGAAATATGACGTCATCAAAATAGCCGACACCAGAATTTGTAGTGTTTTGTGAGAATGGTTATAAATTTCCCCAGAATAGTGGTAAAACCGTCGTTTTTGTTTCAGATTCAAGATAATTATTTACCAAATTTACGGAATGAAACGTGCTGTCTGTATCGTTAATTTCTTTCGAGATACAATAACAAAAATACGAGTTTTTGAGTATCTGGTTTTAAGTGTAAATGCAAATAACTCAGTAATCATAAAATATTTCAAAATATATCTTCAAACAAAGGTTGTAGAGCATTATAAAACTTTCCAACGGTACCTGTAGCAGCATTTTTTGGTATTTTGAAATGTAAGGAAGGTATGTCGTTCTATTTAATAGATCGTCTCTTGTAAAGACAATATAAGCCTATCTTTTTAATTTTGAAATAAATTGAATATAAGATTCAATATCGCCTTAGAATTCGTAAGACACACACACCCCATATACAAATACAAAAATGAGGATTTTCAACGTTCGGTGATAGATTCTTATCGTTTATAGAATGAAAATTCAGAGTAATAATGAATAAGAAATGTAAACTATTCAACTTACCTGAAATGGTTGATGGTTGAGTTCCTTTGCTGACTGATAAATAATAATTGTAATTATAGCAGGTCCACCTCGTTTGTCACCAATATTTCTTCGGCGTTCATGAATATTTCACGTTCAGAAATTCCTACAGTAGGAGTGACATTCAAGCAATTTGCACAATTTGCACAAGCAAGAGAGCAGAACAGACCGTTTTTTACATCCACACACATTGCCGCATCCTTTAGAGCATGAACAGAAAATCATTTTTAAAAGGGACGGTGGAGCAGTTGGCTGCGTTGATCGAATTGGTACTAACAAATTGTCTTTTATAACCAACCCCACTCCTCAGGGTTTAGTTGGTTTCTGAGCCATGTTTGTACGTGGTAATAAACCCGAAACAAATATTGTTGTGCTGCAACTGAAGTCGGTGGTAGGGCTTTTAAATTGACAGACTTATTTCTCTTCACTGATTTGGTGATATAATGATAACGGTAATCATTTAGTGAAATGCCATTTGCAGATGCACCGTATAAACCCAAAACAACTGTATGCCATTTTCAGTTATTTCTGCATGGGAAACATTACTTCGATTAAAAATTTCTACATGTTTTAAATCTTGACGAGTTTGTAACACTTTCAAACAAGCTGATTTCCCCTTCTGAAAACTAGCAGATGTTCCATCAGAGCCTGAAAAAGCATGTAGAAATTAAATGTGATTTTTGCATACACCTTCTAAACTCCTTGATGAGTAAATCTTCCGCTGTCTTTCTTTCTCTTGGCTTCAAGAAAAAATTCTAAATTCGGCAGATTTCGAACTGTCATGATTACTAACAAATCAATATCCTCACCAACAATAACTGTAGAATTAGAATTAACTTTTGATATCGTGAGTGCGGTTTCTACAATGAGGACATCAGAATCACTCTCTGCTTGTTTGACATCAATATTGGCAGCCTTGAATTTATCAGTGAGCAAACCAATCAACCTATTTTGTTGTTTGCATTGGCGAGTTTTCTTGGCTCGCAGTCATAACCATATTTCCATCAAATATAATTGTTGTTGATGCCGCTTTCGAGCACCGTCGAAGTTGTTCCACGCTTTTTACATTTTTCTGAGGATTAACATATTCATCAAATACGATGACAGTGTTTTGACCGAAGTGTTTTTCCACATATGCCTCATATTTATCACAAATATCCATGAAATAATCGTTTTGACGCCACACTACTCGATGAAGAAGGACCCCTTCATCAACGCCGTATTTTGCGTTTCCGAGATCAGGATGAACATCGATCGGGTTGAAGATGTTGAATAAGGATGATTTCTTCGTTTTCCTAATTCCAGTTGCATCAAAAAGAGCCATTCGGTAAGGAGCCAGTTCGAAATTTAAACATGCTCCAAGGTCATCATCTGATCTTTTGATTACGCTGAATCGTTGAAACAACAGCTGTAACGTCATGTACCGTAAGGTGATTGTTCACAGTTTGAAGAGAAATAACCCTATCAGTACGAGAATATTTTATGTCATGAAAATTGTCACCAACTTTTCTATCCTTCATGGTTGCTTTTATGTTCTGTGCATCGTAGCAGTTTATCTTCTCCACATTACCTGTAACTCCTGTTGCTATAGACGTGATCACTTGTACATTTGGAAAAGGGTTGTGGGCACTGAACCACTCTGATACTTTCCTAACACTCTGATACTCTTCTTGGTCCCGTTCGATTCGAGATTCTCGTGCATCTACATGCTATTCTTCACTTGCAAACAAAATCCCACAAAAGTTTTCTAGTCCTTCAGAAATGTTGCTCGCACTTAACCCAACAAAAAACTTAGTTAAAACACTCTCTTTTGTAATTCCATGTAAAGCCTCGCATCTTTAAAGACATCATGAGTGATTGTTCAATTACCATATCTGTTGGAGTTCCACTAAAAAATTTGTCTGATCGCCTAACAGTGAAAAGATCTGCAGTAAATTTTCTATAGGTGTCTTCATCCATTATGTTCTCCAACTTTACCATGTGTTGTACAAACAAGTTGGCACTTTTAGCGTACAAAAAATGTCCTGCGACGTGGAAATACGGAATCATCCTCTTCACTGCAGACAAATATGCCTTCCAATCACCCTTCCTCTTTGCCCTAATAAACTCTTTGAGGATTAACACCATATCTAAATACTGGACTCATAATTGTGCAGTTGGGCCTCTCTCTTTTAGTTGGGAACACTTATCTTGATACTTACTTTTAATATCACTGAAGAATCGTAGCTCTTCTACTGTTGAAAATGAAGGTGGTGGTAAGTTGGCTTACATAAATTGTTGTTCTTCACTGAGCAACGACAGTTCATTGAAAATTATTTCAGACAGAGCTATTAGCAGAATTGTATGACCTCTGACAACTCGAGAGTAAGTATGGCCCATCAACATTTTGTCAACAGAATGAGAAGCATAAATAGTACTCAACACTTTTTTGAGTCCACTGCCAGCTATGATGAAACCAATTGATCCAAGAAAGGACGTGCACATATGAAAACCTCCTAGCCTGATCACTATTTTGGATATCCCAGAATTTTCACCGGATGAAGCAACGATTTCCCTTGCTTTAATATAAAGGAGCTGGTCAAAGGTTATTATACACGTATTGTGCCCATACTTGAGACTATCTTCGAGAACTTATTGTAAAGTGCTGTAAATTGTGTTGTAGTCGCTTGCAGGACTGTTTACAAATGGCAAAAACATGACACGTGATTTGTAGTGGTCTTCCTGTTGTATCAACAACTTCATGTCTCCATTTCATCCAGGAATGCGCAGTCCTTTCTTATATTTAGCATAAAACCACAAGACATCCGCATTTCGAAGACTAGAGATAAGTGTTGGGCTGCAATCAAGCTGTTCCACAATAATGTTTTCAAGTCCTCGAACACCCCGGTTTTCGTAAACATTGATTGGTATTTGTGTTGTTTTAGTTATTTCTGAGGCACTTGGGATCTCTTTCAATCTTGGTACATTATCTAGAGAATCATTAACCTTATCATGGGGAGCAACAATTCGGATGATTCCCATTGAATGAAATGTATTCATGTCATCAATTGTTGCAACATTATGATCTGTTGTCACCAACATACTGAATGAAACAGCCTTCTTCAGAGGAAGAGATTGAAGGCTGATGATGCATCACATTGGAAGATTTATACAGGACTCTTTCTTTATAAGAAGAAGAGAATCCTAAGGATGATGAAATCTCTATTACACGTCTGGAGCCAAAGTATTTATGTAAATGAACGGATACTCCAAGGAGTACAGGTAGTATAAAGGACCGAGGACGAACCGCGGACATAATGCTATGATATGTCAGTTGACTTTCTTTTCAAAAGCTCTGTAGAATCCTTTCTGTTTGTTAAGATGATTTCCTCTATCAGAAATATTAATGACTCAGGCACACTGGCGTTGACATTAGAGAATAATTCAGTACTGGCAGGATAAGTATCTACATCACATGATGCAGAACGTATATCCTTTGGGACTTCCTGTGAAACATTACGAGTGAAAGTCCTAAGTGTTCCCGGTAAATTTTGTTTTTTTATTCGGAATATTTAGGTTAACATGCAAATAAGCTGAATTTAATTGTATTTTAAATTGCGTTTTCCTTCCCACCTTCCACTGCCAGAAAAAAGGGGAAGCGTACAGCAGAAAGTCGGGGACTTTTAATATGTCATTTAGAATGACCTAATGAACATTTTTGTGAAGAAAAACCTTGGCTTCTAATTTTTCCGAAGAAACACCCATTTTTACTAAAGTTCCTGGACTATATTACTCATATTGTTCTTTTCTTCAGGGATCACGACTATTTTATTTTCAGATGGGACTAGGCATTGTTACGAAACAGACCGGGTCTCAAAATGAAAAAAAAAATCGGCTTCGTATCCTTTATTCTGTCTACCTGACTTTCCCCACAAGATAATAAATACATAAGTTTTCTGAAGTTTTATGAGCCTGATCATAAGTTTCATATGTACGGAAAAATCCGTGGACAAAAAGATCTAAAATGTCAGCATTGGATACACAGTGCTGGAAAATTAATGTCATTACCTTCGAAAACAGAAAGTGCACGAAGCAGTGCAGCACACCTCTCCGATCCCCGATGTCCTAATCTTTGCATCTCCATTATTCCTTTCCAGAAGCTAAAAACTCTCGGGTAAAAGTTTAGGGCGCGCACCAGCTCCTCCAAGTAAACTTCATCCATTAGGTTCAGTTCTTCACTCGGGTAGAAGAAATCCATCTAAAACAGACAAAATTGAAACAACTATTTTGAGTTATCAAGTTCCCTTTAGTAATGTTTAAAAAATACAGACTAATCACTTATTTTCAAGCAATAGTTAAATTTTGTGTGTGACAAAGAAAATAATCTTGTTTAAACAGCAGTTAAATATTGTGAAAAAGCAAGATAAATCACTTATTTTCAAGCTTCAGTTAAATAATAATAATAATATAAGTAAAAGAGAAAGACAGCAATCAAATTAATTTATGCAGAAGAATGACTAAGATTTAAAAAATAATTCACTTACTTTCAAGCAGCAGTTAAATATAGTGTAAAAAGAAGGATTAATTAATAATTTTCAAGCTTCAGTTAAATAATATTGTGTAAAAAGAGAAAGAAAGCAATCAAATTAGTTTATGCAGAATTATGACTACAATTTTTTAAAAAAGTCTCTCTCTCTCTTCATTAATACTGATTGAAAACAAGCCAAGGAAAATTGCAGAATGTGTTATTTCTTTTTAAAAAAATTCAGTAATTATAAAAAATATAAAATACACACCTCTTTATCTCTAGTTATTATCTCGCAGATATGTAAAAACAAGATGACGTGGTCGCGGCAGTATTTTGGCCGCTTAACAATGAGCAAAATTGTAGCTTCTCCTTAAAAACTACATTTCTTTTTTCACTAGTCCTAGTCCCACTTAGTCCAGCAACGATAGCTCACTGTAATATAATAATAATAATAATAATAATAATAATAATAATAATAATAATAATAATAATAATAATAATAATAATAGTAATTGATCTTAATAAAAAATCTTATATCCTTGAAAATTCTCTCTATGTATTGAAAAAATAACTGCTTAAAACAACCGCAATGGTCTTTTACCTATGATGGGTTAAAGGAAATGATATCAGAACGGATAAATAGCAACTATATCACCTAGTATCATGTATGCAGCACGTTCTATCATGTATGAAGACACTGGTGCTAGTAGCGACACCTGGTGACAAATTTTTGAACTACTCTTTAGTTTACTGTTAAGTATTGTTCAGCTCTAATTTTGTACCTGTAATTCCCATGTTCAGGTAGATTGTTATAATTAGTAACAATGTAATATACTCAGGAGCACAATAGTTTGCATTATTTTATTACATTATACACATATTTTAATTTTAATATTGTGCTTATGAAGTGATTGAATGAAATAAGAGAATATAAACCATTGATTAAGAGATTGGCACCTAAGATGAATGGAAAAGAAGATATGCCATTATATAATTTGGGGTAATTACATAGCAAGACAGCCTTGTTTTGTTGTTTACAAAGATAAATGAATGATTATAATTTAGTTACCCCAAGTAATTGGTAATGAGTAATTAGTAACGTCAACTATTAATGGGGTTTAAATAGAGATTTTTACAGTTACATAGCTCGTAGAGATTTGGTTACATAAGGATTTGAGATATTAACAAGGGTTGAATTACTATTATTGACTATTATTGATTTGTTAATTTATTATAATGAATTTTTAATATTTAAGTGCATGTAGATTCAAGGAGGAACTACCGTCAAACTGTTGATATTGTGATCTTGAATTTTAATTTATTTCTTTACTATAGATTATATTATTTTAAGCGTGACAATTTAAACAAATAATAGTACAATATTGAGTTTACTCGTAGAAATTGCCTTGAGTTTACATGTTATGAATTTAAAATTTATTGGAACCCTGTTTCGTTTTAAGTAATTTTTTAAAATAATGAATAATCCTTTCTTTCCTTTTTCCTTTTTTTTGCGTTTTTAAAAAGTTTACAGGTGTATTCAAAGGAGCGAGGAAGGAAAAGGATTTTTTGTTGTTTATTATTCGGGAACTTCGGAGAATCGAACCAATACTTAGATTTGGGACCTTTACACTTAGTGGTTTTTACTTCCGCTGGTTATGGGCGAGTTTTATTAGGTATACCGAATTGAGCCAATTAGAGAATTTTAATCATTTACATTTTATTAACTTTTTGCTGGCATTAAAGTACATTGCCACAGGCGATTATTCGCAATTTTAGATTAGGTAAAACCGCAGGCATTTCCTGTTTACTGTCTACAATTTGCATAGACAGGAAGCGTGTGCCAATTTAGCTAGGAAAACGTTTACAAAATTTTTAACTGAATAAGAAGTAATGCTATATTTTTTTATGTTTTTACTGTTGGAACCCACAAGAATCAGGGGCTTAATTGTGAGTGTTATTGAGTGTTTATAATTTACAAATAAAGTGTCGGGTTGGATACTCCTTATTTGAGTTAATGTTTTAAGGATGACACCATACATTATATAAGGAAAGTAATAGGTGTTTTAATTTTTTTTGGTTTATTAATTATTTTTAATAGCGGATGGGTGGATGCCGGATATTTTGTATTATACAAAGCTTGTGACCACGTAGTTAAACGTTGGTAATTCGCGGATTGACAAGCACATCGTAGTTACTCTTATTCTTGAGAGTCGCGAAGTGATTGTAATGTAGGTGTTTTTGTGAGTGTTGTTTAAGTAAGAAGTGCATATTGAATGCAAGTATAACAATTTTTACTAAAATATAAAAGTGCGTTTAATACTACGGGTAATTAGGGATTTAAATCATTTTGGAAATATTATAATCGCGTCGGCGTGATTTACTTTAGCATCCTACCTATGGATTACCATGGGAAAAGTGTCCAGTGGTAAGTAGAAACTTAGAAACTATATTTTGACATAGTATAATACTCTAACACTTGAATGTAATGCCACGTTTTGAATTAAATACACCACTATACACCATTAAAGACAATTACTTCCTGAAGTTGTAGTCTGATGTCCGAAGTACAGTAAGGGTTTTCAAATTATTTTTAATTTTATAAATTACAAATTTTACTTTTTTTAGGCATTCCTCCATTTTTCAAGGAACAGAAGTCACACTCAGAAGTCAATTAGATCCATGAAAATAGAATAGAACACGATTAATTTATAATTTACCATTTTTAATTAAAAGATTTAAATAACTAATAAATAAATAATAAGGTAATTTTTCATTTAACTAAAAGACTGATATGATACACCATAGTATAAGCAGAATTTTCTAACGCAATGTTGATAAAAATTTATATAGATATAGCAAGTAGTAAAAAAAATGAACTTATAGTAAGGAAACAAAATTAAAAGAAAAAAGTATTTGGAGCAAAGAAAAATAAAATTTTTTGCAATAGTAAATGGTAGTTACAATGATTAGAAAGTTTTACTAATATAAGGAGGGAGCGTATTTAATATTGGGCGCACAAGAAATACGCACAGGAAGCTATGTAAGTAGTTACAATGGAAGTAGTGGCATTAGAAGAAGGTATTTAAATAATATTTGTTATAGGAAGTAATACTTGTTTTATACAATAATTGTTATAGGAAGAGTAATGAGGGCAATTGTTATGTAATATGTATATTTTTTAATTGAATGTAACGAATTTAAGTAAGTGGAGATCGATGGTAATTTAGACGGGGAATTGAAAAGTGAATAGCTTATATATATTTATTAGTATTACTATTTAACTTAGATGACAGTACAGATTATATGTATTTTATTACAGTTATTATTATTATTATTGGTATTAGCATTATTGGTATTGCATGAAAACTTATGGGTAAGGTTGCTGCTATTTAACTTGACCTAATTCCAATAGTAGAACTAAGAGTGTGTGCTGATAACAGTTGAGTAAGGAAGTAGATAACTTACTTCCGGAATGCAGAAACTATGCAAGAGAACATTATTACATAATAGCAGATAATACTGTTATGAAGTAAGATCGTTGAGAAAAGAAACAATATTTGATTTAACAAATATGAAGTATATAACAAAATTTTATTTAATAAATATGAAATACATAACAAAACATATACTTGATTGGAGAGGGAGACCTTTAAAAAGGGTACAGAACGTTGCAGGATCAGGCCGGAAATAGACCGGAAAAAAAAGTAAAGGGGAAAGAAGTCGTCCTAGCTTCGTAACAGAGTACTATACCTACATTCATGCCAATGAAAAAAATAAAGAGGGAGGGGTATACAGGTATTTCGGGGTTACCTATAGTGCTTACGCAAACGGTGAATTGTGAATTGTCATCCATCTGCAATATTTGTAATACAATAATGTATGTAACTATAATACTTTATATAGAATATATTATAATGTTGCATTGCAATAATACAAACAAAACAAGACGTAATTACTTACGACCAATGGCAATTAATAGAGACTTTTATTTGTAAAAGGAAGCAAAACATGATTATACAAAATTAAGATTGTTGTCGCTCGTGTTCTTTTTTTGTCTTTGTTTTTGTTTTTAAATGACAACTACGTTCTCACTGCTTCATTATATAATGTTCTAGAGTAAAATAATACTAATAGAATTATGGAATTAATTATTAATAGAATACTAATAATGAATTGCATTTGCTTATAAAGGTAGTAGGCTACTACTTGAATAAGATAGGTAGTCAGTGTATATGAAATTTATAATTTATATTTGCACATATCATAAAAATGAGAGTTCCTAATATAACTAAGGAACAACTTATACTAAGCTAATGAAAACTAATAAGGGTACATACAATGCCATGCAATAATATTATATACATAATATTTTATTTTTTTATTGAATTTATACTGACTTCATTTACTTTTGAAGAATATAAGAACACTTATAGCGAATAAGTACGCAAAAAAAATCTTATTTCCTGTCGCATAAAATAGAAAAGAGAGAGAACAACTTAGCTAATCTCGCATAGTTGAGATAGAGACATATGGTATAATAAGGAAGTGCGTTTTTAATTTACAAGCAATTAATATTTACTGTTGTAACAGATAACATTAACATATTAATTTTAATATATAGTTTTATACTCTAACAACGGGTGTCTATAAATAACACATTGTTGAGTTGAGTCTGCACAGTAGGTGCACAGGCTAAATGATTACAATGATTTACGTATAGTAAATGTATATTGACATATACATACATTTATTTACAGCAAGCCTACTATATACATAGTGAAGACTATACTGTTGCCACTTGAATTAATTATAATTGAATTAAACATTCGCATTGCACTAGCTTTTGTGCACGGATGTCTTTTGAATAGTATTCTTGAATTATACATTCCAGATTCTGTTATAGATTGGTGGCGGGGAGTAATATCCCGTAATCGAAGGCAACTTAACCTAACTTATGAACTTATTTATGCTTCTTTATATATTCTAAATGAATATAATATATGTTTTGTGTTGTTTTGTTTTCGTGTGCATTGTTTTTCAGATTATGGATCGAATTCTTTCTAGATATGTCCTGCGTGAATTTTATTTACAGAATTTAAATTTGTCGAATTTTTGAAAGCGAGGGGAGGGGGTACCAATACGCACTTGAGATTTGGGCATTATTAGGAATTTTTACATTTTAAGTTTTACTTACATTATTGTTCTGTCTCTCCCTATTAAGGCGTTTTCTAGAATGTCGTCCCTCTATTATGCGGCTGACCTCTATTATTATAATAACTTCTTTTACCACGACCCTTATTATTATAGTATTATTGTTCTCCACGATTTATTAATACACTCTGTCGATTGATTTTAACTTTGGTTGACTACATTTTACATTATGGAGCTCCAAGGGAGCATCAGAGAGGGCACGTAAACCTGCTTGAACCTTAGCAGATTTATACAATTTAAGTAGTTTTTTAACTTCATTTATACACGACCTGGCTCACGAGTAAAGATAATTTCCAAAGCACGGGGGTTCAAACCATTTTTAATATGTAATGTGTACTTATAATTAACTCTAGTTTGTTACATGCTCTTAGAACTGCATACTTAATTTGAAAACGTTCATTCCGTCTTGCCAATAAGGCAATGGTTTACTAAGCTCAGATGAGGTTGCGTGGGCAAAAGCCTATCTGGACCTACAAAGTACAAAGGCGTATCCTGTTTTTAATTATTATTTTCTTCTTGTATTAAAATATCCTTTTTTTAATGATATTCTCATCAATGCGATTTTTAATCCTTCTAACGGAAGTTTTACCTTTAGCAAATAAAAATAACTTTTGTTTTTCTAACCACTTCTCTTTTTTCTTTTCACTTGGTGTTTTTTGTTTTGTCTGTTTGTCTGTCTGGCCATCGGTCTGTCTGTCAACACCAGGAATATAATACCTACGCAAGGAATTAAGTTGGTTCCTTAGTTGTATATATATATATTTTTATTATTTTCTTTTTTTTTCGCAGGGTTTCCGACCATGCATGGATTTAAAACCATTTTATACTTTTCTAAACTACTTTTTTCTCTATTTATTCCTTCTATACATATAAATATTTGATTGGGTACCTATTTACTTACTTAATTATTTATTTAGGTATTAATATAACATTTCTTTCAGAAAGCCTGCATCAACATTGAATTTTACGTTAGAAGTTCCTACGCCTATCGCGATAACTTAACATTTTTTTTTAACTATAAAATGATCGAACAATTCGATCAGGTTGAAACTAGAGAACTTGGACAATACAACTTTGTTCGTTCAACATTAACTTTCTTAATGATGCACATTGCATACATTTAGGAAAAACCCCGGCTTAGTTACCAATTTTTTAATGAGGACTAAATCATTTTCTTTATACATATAGCCTTTCCTATGTTTTTTAATTTTGGCTCTTTGTTTTTACTGCTGACTAATTAAGGCCCTTTGAGCTAGTTTTCTTATACGACTAAGATTTTTTTTTTTGAGTTTCCCATACGGGGTTTCACATAGTGTCTCGACTTCGATACCTACTATAGCCTTTCTACCAAACACCAATTCAAAGGAGAATAAGGATGGTGTTCGTGTCTAGTTGTAGTTTAGATTTCGATTCTTCGACTTTCTCAGCGGAGAGTGAGCTGGCTTTAACCGGTTCACTCTTACCTCTGGTGAAGGAACACATTACTCTAAATGTCCTACGATTTGAGAGTCAGGTATAGTCACATTTCGTTTACTCAGATTGAACACAGGCAGTTTGGCAAACCCATTTTCTTCCACAAAAATTGTGGGTGGTATTAAACATGAGTAAGATCGATGTAAAACGTCATTTGGTTTCACATAATAATTTCCAGCTATAGAATAACTTGGCTTAACTTTTACTAAACCAACTTTCCCAGCAGGTATTTGCATGCGCTCAACTGTTTTAATTAGATTACGCGCGAGTGAATATGAGTGAATTTCAATACAATTGATTTTTAAGATAGGACATTCGTTCTCCGGTTGTGAATCTAGAATAACATCTTTAGAAGAGGAACCTGAATCATTGAGCTCTAAACTATTCTGAGTTATTTCAGCGTTCGTACGCGGTACCGATGTTGAGCTAACATTTTTATTTGTCCGAGGGTTACCCTTTTTGTTGTAAAACTGAATATGGGACAGATTTAATACTGTTTGTTTCTTGCGGCTTGGCAAATACTGAACATAAAACTTCATGTTAGGATGTCTTTGATTGCCGTTAATAGTTATAGTCTGTAACCCTATACCGTACGTGTAACGCTGAATGAAATTTATTCCTAGAACCATTTTCTCGTCTAATTGAGACTGTTTAACTAAAGCCACATTTAACCATAAACGACGCGATCTTCGACCATAAGTTCCAACTTGGAAACTTAACCGAACCACTGGGAGTGGTTCAGTTAACTTATTCCCTAATGTGCGCAAACGAATAGTGGCACGCATTCGCTTAGCAATTGGAAAATTTTGAGGGATCATTTCTTCAGCCAAAACAGAGACCTGCGAACCACTGTCTAATAATGCGTCTACTTTTCTATTAAAAATTCGAATCGGAATCGTGGGCAATCTGTGATCACACAATTTCGTTCGAGCTCTTTTTACTTCAATTGGCCTACCATCTCTCCCGATTTCATGCTTATACGTCCACATTCTTTTGACAAACGAATTGTTTCTAACACCCCTATAAGGTTTTACATGATGTGGTCTTTTAAATTCTCTACGTTTTCTATTCATTTCCTGATGAGATTCAGAATAAATGTCAGCTAAGTACAATAAACGCAACACATGAATAGCTTGATCTATTGTCGATACTTCCTTTAATACTAAGGCCTGGACATAATTTGAAGGCAACGCTTTATACAATAGACGTAACAATTTTCTCTCTCCCATTTCAGGTCTTACGAACTTCCAGTCTCGTATTAAAGTATACGCGAAGTTGTCAGGAGGGAAACGAGGAGGGAGTCGTTTTCTCTTTAACTTTTGTTCAAGCTGACCTTTATATAACTCGTCAGGAAATGCTCGAGAAATCATTTGCTTTAATTCTCGAAACTGCAACTGTTGGATGGCATCCTTATGACATAGGAACCAATCAAGGGCCGAATTTTCGAGACAGGCCGCTAGATATATACATTGCTCCTGGTCGAGCCAATCGAGGGCACGAGATATAGTCTGATATTCATCAAGGAATCTTGTAACAGATTCTTTAGGGCTTCCTTTAAATTTCGGCAATTTTAATACCGGGACACTGGCTACTCGATCTTCTGTTTTTTTCCGTGCACTTGATTCATCAGGATCTTGTCTATTTTCTATTTGGGGTCCTTTCGGAGGGAGTAAATTAACATTTATTGCCTTATTCTCGTCCAAGGGTAATGAATCCTCTGAGGGAGTCTTCACTTCGTGATTATCTAAAATTTTTGCCTAATATTATTATATAACAATAGTGCAAGTGCGTTATCGGCAGTGGGGGAATATTTCACTTGAGGAGGGTGAGAAGCAATTTGCGGATATTTAAGAAAACTTAGATTTTTAATACAAGGTTCTTCATTTATACACTCTTTAAGTTCTTCGCCTGAGTCATATGAGAAAGGACTCGGTGTTAGTACGTCACGTGCAGTCTTTTCCTGGTAGAGCTCCTTCTTTGCCAATTGTTTGATTTCGTCTTCTGAATCATATTTACTTGATTCAGGTGGTGAACTTTCTGGGAGTTTACTTTTTAAGGGTTCGCCCACATGAGGTGGTATGTCAAATGGAAAATAAACTTCATCTTTGACCGTTTCTGAAGCAACTACTTGCTTCTGTTCTTCTTTCTTTAAAGGTGTTGACGCTAATTTAGGGTCAAACTCAAAATCACTCGTCATAATGCCAGGAGACTCTTCGGATGAACTATCTGCACCGTCATTAGAAGGGTCAGTAAGTTGTTCTGGCTTAAGGAAAATTGTGCGTTTCGCGACCACTGGTTTATATTGTGTATTGTCCAAAGGAGTCAAGGATGACATTTTATTACAAGTTTCTTCAAATTTAGCTAAATTTTCTTTATAACGCTGCGTTTGTGTTATCGGTTGCCTATCCACAGGCTGCCTATCCGTGCTACTATGACATCTTTCCTTTTCTATTTTGTGTCTTATGTTTAGGTTTTGATATTATGTTCATAGTGCATGTTAATTTAAGTGAATTATGTAAATTGTCGCATTACTGCAATTGTGTTATTTTGGATTCTAATGGAAATTAATGATCTGATTATATTGCTCATAGTGAAATACCCCCCCATTATTTTTTTAATTTGAGTAAAAAAAAATAGTGAAAACAGTAATTCGAAATGTCTTCCCATTGGTTCCCCTTTTTCAAACCTAAGAAATCCCCACCAAAATTTCATGCTTGGTATATTGCCAAATCGGGTGAAGCAAATTGCAAATTTTGTAGGAAATCTCTTGCTCAGAACGCCGCTCTTACGCAGGCTTTGCGCTCCGAAGTATGTCCCCTGGCAAAAGAAGCAACAGATTTGCCCGTGCAGCAAGCCAGTTTCCCAGTAGCCAGTTCGCCTACTTTACTTGAACCGCGGATAAACCATCCACAGCAGTATAGTTTACCGGATCCTGTGGATAGGCAACCGATAACACAAACGCAGCGTTATAAAGAAAATTTAGCTAAATTTGAAGAAACTTGTAATAAAATGTCATCCTTGACTCCTTTGGACAATACACAATATAAACCAGTGGTCGCGAAACGCACAATTTTCCTTAAGCCAGAACAACTTACTGACCCTTCTAATGACGGTGCAGATAGTTCATCCGAAGAGTCTCCTGGCATTATGACGAGTGATTTTGAGTTTGACCCTAAATTAGCGTCAACACCTTTAAAGAAAGAAGAACAGAAGCAAGTAGTTGCTTCAGAAACGGTCAAAGATGAAGTTTATTTTCCATTTGACATACCACCTCATGTGGGCGAACCCTTAAAAAGTAAACTCCCAGAAAGTTCACCACCTGAATCAAGTAAATATGATTCAGAAGACGAAATCAAACAATTGGCAAAGAAGGAGCTCTACCAGGAAAAGACTGCACGTGACGTACTAACACCGAGTCCTTTCTCATATGACTCAGGCGAAGAACTTAAAGAGTGTATAAATGAAGAACCTTGTATTAAAAATCTAAGTTTTCTTAAATATCCGCAAATTGCTTCTCACCCTCCTCAAGTGAAATATTCCCCCACTGCCGATAACGCACTTGCACTATTGTTATATAATAATATTAGGCAAAAAATTTTAGATAATCACGAAGTGAAGACTCCCTCAGAGGATTCATTACCCTTGGACGAGAATAAGGCAATAAATGTTAATTTACTCCCTCCGAAAGGACCCCAAATAGAAAATAGACAAGATCCTGATGAATCAAGTGCACGGAAAAAAACAGAAGATCGAGTAGCCAGTGTCCCGGTATTAAAATTGCCGAAATTTAAAGGAAGCCCTAAAGAATCTGTTACAAGATTCCTTGATGAATATCAGACTATATCTCGTGCCCTCGATTGGCTCGACCAGGAGCAATGTATATATCTAGCGGCCTGTCTCGAAAATTCGGCCCTTGATTGGTTCCTATGTCATAAGGATGCCATCCAACAGTTGCAGTTTCGAGAATTAAAGCAAATGATTTCTCGAGCATTTCCTGACGAGTTATATAAAGGTCAGCTTGAACAAAAGTTAAAGAGAAAACGACTCCCTCCTCGTTTCCCTCCTGACAACTTCGCGTATTCTTTAATACGAGACTGGAAGTTCGTAAGACCTGAAATGGGAGAGAGAAAATTGTTACGCCTATTGTATAAAGCGTTGCCTTCAAATTATGTCCAGGCCTTAGTATTAAAGGAAGTATCGACAATAGATCAAGCTATTCATGTGTTGCGTTTATTGTACTTAGCTGACATTTATTCTGAATCTCATCAGGAAATGAATAGAAAACGTAGAGAATTTAAAAGACCACATCATGTAAAACCTTATAGGGGTGTTAGAAACAATTCGTTTGTCAAAAGAATGTGGACGTATAAGCATGAAATCGGGAGAGATGGTAGGCCAATTGAAGTAAAAAGAGCTCGAACGAAATTGTGTGATCACAGATTGCCCACGATTCCGATTCGAATTTTTAATAGAAAAGTAGACGCATTATTAGACAGTGGTTCGCAGGTCTCTGTTTTGGCTGAAGAAATGATCCCTCAAAATTTTCCAATTGCTAAGCGAATGCGTGCCACTATTCGTTTGCGCACATTAGGGAATAAGTTAACTGAACCACTCCCAGTGGTTCGGTTAAGTTTCCAAGTTGGAACTTATGGTCGAAGATCGCGTCGTTTATGGTTAAATGTGGCTTTAGTTAAACAGTCTCAATTAGACGAGAAAATGGTTCTAGGAATAAATTTCATTCAGCGTTACACGTACGGTATAGGGTTACAGACTATAACTATTAACGGCAATCAAAGACATCCTAACATGAAGTTTTATGTTCAGTATTTGCCAAGCCGCAAGAAACAAACAGTATTAAATCTGTCCCATATTCAGTTTTACAACAAAAAGGGTAACCCTCGGACAAATAAAAATGTTAGCTCAACATCGGTACCGCGTACGAACGCTGAAATAACTCAGAATAGTTTAGAGCTCAATGATTCAGGTTCCTCTTCTAAAGATGTTATTCTAGATTCACAACCGGAGAACGAATGTCCTATCTTAAAAATCAATTGTATTGAAATTCACTCATATTCACTCGCGCGTAATCTAATTAAAACAGTTGAGCGCATGCAAATACCTGCTGGGAAAGTTGGTTTAGTAAAAGTTAAGCCAAGTTATTCTATAGCTGGAAATTATTATGTGAAACCAAATGACGTTTTACATCGATCTTACTCATGTTTAATACCACCCACAATTTTTGTGGAAGAAAATGGGTTTGCCAAACTGCCTGTGTTCAATCTGAGTAAACGAAATGTGACTATACCTGACTCTCAAATCGTAGGACATTTAGAGTAATGTGTTCCTTCACCAGAGGTAAGAGTGAACCGGTTAAAGCCAGCTCACTCTCCGCTGAGAAAGTCGAAGAATCGAAATCTAAACTACAACTAGACACGAACACCATCCTTATTCTCCTTTGAATTGGTGTTTGGTAGAAAGGCTATAGTAGGTATCGAAGTCGAGACACTATGTGAAACCCCGTATGGGAAACTCAAAAAAAAAATCTTAGTCGTATAAGAAAACTAGCTCAAAGGGCCTTAATTAGTCAGCAGTAAAAACAAAGAGCCAAAATTAAAAAACATAGGAAAGGCTATATGTATAAAGAAAATGATTTAGTCCTCATTAAAAAATTGGTAACTAAGCCGGGGTTTTTCCTAAATGTATGCAATGTGCATCATTAAGAAAGTTAATGTTGAACGAACAAAGTTGTATTGTCCAAGTTCTCTAGTTTCAACCTGATCGAATTGTTCGATCATTTTATAGTTAAAAAAAATGTTAAGTTATCGCGATAGGCGTAGGAACTTCTAACGTAAAATTCAATGTTGATGCAGGCTTTCTGAAAGAAATGTTATATTAATACCTAAATAAATAATTAAGTAAGTAAATAGGTACCCAATCAAATATTTATATGTATAGAAGGAATAAATAGAGAAAAAAGTAGTTTAGAAAAGTATAAAATGGTTTTAAATCCATGCATGGTCGGAAACCCTGCGAAAAAAAAAAGAAAATAATAAAAATATATATATATACAACTAAGGAACCAACTTAATTCCTTGCGTAGGTATTATATTCCTGGTGTTGACAGACAGACCGATGGCCAGACAGACAAACAGACAAAACAAAAAACACCAAGTGAAAAGAAAAAAGAGAAGTGGTTAGAAAAACAAAAGTTATTTTTATTTGCTAAAGGTAAAACTTCCGTTAGAAGGATTAAAAATCGCATTGATGAGAATATCATTAAAAAAAAGGATATTTTAATACAAGAAGAAAATAATAATTAAAAACAGGATACGCCTTTGTACTTTGTAGGTCCAGATAGGCTTTTGCCCACGCAACCTCATCTGAGCTTAGTAAACCATTGCCTTATTGGCAAGACGGAATGAACGTTTTCAAATTAAGTATGCAGTTCTAAGAGCATGTAACAAACTAGAGTTAATTATAAGTACACATTACATATTAAAAATGGTTTGAACCCCCGTGCTTTGGAAATTATCTTTACTCGTGAGCCAGGTCGTGTATAAATGAAGTTAAAAAACTACTTAAATTGTATAAATCTGCTAAGGTTCAAGCAGGTTTACGTGCCCTCTCTGATGCTCCCTTGGAGCTCCATAATGTAAAATGTAGTCAACCAAAGTTAAAATCAATCGACAGAGTGTATTAATAAATCGTGGAGAACAATAATACTATAATAATAAGGGTCGTGGTAAAAGAAGTTATTATAATAATAGAGGTCAGCCGCATAATAGAGGGACGACATTCTAGAAAACGCCTTAATAGGGAGAGACAGAACAATAATGTAAGTAAAACTTAAAATGTAAAAATTCCTAATAATGCCCAAATCTCAAGTGCGTATTGGTACCCCCTCCCCTCGCTTTCAAAAATTCGACAAATTTAAATTCTGTAAATAAAATTCACGCAGGACATATCTAGAAAGAATTCGATCCATAATCTGAAAAACAATGCACACGAAAACAAAACAACACAAAACATATATTATATTCATTTAGAATATATAAAGAAGCATAAATAAGTTCATAAGTTAGGTTAAGTTGCCTTCGATTACGGGATATTACTCCCCGCCACCAATCTATAACAGAATCTGGAATGTATAATTCAAGAATACTATTCAAAAGACATCCGTGCACAAAAGCTAGTGCAATGCGAATGTTTAATTCAATTATAATTAATTCAAGTGGCAACAGTATAGTCTTCACTATGTATATAGTAGGCTTGCTGTAAATAAATGTATGTATATGTCAATATACATTTACTATACGTAAATCATTGTAATCATTTAGCCTGTGCACCTACTGTGCAGACTCAACTCAACAATGTGTTATTTATAGACACCGTTGTTAGAGTATAAAACTATAT